>NC_137823.1:32043980-32253693 GCF_963921795.1 Nannobrachium achirus
CGAGGACATCATCAGTATAGCCTACTGCGCAGTTTTACGTAAACACAATCAAATTACAAAACCGACGAGCATGTTAGCAATTATCTTCATTGGGTTTTGCATAGAGATCATCGCTTTTATGATTCTCGGATGTACAACGTTGCTGACCTTTATGAATATTTAAGACGCCATTTATTTTGCACATCGAGTGCACACACAGAGCTAGCTAATATGAATCAGTTGCATTATCCTTAATGCAGGAGGACACAAGGGCCCAGTGAAGGGAATATGAAGATGCGATAGTAATCCACAATATTCACTGACCAGATAATGTGTGAACCGACAGTAAAAGCATGTGGGTGGTGTTTGAGTGTGTGATGTGCGCTTACGGGCACACACGTGTGCCTTTTGGACATTTTGGACGTGTGTGTGTGTGGGCATGAGAGGAGGGCGACGGAGAGCGAAAGCGTACTACTGTGCCGTTGTAAGTGCACTTGTAAATGCACGTCTTCTTCTCCTGTGCTGATATCAGCTAATTCTACAGCGTCTCAAACCATGTGGGCTCTTTGAATATTCATAAGACCCTCGTATTGTGCCAGAAGAAAATTTTCAAGGACCCTGCCGAGCGCCGCAGGGTTTCCCGTAGCCCGGCCGATGGGAAATCAATGTTTTTTGTCGCAGGTTCAGCCTTTGGTGACCCGCTGTCATCCCCCCCATTACCAATACAAGTGACTGGAACCTCCCATTTGGTGCAGAGGCCATGTCGCCATGACTTACAAACTTCTGGACGGTGCTTCAGTTTTTTCTTCTTCTCTCCGTCTCACCTTGTCTCCAACCCCTAGTGGAGCCCATATGCCTCGGCTAGTGTCCTGTCTCTGCCTGATTTCCCGGGCAACACAGGAGAACAGCCTTGTAAGCTAATTACCTAACCCGGTTTGAAAGGGAGAGGAGGACATTGTTAACATCAGAGTTGCGCGCTAATGCTGTGCGCTTTAGATAAATACCAAATGACCTGATTTATTTGTCTGGCATTTAATGATCTCCCACTCCGATGCGCAACTCCCCCCCCAACCCCCCATCCACCCACACCCCCACCCAACAACATGACAAACATGCACCACGTGACTGCCGCTCACTGAATAGCAGCCCTCCAGCTCTCTACTGATGAATAAGTAAATAGAAATCCCTGACCAGCAGTAGCAGCGGCTGTGTGTTTATCCCAGCCTGCCCCCTGCGTTTCTCCACTCTTACGTAACCCTCACAACATGGAACAGGGGGGAAGATAGAGACATGCGTGTGTGCGTGCTCGTGTGTGTGTGTGTGTGTGTGTGTGTGTGTGTGTGTGTGTGTGTGTGTGTGTGTGTGTGTGTGTGTGTGCGTGCGTGTGCGCGCGCGCGCGTGTGTGTGTGTGTGTGTGTGTGTGTGTGTGTGTGTTTGAGAGAGAAAGGGAGAGAGGAGAGGGGAGGGGGGGTTACTTTCTTTCTGCTCCGCTCCGTTCTCCCTCCGTCTTCATTTGCCAGCTCCACTGAGCTTCAGCGTTGCCGCAGGGTGTGAGTTAGGGCCCGCAGACTGCACTGTGGAACATACAGTACATGGAGACCAGGCACGTGCACACATAGACATAGCCTTTTATCAGGCTGTAAAAAGAAGTGCCAGTCTCCAGGCCATGAATGCAGTTTTTACTATGGTGAAAGAAATGCAAATAATGCCTCCCTTTCCATGGCATACCTGAAGGCAACATTAAAGAGAATTAGCCTCGTCCAAACTCTCCTGAACTTGAATGGAGCATCTTATGTTGAAAGAATTGGCCTCTCTGTTGAATATGTTTAGTTCAGTGTGGTATCATCACCCACCGAAAAATAGCTGACCTCCAAGCTCACAACGCAGCGTTGCGAGCTCGGAGGTCTGCTATTTTCGATATTTTCACCAAAAGGCCCTTTTAGGTAGTTCAGCCCCATGCCTCTCAAACATTCTCTTCACGTCCCTGATGGAGATAGATAGAGAGCCCCTGCCTCCACCCAGCCAGCCAGCCAGCCACCCATCCATCCATCCCTCCTTCCATCCGTCCATCCATATCGTTGCTGTCGGGCAGAAACCTCTTATCTCTATATTTTGTCAGTGTCACTCAAAAGCATCGAGTGCGGATCCGCAAGCCTTCACGCTTGTTTAGTGTCCGAGGCTGTAGGTATAGGCATAGGCGTAGGCTTTAGACTCTCTTTAGGACAGAATGCTTATGTAGGAACCTCTCTCTCTCTTTGGAAGGCCCGCAGAGCTATTCCATGTATTATTTATTTCACACACAACGGCAACCTTTTCGCCAGAACAATAATATTATAGATCTGCTACTTTTTTTTTTTTTTTTTTTTTTAAACCTGATAAAGTAACCGTTTTGGAATTGGACATATGAGGTTTCCACCCAACAGAGACGATATATGCAAGACAAAAGGAGTAAATGAATAGAGGCCGACGTGTCTCTTTGTAAAGAAGCGTCCCTGTTCCCTTTATCTGTCAGCGAGCTAATGCAGAAGGGGAGGGGGCGTAGTAGTGAAATAGGGCTTTTATTATTAAATGGAGGCACCTTTAATGGCTTTGGTTATAGTGAGAGAGAGAGAGAGAATGAGAGAGGGGGAGGATGGACACTAATGGAACTCGCGACGACTATCCAATCACTTTCAAGTCTAAATAATTTCAATGGGCTTCTTTTTATAGAAATGAATTCACTCACGCTTTTGAGGCGATTATAAATACTGGAACTCTGATGTAACAACATCTTATTATGGTATGATAATATGGCTCCTGTAGCCGAGCTGAGGGCCAGATATTCCAACTGAGTTAGAAAGAGACAGCGCCTGTTGTTAGGCTTGCGTGTCATGTCAGGATACAGCATAGCAGCCTTACGTGATAGCCTGACGTGTTTTTGAATGATAGGATTCCTGAGTTGAGTGTACAGCCCCAGAACTAGTGTAGCTGCTCGGTTCTGCACAAGTTGCAGTTTGTTCCTTGTTTAGATGCAGAAGATGCCCGTATTGGAGAGCAGTAGTGACAGAATGAATGATCAAGTGACCTGTCATAAATTATCATATGGGATAAATAGACTTTTGGGGTAGGGAAATGTACAAGATGTTTGTGGAAGTTGCAGACTGGGCAAAGATATTTGCTAGCCTACTTTGCAAGAGAGGACATGAATTCAGATCGCAGTGGGCAAATGTACCCTTACACGAATTTGTTGCATAATAATAATAATGAAAAATGACATATGCTATTATATAATAAGTCAAGGACAAATCCTTGTGGTCAGTTGGTGGGACAGCTGGGCTTTTGATAATGTTTGACTGACCTAAGCATTCTGGACAGTATGTTTTAGCTGAAGGTCAAGCGAAAGGGGATTTCACTCAGGATGCAAAGGTCTGAGAGGAATTATGTTATATTAAACAAGTTACAAGTGATCATGAGATGTTCCTGTACACATATGTACAAGAGTTAAAGTTTACCTGCTTCCAAAATACTATGCCTGTAGATCCACTATATCCCAAAATACAAATACTCAAGTAAAGTACAGATACTAACAAAAACTACAGCACAGTACATTACTTAAAGGTGAAGTTCACCCCTAAAATGATTTTTTTTTTCTTCTATTGATTACTCACACCATGGAGACTTTAGTTTTTTGTCGCATTCCTAAGACAATAATTTAATTACAATACATTTACCCCCCTTGATTCCGGATGGGGACCCACATATCAAAAGGAAAAAAAGTCATTTTGGGGGTGAACTACTCCTTAAGTAAATGTTACTTTGTAGTTGTCCACCGCTGGTTCTCACAAAATCCCAACTCAAGGCAAACCTGGACTTGTGTTGCGTTCGATTTGCTCCCTCTGTGTTGTCTCTGCTTGGTTTGTTGATGAAACGAAACTGGCTCCAAATTTACACTGCGGATTTTAGGGCATAGAACCCTTGCCAGGCCTTTCACCACCCCGAACAGGGTGTGTGCGCTCTGACCGACTGACCGCTCCAGCCACTGCACTGCACTGCACTCACCAGGCCATATCACCTGTATAATTAATCAGACGTCTCGGGTGAACTCTCATAAACACTCTGTTATCATTTAGGATCCAGTGTCTCGTTAACAGACCATTCAGGGCTCTACATTTATAGCAGGTGATGACTATACCTCCCCCATCATGCAGCCTACACCACTGCCTATAATGAGTTGACCCGGGGTCATCTGTCACTCAGCAGACACAACGGCTACACCGTGGGCCCGCCGGCCGGCCGCCATTGGGAAGCCACCTGACCACAGTCGCTTCAATGGGAAACCCAAGACGGCTCGACCGGCGGTAGCGAGTTTCAAGCGTGCCGCCGCGGCCGTCTCAGGTTTTCTGAAGTCCCCGTCGGGTCTCCTTGGTAACGCTATACACGAAGCACATTTCTTTCACTCCCTGCGCAAACCGACTCACCCACCCCCACCACCACACCCCTTGGGCCACCAGGTGCTGTGTTCTGTTTTGGTGAAACTTTGAAGACAGTGGGGTTGTGTGGGAGTGTGACAGATTGGGTTAAAGACAGCAGATAACTGAGAGGTGTGCTCTCTCTGCAACAAAAAGAATTCTCTCCCTAGCCCGAAGGAAGGGATAATGAAAGGGAGGCATTTTCAGTTACATTTTCTCATCCGTTTACTTAGCCCTTTGACCCTATTAACACTCGCCTGCTGGCTTCCTTCCAGCAGCCTGGTATTTTCTTAGATTGCGTCCTTGACACAGACTAAATACAGTGCTTCCATTATTCACAAGGTTCCGCATGTCACTTAAATACATCACGCTTCGACAGTTTGTGAAATTTCGCTGTGTGTGCAATGCATGCCCGTGTACATTTAGTGCAATTCACCCTTTGTCAAGTCCCAACCCATGTCGCTCTGTTACTAGGTGGGACAAAAAAGCCAGGGAAGATTGTTTTTATAATGGAAGTGAATGCGGGAAAAAAAGATTTTTTCATAGCCTCATTATTGCTATTTAAAGTACCAAAAGAAAAACATCTACGTAATGTTAATACAAAATCACACTTGTGTGAACTGAGCGGTGGAGGCTGCGTGTGTGTGTGTGTGTGTGTGTGTGTGCGTGCGTGTGTATGTGTGTGTGAATCTGAGTGTGAGTGTGCCTGGCCTGAGGCTGAACAACAGCGCCCCTCCCTTACCATGTGTGGTCAGAAAAGGTATTGCAGGCTACATACAGACAGACACGCACGCACGCATACACACACGGCCACGTATAGGAGACGGTGTGACCACCGCTCAAAAAGGAACAAAAAAGTACAGTAGTTGCATTGCAAAACAGGGGCTTTCCCCCGAAAATACATGTTTTAATTAGTTTAATCCTCTGAAACAGGCAGAGGGCAGAGAGAGAGAGAGAGAGAGAGAGAGAGCAGTGCATCTTGGGTGACTCGCACTGACCAGGAAATTGAGGAACTATAGCCTCGCTCTCAACATAAAATATATTTTAATTGTAATTCTGTCCATTTAAAATATATGTACCCAATTGAATATCTTAGTTACATCGATATTGTTCATGTGAACTAGTTTGTTGAAGCTTATTCATCATACTTATCGGAATCGCTATGACCGCGCAGCGCCGTACTGCGCCGCGGCCGTGCTCCGCATCACCGCACCGCGGTGAAAGAACGAAAGGACTTTGCTGCTTAACTCCACCCCCGGTAGCAAAAGTGAATGATTTTTCTGGTTTTCCAATCAGAAGGCTGACAAAGGGTGAATTGCCTCTTTGGTACAGTGCCATTGAAAACTGTGTAACAGCATTGACCCCAGTTGGCTGATGTGCACAAGTGTCTGACACAAGTTAAAAGTAAAAACCTCTTACGAATTGTTGTGATGATCCGAATGATAAAAACTGTCTGATTTAAAGCTACAATCTGTATGTCTGTTACCTCCCTCTTCTGGTAGAGAAAGGTAATTTCAATGATGTCAGTAGATAGCAGCGCATAGTGTCTAATCTAGTGCACAGTTTGCTTCAAATAACTTGATCAATATTGCCAACCAGTACCTACAACGTTTCCGAAGGGAGTTGTGATTGAGAAAGTTCAGAGGTGATAGTAGACACCTTTTCTGTGTACTTTTTTGGAAAACATCTTCCTCTTAGTATAATCATAATACCTGATCATCAATTCTGACAGGAGTTATGTTAAACAAGTGAAATGGGTGACACAGATACATGAGCAGTCAAAATTGGAACTGGAACACTATAAAATGAAACCGATAAATGGGTACTCTCTCCTGATTGGCAGAAAATTTGCAACCCAACCGAAAATGTATTTTCAGATTTTTTTCAAAACATGGTTACAAAGTTTAAAAACAGAAAAATTAGAGAAGGCCTTGGTATAAAGGTAGACTTTCAGAAGTGATTTAGAAGATGACACTGAGTTTGCAATCCAGGTCCTGAGGCAAGGCGTTCCAGAGTCAGTCTAGGTTGGCCGGGCTGCAAAAGCCTGATCGCCCATAGTGATAAGACGAGGTTGGGGAACAGATGATCTAAGGTTGTGCACAGGAGGGAACACGCTTATAGCATGTCTAAAATGGAACTGACCTCGCAATGCTTTAAAAGTCGTCGGTAAAAGAAAATCAATTCTGAAACTCAGAAAGGTGGCCAGGAGCAGGGGCGTCAATTGGGTATGGCAGGGGTATGCAGCTGCCATACCCTGGGTCCAGGGGGGAAATAAAAGTTACTTTTAAATATAAATCCATGAATGACTCTTTGTCTATCTGTTCTGGTTATTATGTTGTTAAATTACAGTAAAATAACTACAAATGCAAAATTTAACAAAATGGTCACTTTAACAAGGTATTATAATTATATTCTCCACACTTGTATTCTCCCCAGCTTGACAAAATGGTATATTTCCAGGTTCCGCAGGTCAGCTGCACAGGTGCAATGCATTATTGTTAATTGTGGCACGTTTACTAACATGCTAAGTTTAGCTGCACTTTAAAAAAACATTCCAGGCTGCCATATCCAGCCTAAGAAACCATAGAAACCTGTGTAATTCTTTTTTACAAAAGTATATATATTTTTTAGACATTGTGAAAATAGCCGATCTACATGCTCACAACGCCTCGCACTGCGAGGTGTTGTGAGCATGTAGATCTGCTATTTTCACAATAGAACTGTATTATCCAAAATATAATGCCTATTTTCCATGAGAACTCCCATCTTTGCCATACCCTAGCTTTTGCTGAACTGACGCCACTGGCCAGGAGGACTGGTGCGATGCGGTCGCGCCTCCTAGAGTTAGTCAATATTCTAGCTGCCGAGACGAGAGAGGCCTAATCTAGGCCTGAGGAAATGAAGGCATGAATTACCTTTTCAAGGTCTGCGAATGACAGGAATGACTTAATTTTAGATTTTTTTCTCAACTGGAGGAAGCAAGACTGTTTATTAAAGAGCTGGAGAGATTTACAACTTGTCGACCTGATGTGAGCTTGCAGATGTGCTTCCTTCACTGTTCATCGTACAGCATAATACGTATATAGGGCTTATGGTTGATAGTGCCACAAAGGCCTTAAAAACAAAGCTCCACACATAAACTGGTTAGGCTGCTGCTTAACCATCTCAGATTCTTCTTGACCCTGATCATTTTGAAAGGGTGGGATGACTCAGGGTAGATGACGGAGTACAGCATCTTGCAGTGGACCTACTACACCACTAAGATACACTACACCACTAAGATACCCATGTACCTGTCAAACTACTTCCAAAACATCAAGGATGTCCACAGTCACAACACCAGAGGCGGCTCCACTAATCACGTCCAACCCAGATTTGCCTCAAACAAAGGGTTACATTTGTTCTCCTGCTGTATGTAAATCTCTATTCTCCTTTAAAACCGCAAAAAAAAAATATATATATATATATACAAAAATATTTGTGTACTGTTATAGTTTTCTGCATAGTACTGTGTATATTTGTGTGTCTTTATTGTCTATGAATTGAGTACAGAAGGACCCCAATGTAAACAAGCCATTGTGCTTTCTTGGGTTTAAATCCTATTAGTAGACCTTGTTTCTGAACTGTACTGTCCAGTGCTTTTCCTATTCGAACTGCTAATAAAGTAATCAATCAATCAATCAATCAATTTAACACTCACTCAAATGTGCCTTTCATATACATTGTCCTTTCTCAAACTGTGCAGATACTGTAGTTGGTAGCACAACCTCTATTATGTTGGTGGGCCACCTAAAGGGGAACACATACCGGACGCGGAGGCGGCGCGGAGGCAGCGCGGAGGCAGCGCGGAGGCAGCGCGGAGGCAGTGCTCCGCGCTGCCTCCGATACGCCGCTGTTCTATTTTTCCAGCGTTGCCGCGCGGTGAACATGTTCTCCCATGGTTCTCCCCACCGAGGGAAGCGCGCCGCATCCAGTTGCGGGACACTTCACGCGTGTCGATACCGCAACGCGTTGCTGCGCAGCCGCCCGCGTCCAGTGTGTGTTCCCCTTAACACTGAGCCTTTATTGGTAGCTCCACTCTGCGTCAGTCTCTTCAAAAACAAGGCAGAGAAGAGGCTGCTAATAACCAGGCGAGGCTACTGTTTGTATTTAAACAAAGTGAATCCTCCTCGTTAGTCTGCTGTGAGGTAATTAGAGAGAAAGAGAGTGAGGAAGGGGAGGAAGAACCAATAAATCAACATTCAGGGTCCCTTACTAATGACATGGGGATGTTCTAATGATGAAGGTTTGACCTCTGGAGTCGCCTTGTGGTCAAGGTGCTACCAGGGGGTGATATCAGGGGCGTCACAGGGGGGGGGGGGGACTCAGTTACTAGGGCCCACTGGAGGGGCTTTAATTATTTTATGTAAAAAAAGGAGGCCAATTGCCCCAACTCCTGGTTAGTGCACATATCCGTAGCAATCTGTTCAATTAGGACTAGGCAATACAGTGTATCTATATTATAATGTATCTATATTGTGTGATTGTAGATATTGTCTGGTTCTGATATAGTAATCACTGCTGGTGCTAGAGAGTGTTAGTTCAGTTAACAGGGGTCTCCCTGTCTCTCCAGCTCTTTAATAAACAGAAAATATGCAATATTGCAGTGGGTTGCACATTTCGTCTAACCACGCGAGACAGAACCCATTCATCAGCTTAAATTCCAAATGTTGTCTGCTCATTCTTTTCACTGTTTATCCTGTATCACATCCTGATTGGATAAAATGATATGAACTGATTTCTCAAATTTACGACGTGTGTGTGTGTGTGTGTGTGTGTGTGTGTGTGTGTGTGTGTGTGTGTGTGCGTGTGCGTGTGTGTGTGTGCGCGTGCGTGCGTGCGTGCGTGCGTGTGTGGAGGGAGGGAGGCTTATCATTTTAAATGTATCGTAGGGGCCTACTGTATTAACGAGTGCTCAGAGATGAGATGGCTCAGTCAGGATGCATTCGACACATTTCGACATATTTTTCAATAGGATATAGTGACTCAACTGAAGGAGTACAGGATGATTCAATAACTATATTGTATATACTGTACATCAAGGTGTCTCTCTTCTCTCTCTCTCCCCCCCCCCCCCCCCCCCCCCCACCATTCTGAATCAGACTCTACTTATAGTGGCAGCAGGGACTGGTGGTGAGTGTGTGGGGGGATGAGGAGATGAAAATAATCGCGTTTTGGCCGGGAAAGGAAGACCACCCCATCTCCCTTTCCAGCGAGCCGGGCGGCCAATGAGAGTGGACTTCTGGCCGCCCACCTGGTGACTAGGCCTGCGTGTGGGTAGCCTCGCGTAGCCAGGCTTACTCATCTGCAAAGAGAACCGTTCTAGGAGGTGGGGCTGAATTTTCCCGGAAGCTGTATTTTTTTCACAGTGCGGTGTTCCTGCAAACGTATTCCCTGCACAAAAAAATCTGGTCTACGTCTCCTGCTCCGTCGGTTGCGCTCCCAATAAACAATATACAAACAAAAACATTGATTCAAGCAATGTTACACCTATTAAGAGCTACAATCTATTTTCGTTTTTTCGCTGGGGAATGTAAACAGACTCGCATCGCATGACGTAACGTCCGTTAAACGCAGCACTTCCGCTAGAAATCTTGGAACCAACCGGAAGGCATATTGTCTACAGGGTGGCATGTGGGTAGCACCACGGTGGACAGGGACGTGCAGAGAATGTTAGAGAGGCAGGGGCTGAAATTTCTAAAGGGGCCTTTTGGTGAAAATATCGAAAATAGCAGACCTCCAAGCTCACAACGCGTCGCTCTGCTATATTTTCAGGTGCTTGATATCACACTGAACTAAGCATAATCAAGTAGATGTGGCGTAACAGCATGGTTTACTACACAGAGAGGGCAATTCTTTCAACATAATACACAGCATTCAAGTTCAGGGGAGTTTGGACAAGGCAATTCTCTTGAATTCTGCCTTCGGGTATGGCATGGAAGGAAAGGGGGCATTTGCATTTCTTTCACCATAGTAAAAACTGCATTCATGGTCTAGAGAGGACACTTTTTACAGACAGATAAAAGGGCAGGGGCTCAAGCCCCCTTCTACTGTATGTCTATGTGTGCACGTGTCTAATGGAGGACACTGCTGCTCATCAACCTCACTGCTGTGGTCTCACACACACACACACACACACACACACACACACACACACACACACACACACACACACACAGGAAGACACGGAAAGATGGACAGACAGTGTACTGTATACCATATGTACTGTATGTTCATGTACTGTAAATAAAACATGCATACACACATACTGTAACTAAGATGAGATGAGCCTGGCTTCTGTGGTCTCACTTGAACACACACACACACACACACACACACACACACACACACACACACACACACACGCACACACACACACACACATATGCATACTGTACGTGTGAATACAAGCCTTGCTGCTGTATATATGTACGTGTGCATGCCTAGTATACCATACAGGCATGCTCTGCAACGTCACACATCAAAACACACACACACACACACACACACACACACACACACACACACACACACACACACACACACACACACACACACACACACACATATGTATCCAAGATATACACAAGCATGCATGATGAGAATAGCAGCATGTGCTGTGGGCCTCAGCAGGGGCCCTGTATATGCGTGTGTGTGTGTGTGTGTGTGTGTGTGTGTGTGTGTGTGTGTGTGTGTGTGTGTGTGTGTGTGTGCGTGTGCGTGTGCGTGTGCGTGTGCGCCCGCTGCATATTATGCATTTGTGCTAACATGGCAGACAGTTTATCACTGTTTGCCTCATCCCTATGAAAAGGGAAGTCACTCGTTTACAATGCCATTTAAAATGGTTCCTTCGTTTACAACTCTCCATATCAGGGACGTGCAGAGAATGTTAGAGAGGCAGGGGCTGAAATTTCTAAAAGGGCCTGGTGAAAATATCGAAAATAGCAGACCTCCAAGCTCACAACGCGTCACGGCGCATTGTAAGCTTGGAGGTCGGCTATTTTTGGTGCTTGATACCACAATGAACTAAGCATAATCAAGTCAATACTGGAGATGTGGTGTACGGCATGGATTTATACACAGAGAGGGCATTTTTTTCCAACATAAGTTGCTCCATTCAAGTTCAGGAGAGTTTGGACAAGGCAATTCTCTTGAATGATGCCTTCGGGTATGGCATGGAAAGAGGGCATTCTACCACTTTTTGTAGTCACATGTTCAGATACTGGATTCTGAAAACAGTGGTAAATCAGTCAACAACCTTGAGTTTGCTCATGGACCCCACCCACTGTTGAAGTATATGTGTATTCTGAAACAATTAATGATTGTAACTAAATAACCTTGCAAGTTACAACTGTGTTTTCTTTAATTTATATGGTAGAAGTGGTAGAAAAGCAATTTACCATTCGAGGGTCGTGCCACAACCCTGAAACAGTGGTAAATCAGCCAACAACCCACTCCCTCTCATGGTAAATGGCTTACTTTCACCATAGTAAACACTGCGTTCATGGTCTGGAGAGGGCACTTTTTACAGATGCATAAAAGGGCAGGGGCCCTTTGGTGTCTATGTGTGCACGTGCCTGCTTCATATGATTTGCCCTGCGTGTGCACACAACGTCGTAAAGTTCTGCGTTCTTCTCTTCATCACAGCTCCACGTTGTCAGCTGCATGAACAGGCCTGCATGGTGCATGTACGAGGACACCTATGAATAAATGATGAATGATTGAACATATATTTGTTATCCTACGAGGTCACGTTAAGAGGCATTGTTCTAGTATTCTGTCTAGCAGCCCATCTTCCACCTATCCCTCATCTGCCGTCTCCTTCTCTCTTTCTCTTTCCATTGCCGTTTCGGGCCGACGGTTTCATACGTGACACATGTCCGCGCGGGGTGGGTGCCATTGTTTGTGTGATGTTGTCCTATCTATCTGCGCGGTGTGGAGTGCGAGGCCATTGTCACTTGCTGACAGTTGGCTCTCTGTCATCCATCTCATTTCGGGATTAGCTCTGAGCTCTCCCCGTTGGCTGGGGTGGCTGACAGGGACGTGCTGGCCATTGGGAAAAGCGGGACAACTCCCGAACGGCCGGTTCATTCCCGGCCGGTCCAGGCCGGCCATTTAGAAAAAAAAGAAAAACAAATGTCGGCCTTCGTTCCATTTTGGGGGCTGGGCGGCCAACAAAGTAAATCGTCACTGTCGGGCAGAAACCTTGTATCTCCAAGTTTCAAATTTGTACATTTTTTTGCAAAACAAAGCCCTGCTTCATCATACAAGGCCGTCGCACAAAAGTAGTGAAAACAGCAGATCTACAAGCACACAACGCCTCGCGGTGCGAGGCGTTGTGTTCTTGTAGATTGGCTGTTTTCACTAGTTTAAATCATTTTTAAAATGATAGATACAAAACAAACGGTTTTGGACTTACAAGGTTTCCACCCGACAACGACGAAATATAACTCATGTAATTGGCCCACTGGCTTGTCACTTGTCATGATCTGAAACGGCAAATCTTTGAGTAGCAGCAGCGCTATAAGGGCCTCTCCAACTCTTTTTCCCGGGGTGAATCACGGGCCCAGCATGTCCCTGTTGGCTGACCAGCACCGTCCCCTCCTGAATGAATGTGCTGCCCTTTTAACGCCCCTGTTGCCTGTCAGCACCTTTCACACAGAATATTATGCAAGTCCAGAGGAGCCTCAATCCACTCCGTCACTCCCCCGTTATATTTCCGTCTCTCTCTCTCTCTCTCTCTCTCTGTCTTTCTTCCTCAACCTCTCTCTTCGTCCGCCTTTCGCAACCAACCCCTTGACAGCATGTTTTCTTTTTCTTTTACAGCAGCTCATCACAGCTAGTCACAGAAAAGCTCTGAGTTGGCTGATTGCATGGGCCTCCTCCTTGCCACCAAGATGTAACATACTGTCAAAGCCGTTGAAACAACAACGACAGTGAGGCAGAAAGAGGCAGACAGTTTATGTGGGCTTTTATTAAAGGAGGGATGTACAAACAAACAATATATCTATATGAATAATAGAGCTACGCATAAATCGCACATAATTCATGACAGAAATCATAAGTCACGACACATCTGGCTAATTGAATTGCTCCTGGCAGCCCGGAGAGCATGCAGACCATTTTAAGTTTAGCTTTATTGAATTATTAAATCAGAAAAGGAGGACATTAACATTTAAGGGAACATTTTCCAGGCTCGCTGGCCGGTAGAGAGGAGCGGGAACAGTGTTGCGTCCCCCCGCCCGCCCGCAAAACAATCTTGGTTGAAACAAGATTACCGTTGAAAATTGTATTACTCTGCGGTACGTCAATGTCCTATCACTGTACCCGTATTACTCTGACGCCGGCCTATCCATTGTAATGACTTCTATTGTGGCACGGTACATTTGAGCCGCTGTGTTTTGTTTTGTCAGACGGAGCGTGTATTGACTTTGAATAATTGAGCACCAGGGTGCATGTTGTACATTAGTGTGGTCAGTGTGCCCGTTCTAGTATATATGTGTGTGTGTCTATAAATGTACTGTACAAATCTACTGTATGAGTGTGTGTGTGTGTGTGTGTGTATGTGTGTGTGTGTGTGTGTGTGTGTGTGTGTGTGTGTGTGTGTGTGTGTGTGTGTGTGTGTGTGTGTGTGTGTGTGTGTGTTTGACCGTCGATTGCCAGCTCAGTACAGTGTAATAAGAAATTACAGTTTGTACAATTATTGGAGTAGAGATTCTGAAAGATACCTCAAATCCTTATATCGACCTTACGGATTTACTCTCCGGATAGGCGATACCAGACTTAGGACTTAGGACTTCAAATCCAAACAAATCCACTCAAGAAGAACAAATATTTGAAGTGCTATTGTATTAGCGCCAGAACAGGTCTACTCTTTATTATTAAAGATACAGGAGCTCAAAGGTTAAACCCCGGCCATGGACCCCCGATTCTACCCTACAGCTGAGCAAGGTATAGATAGCTCTCGTCATAAGATAAGATACATCGAACATACTGCCCTGGTAACCCATTTAGAACGGGTACACATTATTGTGTATCATTATTTCATGCTTTAACTATTGAAAAACAGCAGATATACAAGCTCAAGTGCCGCGCTGCGAGCTTGTAGATCTGCTATTTTTGAAAAATCTTGAAAATTAGAATTTTGTCCCGATTCTATAAGTGTCTTTTGAATCCTTCTAAGGTTTTTTGAAAAACCTATGTTTCTATGTCAGCAATCTGGCCAGCCATCGTCAAAGAAAAGGTCCTTTTCACTTAACTGGAGCTCAGTTAGTCTGTTCTTGAGAGACTACTATGGCCTCTATTAGACGAAAACAGGCTTCACTATAAACGGCTAAGAGCCGTTTAGTTTTCATTTTTTATGTGGTCTTTAGATGAAAACGCAATTTGTCCATAAACGCGGTAATTTGCATGCCAGGTCGCTAGGTGGCGCATGTCGCCATGACCGCACTGCCCAAGTTCCGTTCTCTGGTCCTCCTCAGTAGAGATGGGATTTATGGCTCTTTGAAGTGAGCCGAATCTCTGGGATCCGTTCCTTTCAAAGAGCCGTTCAAAAGACTGGCTCATTCTAGTCACTAGTTGTAGTTACTTTGTAGATTTTGATTATAATTAATCACTTATACATTAACCCTATATACATTTATTTCGGACATAATAGGTAGCCTACATAGGCCTACCTGCCATTTGAAAATAGCCGATCTACAAGCTGTGAGCTTGTAGATCTGCTATTTTCAAATGTTTTTTTCTCCCTACATTTTATTCATTGGAAAAATTGTGAAATGGAACATTTTGCATAATGAGTACTTTCTAGCTACTATTAGTAGCCTACTTTAACTACATTTTGATACCAATACTTTGATATTTTTACTCAAGTAGCCTACATTTTTTATTCTAAACTTCAACTTGTGGCAGAGTATTTCTACATTGTTGTACCTTTCCCACCACTGTTGTTCATTAGAAAGGAACGGCTCCCTATACTGCAAACCGGATCCCATCGTTCATATCAAAGAGCCGTTCAAAAGACTCGATTCGTTCGCGAACATCCCGCCTCTACTCCTCAGTCAGTCAACACAACTCACTGCCTTCACACAGCACAGGCAGACTGGCTGGCTGGCTAACTAAAAATGCTTAAAAAGTTTGTTCCAGACGGTCGGAACAGACACATGTACCATACACACTCCGGGACTATATTTATTCCTTATGATACGATACAGAAAAAGGCGTTCACTTCACGTTTCGTTTCAACACAGAGGACTGGACTGGAGTCAATGCCTTTACTGCAGCTTATGGAGGGGGCGTACATACAGACGGCGACGAGCTATAGATGTTGGATCGAGTCATGATAAACATTATAGGCTAGGCTACTGTCGCTATTTTCAGCGTCGGCTATTTTTGCAGTTGTCTGCTATTTTCACAACTTGTGAGCTTGTAGGTCGGCTATTTTCACAACGCACCGCGACGCGTTGTGAGCTTGTAGATCGGCTATTATCACAACGCACCGCGACGCGCTGTGAGCTTGTAGATCGGCTATTTTCACAAGCACCGCGACGCGTTGTTGTGAGCTTGTAGATCGGCTATTTTCAAATAGCTACGGTATAAATTAGGGCTAACGTTAGCAAAAATTTACTTAATAGTTACTTTAGTTTACACCACTGGGACAGCCCTAGGACGTCCCACATCTTATCATTTTCAGTGGTTTGCTGCGTTTACGGTATTTAGATGAAAGCGGGAGATACAAAGCGTTTTTACCTATTCCACTTTCAGAGGGGGGTTCACTTTGTTACGGTTTCACCCCCCGAAGACGCCATTTTCGTCTAAATGACCCCCCACAAACGAATATAAACCATTACGTTTACAGTGAACCGCGTTTTCGTCTAATAGGGGCCTATGTCAGTGGTTCTCAAACCTTTTCATGTGAAGGACCCCCAAAATTATATGTATTTGGCCACCGACCCCCATCTCAAAATATCTAGTTCCAGGGACCACCCAGAATCAAAATTTGAGTTACAAACGTTCACTTTAAAAATACATGTATTCAAAGATTTGCACACATTTTCACGACTTTTTCAAAAATAGCAGATCTACAAGCTCGCAGCGCGGCACTCGGTGCCGCGCTGTGAGCTTGTATATCTGCTATTTTTCACTGGTTAAAGCATTCGATAATTCTAGGCCTAAAAGGGGACGAAAAAAATGGGAAGAAACCTTGTGCAGAATATGGCTCTATAGGTGAGCGGCCAATTGCCATTTTCCTGTTGGGTTGAGGGAGACGGAGGCGGAGAGGTAGGGAGCGAGGTCAGGACAGAAAGACAGATAGTTTACAACAAACAATAACTATGATAATGTTCCACAGTCATGGAAATGCTTGATCCGCAGTCTGTAATTATAGGCCTGTCACAATTATTACATAATTGCCTAATTGCAATTATTTGAGATAATTGCAATACAATTTTTACATACTGGTCATAATCATTACCATGCTGAAAAATATTCACATATTTTCAAACGTTTTCAAACAAGAGTGGAAATAGCAGATACAGTATACAAGCTCAAAACGAGTCACATCGTGATGAGGGAGTCCAAATCCTCATACAACGGTTTGTATATCTTATGAAAAGTTATGCACAATTATTTTTTTCCTATAATCCTTCTCGCCGTGGGCACTGCCACTTTGCCCGAATTGAATTGAACTGAATTGATTTTCATTTGATACATAGAATTTGTGCTGCAAAGAAGTTATGGATGTTTGTACATCAGGCTTTGCTCCAGGGACTATTTTCGACTAGGCTTCTCCAATCAATACACACTTAAAAATACATTAAAATGCATAGAGAAACAAAAAAAAAAAAGGGTTCCAAGAAATTCACTGTGTCGGATTACCTCAAGCAAGTATGTCTCATACTTCTTATCACATGTTCTTCATACATCATAACGTCATTGTCGGGTGAAAACCTTGTACGTCCAAAACCGTTCGTTTTGCATTTTTCATTTTAAAAATGATTTAAACTAGTGAAAACAGCCGAACTACAAGCGCACAACGCCTCGCACCGCGAGGCGTTGTGTGCTTGTAGATCTGCTGTTTTCAATACTTGTGTGCGACGGCTGTGTACGATGAAGCAGGGCTTTACTTTGCGAAAGAACATACACATTTGAAACTTGGAGATACGAGGTTTCTGCCCGACAAGACGATAATTCATACCTCATGTCCATCATACTTCATATAATGACTATCATACATCATAATAATACATGTCTATCATGCTTCATATCACATGTCCATCACCATCATACATCATATTACATCATATTGTTGCTATAGTACTATGGGTGGCATCGTACTGAATATAATATGTCCTTGCCCTGTCACATCTGCAGTGACTGCCGGCGCCACTGCATTATGTTGCATTTGCATTCTGTTGCCTCTGCAATGCCTCTGCAAGACTGCCCTGCTTAACTCTCTCCCTCCCCTTGTGATGCCCTTATTTCACCCCCCCCCCCCCCCTCCTCCCACACACACACACACACACACACACACACACACACACACACACACACACACACACACACACACACATACTTTCTTGTGCCAGATTACTTACTATCCGTTTGTGCAAGAACAGGACAGAGCAGCACATACACATACACACACACACACGCACGCACGCACACACACACACACACACACACACACACACACACACACACACACACACACACACACACACACACACACACACACACACACACACACACACACACACACACACACAGTGTTGTGTGTGGAGCCCAAGAAAGATTACGTTGCGGTAAAGACAACAAAAAGGGGGAATACATTAGAGGAAAGGAAATCCCTAGCAGGAGAACCCCTACTCAGCACATTCTCCTCCACTCTCTCCTCAGTCTCCGACCCCCCCCCCCCCCCTCCCCCTCCTCTCTCTATACCTCTCTCTCCATCTGCCTCGTTTGCCCTCCCTCCCTCCCCTCGTTGGCTTGTGCTTCACTCACTGCATCTCTCATTGTATTACTTCCACTGCATTGCTCTCTCTCTCTCTGTCTCTCGCTGTCTCTCTCTCTTCCCTATGTCTATCTCTCTCTCCCTATTGCATGCTGGGAGTTGGGGGGTTTGATGTTTGGCGAGTGACTGTTTGCTGAGAAATCAAAATTTAAACTTAAAGTTTTCTTCTGTCTTATGATTGAGTGTTGATTATGCGGCATCGTTGTAGACCTTCTGTTCGATCGTTAAGGTGTTTTGGGAGGGGTGGCTGGCATATACCCGGCAAACGCCATCTCTGTGTCTCTCCAGGCAGAGGGTAAGGATCCTGCTGGACCCAAACGTGGTCGGTGGAAGCGGTTCTTCTGGCCGTATTAGTTGTGTTCCTGAAAGCAGTGGCGGATAAAGTACTAAAATGTTTTACTTGAGTAAAAGTATCTATACTGCAGTGTAGAAATAGGGTTAGGGTGCCCTCACACCAAAATACCTAGAGTGGAATCCGCCAGTGTATTTCAATGAGAATGGAGTGTTTTTTTGCCAGTAGAGGATTTCTGCAAAAAAAAAAAAGTACCAAAAGTAAAAGTACAAAATGTTTGAAAATAGCAGATCTACAAGCTCACAACGCGTTGTGAGTATGTGTATGTACAGTTTTCACTGTTGGCTGGCGCATCCACCACAGTGTGCAGTGTTCCCATTCATCCGCAATGAAGCGACTTAAGCGAGAGCTGCAGCGCTTCAGGAAATCAGCAGAGCCTGTTTAGAACCAGAGTCATCAATGTTAAACACACCCTCCTGACTCCAGTACAGGTCACGGTGGCGTGGACTGTCATGGCTGCGGCTGTGAGCTGTGGACTGTCATGGCTGCGGCTGTGAGCTTGCCGGGGGTGGAGATGGCTGACTGAGCCATGTCAAACAAAGCAGGCAGCAGCTCACTATTGGGGAGTCGGTGCCCAAAACTGGTTATATCTGCACTCCAATGTTTATTGTGGCCAGGGTCATAACCCCCTAAACATTCTTCGGTCTATTAGACGTCTAATATATACGTCTAAAGCATGTCTAAAATACGTCTAATATACGTCTAGATTTGAACGTTTTTTAGACGTCTAAGCTAAGACTAGACGTTGATTAGACGTCTAATAGGCGTCTATATATAGACTGTCTATATTTTAGACGTCTAATAGACGTATATATATATATAGCCTACAGTATAGAACGTCTATATGTAGCCGTTGAAATAACGTCTAATCAACGACTGTCTAAGCTTAGACGACTAAAAATCTTTACCTCTATTAGACCAATTTTAGCTAGACGTCTAATAGACGACTATTGCTCAGTGGGAATGGTGATGTGTACACATTGGATGAAATTAGCAATTATTTGCCTGAAACATTTGGGGGAAAAAATAGTATTACTGGAAAATTCATAAACACTCTAACGTACAGTAGAAGAAGAAGGTAGTTTAGGGAGGGCAGGTGGGGTTGTGATGGGACGGGACGGGACTGGATGGGATGTGTTTATAGTTTTGTTATTGAGAAAGCATATAACTTCACAGAGGAAACTTGCTAATGAGGAAAGAGAGCACTGCAAAAAGGAAGAACATAAATAAGTAAACAATGATCATGCATCACAGGGTGCCTTTGTTCCTGTTTCTGTTGTCGGCTGGTTTGGCTGGTTTTCTCTTTCCCTTCGGTATAGCCTACTACAGTACATATCGTCACTGTCGGGCAGGAACCTCGTATCTCCAAGTTTCAAATTTGTACGTTTTTTCGCAAAGTAAAGACCTGCTTCATCATACAAGGCCGTCGCACAAAATACTGTATGCAGAGGTGGGCCCTTGGATGTTAATGGCGGGAGGGATAGACACAAGAGGATTCTATTTACCAACGGAAATCAGTTTGATGTTGTTTTCCATCAGGAAGCAGTCACACAACGTGGTTTGGATAATGAGGTGGACCGGGGCTAATGGTTGAAGGGTCAGTATTTTCTCAGCAAGTGAACAAGTTTTACAGTGCAGGGGGTAGCTGTGTCAGGAACACTTCTATTGTTGTAGAATTGAATTTATTGTATCAATTGGATTACTTGCCGCTGAAGGCTCCACTCTTGAGATGCTCCCTGAATTAGCAAGCAGCACGAGGGGAGCTGAAGCTCCCTGTTATAGAACGTGATGCAGAACAACAGTGGGCTCAAAGCAAATCTTTTACATTTTTGAGCTATGCAATACCAAAGTGTCACACCAAAGCATCAAAAGTAGCAGATCTGCAAGCTCAAAACGTGGCACAAAGCAACGTGTTTTGAGCTTGTCGATCTGCTACTTTTGAAAGCTTTTGAATTTGAATCCTGAACAGTTGGGGACTGCCCCATTATAGGTCGAACTCACGTTGGGTCGAACTGCGTCAGCAGGTTTGTTAATCACCCGCGAGCGTCGGCAGGTTAGATAATCACCCGTGTCACGGTTACTGAGGTTAGGTTTAGGCATAGTTTTACTGAGGTTAATGTTAGGGTTAAGGTTAGGTTTTGGTGGTCGATCGAGAGGGTGTTCGACCTAATGACATGTTACTGAACAGTTTTGGACATAATGAGGTATCTGCCCGACAGCAATCTGACTAGCCATCGTAGCCCGACAGAGACATTATGCAGGTTACATGCAAGAAATTCTCAAACCACTTGGAGCTCATTTAGTTTCATTCAACGCCCTGCGTTTTAGCTCTGGAGTACAACTGGGGCGCATTGTCCTGCATGAACTAAAGCAATGCTTTATTTTTAAAGCTGAAATATTATGTGATAACAGTTTTTGTTTTGTCAATTATAGTTTGCTTCTAATAGGATCTGAATGTTAGAAATTGAGCTCGGACCGTTTGAAATGAGTGATGTATACAGTAGGCCTATAATGCATTAAAACGTCACATTTACGCTCCTTAGCAGGGATGAAGGCAAGGCACAGTGGTGGACTGATGTATTATGACATATTTATTTCCCCCAAAAGGATGCACTGCTGGCGGTCCCTGTACAAGCCACTCATTGAGAAATGGACAGCTTACCTCCGGTGGAGGATTGTGACAGCTACGGGTGGACACATACGTGGCACACCTAGCACAGTTGTCCCTTCTGTTCAGAGAGAGGCAGGGTCACTGTCGCGTGATTATGGATCCCACTGGGAAAGATGGATAACCACGCCCCGGACTCATTTTTGAAGCTTGTGATTGGCTGAACCGGACGTAGGGAGCGCTCCGTTGTAGTCTCTTGGACCGCGCGAGGTGCACCAAACCCCAATTATCATTGCGTTTATTGTGCGCTTGCCCAGGCCTTACGGCCTGGGCATAAATAGAACGATTGCATTCACCACGGCTTCGTAACTCGCGCGGCCGGCGGAGCGCCGCGCGGCCACTCGCGGCCACTCGCGCCTGCGGCGCTCGGGGGCGAAGAGCAGGACCAAGGTCCGCTGGCCTTCGCGCCGCTTGCAGTGTCGTGGACAATAACTGTGAAAACGAGCGCTCTATGCCGTTTCCATCCATCTGTCCCAGTGGGATCCATAATCACGCGTCACTGTCACGTCACATTTGGTTTTAAATGGAGGTGGTGTGTGTGTGTGTGTGTGTGTGTGTGTGTGTGTGTGTGTGTGTGTGTGTGTGTGTGTGTGTGTGTGTGTGTGTGTGTGTGACTGACGTGTGCAAGTCACTTGTGTGTGGGAGAGTTGTGAGTTTTATTTATGTGAGTATGAGAGAGAGTGTGTGTGTACATGTGTATATCTCCATGTACATGTATGAACCGGGGATGTCCGATAAAGCCCTGCAAGCATGCATGGCATGTTTTACTGGACCTCTCAGTATTACGTTGACAATGTCTCCCTTTCCGGTCCCCCAGACCAGACAATATGCTGCTTTCAAAGGAAGGGGTTTAGCGCATCAGAATGGGAGCACTAGCTGGCTGCTGCACCCTGTTACGGCCTCTACTGTAAGGTGAACAGGGCCCCACGGCGCAGGAGGCCGCTCCCCGCAAGGCAGGCGGGTGGGTGGGGTGGGCCCCACAGTGCAGGTATACTATTGGGCCCCGCGGCGCAGACCAGGTCCCGTTTATAGACATGTCCTCCTGCCTCGCCGCCCCACTGGGAGGAGAGCCCTCGGTCCCTGGCGGTGTTGACATGCAGGTCTCTGAGGGCCGGGTCACAGACTGTGGCACGCAGGGGCGTCACAAAGGGGGAAAAAGTGGGACTGAGTTACTAGGGCCCATGGTGGAGGGGCCTTAAAGGGCCAGTTCACCTCTGGGACAACCAGATCTTATTTTATTGTTGTTTGGGACACGATCAACACAATCGTTATTTTTTGTGTTCAAAAATGTTTTGAGATATTTTAGTATTTCAGCATGAATGATGATGCATTTTGCATCATATGAGTCATCATGCTGCATCATATGATGCAAAATGCATCATCATTCATGCTGAAATACTAAAATATCTCATACGCTTTAACTATTGAGAAATAGCAGATATGCAAGCTCACAGCGTGGCACCGAGTGCCGTGCTGCGAGCTTGTAGATCTGCTATTTTGCTTTTGCTATTTTTGTCATGAAAAAATTCAAATCTTTGAATATATGTATTTTTTAAGCGAACATTCCCTGGAACTAAATATTTTGAGATGGGGGTCCGTGGCCAAATACATATCATTTTGGGGGTCCTTGACATGAAAAAGTTTGAGCCCCACTGACGTAGAAACATTACTTGCTAGTTACTTTGTAGATTTCTATTACAAAACATACATTAACCACTTCAGCCCTATTATAGCCAATCTACAAACTCACAATGCGTCACAATGTTAGCTTGTAGATCTGCTATTGTCAAAGGATTTTTGATACATTGCATACATTTGAAAACTTGTGAAATGGAAGAGTCTTCATGATGACTACTTTTACTTTTGGTACTTTAAGTACATGTTGATACCAATACTTTTGTACTTTTACCCAAGTAAACTTTGAATTCCAGACTTTTACTTTTACCTTTAACAGAGTATTTCTACATTGCAGTATTGATACTTTTACTTAAGCAATCGTCGCAGGATTGGGGGGCTGTACTCCAAACAAAGCTGTTTGTCTTTTTCATCAGTGTCATTAGAGTCTTGTATCATCACTGCTGATTCAGTGCTGAATACTGCATGAGGTTCAGGGGGTTCAACTGTCGTCGTCGCCACAACAACATAATATTTCACAACAATCACAGATAGATGGGTGCATTTATTCTTCTGGGTAAATAGAGGTGAAGTGTGTGTGTGTGTGTGTGTGTGTGTGTGTGTGTGTGTGTGTGTGTGTGTGTGTGTGTGTGTGTGTGTGTGTGTGTGTGTGTGTGTGTGTGTGTGTGTGTGTGTGTGTGTGTGTGCGTGCGGCTGTGATGAGGAAACAAGCCCAAAGACAGTGACGCTGGTCAGGCACGTGCACACATAGACATCCAAGGGGGCTTGAGCCTCTGCCCTTTTATCTGACTGTAAAATGTACCCTCTCCAGACCACAAATGCAGTTTTTACTCTGGTGAAAGAAATGCAAATGCTGCCATACCTGAAGGCAGCGTTCAAGAGAATGGCCTTGTCCAAAGTCTCCTGAACTTGAATGCAGCATCTTATGTTGAAAGAATTGTCCTCTCTGTGTAGAAATCAAGCATCGAAAATAGCCGACCTCCAAGCTCACAACGCGTCGCGCTGCGACGCGTTGTGAGCTTGGAGGTCTGCTATTTTTGACATTTTCACCAAAAAGGCCCTTTTAGAAATGTCAGCCCCTGCCTCTCTAACATTCTCTGCGTGTCCCTGACACTGGTGCACCATAACGGAGCTGGTGGGGGGGAGGTTTGGAATAAAAAAAAAAGAAGAAGTGATGAATGATGGGAGTCTATAAAGATGAAAATGCAACGTAAGTCGAATGACACAGTCGGTAGAGAGAGAACAAGTTAATGAGGAGAGAGGGAGAGAGAGAAAGAAACAGAAAGTGAGAGTGAAGGAGAGAGAAGGAAGAAGATGTGTGTGTGAGAGGTTGAGAGAGAGCGAGGAGAAGGGGGGGGAGAGGGGGTTAGTGAGAGCAACACTGCTCCCAGTAATTGAAAAGGCACAGAGTTGATTTAAGGGGGTATCCTGCCAGCTAGCTGGGGTTGGCCTGGGACAGGATGGGTTGAAATAGGATGGGTATAAGCAAGGAGGTGTTTGGGGAGAGAGTGGGGGGTGAGTGGAGGGGGGACTCGCTGCAATGCAGCACAGCCCCCCTGCAGTGCTCATGCTCCACCAGCCCATAGTCATCATTATACACGACGTGTCGTGCAGGGACGTGAAGGAACGACCCTCCGCGGCCCTGACACTAATAAGCCACCCCGGCTTGCCTGCAAAGAGACATTATTGCTAAATCCATACAACCTAATTACTGTTAGGTTGTCTTTGCTACCTATGCATAAATATTTCAGGGGGAATAAAAGCCTCGGAAACGCATCGCGTGTGTACAGCACTTGCATGAGCGTACCTGCGTGCATGTGTGTGTGTGTGTGTGCGTGCGTGCGTGCGTGTGTGCGTGCGTGCGTGTGTGTATGGGGTGTTAGAGAAGGAGATCAAACGAGACGAAGCGGCCCAGACAGTCATTAGACACAAGTTGTGTGTGCGTTCGTGTGCATGTGTGTATGTTTGTGTGTGTGTTTGTGTGTGTGTGTGTGTGTGTGTGTGTGTGTGTGTGTGTGTGTGTGTGTGTGTGTGTGTGTGTGTGTGTGTGTGTGTGTGTGTGTGTGTGTGTGCGCGCGCGCGTGTGTGTGTGTGTGTGTGTGTGTGTGTGTGTGTGTGTGCACACGTGCGTGTGTGTGTGCCTGCCTGCATGTGAAACATCTCATTTCTTTTCAGCATTTTATACTGCTACCTTGGCTTCACTGCCTTCATTTGGGATGAGAGTCTGTCTCTCTCCCCTTTTGTTGTCTCTCCAGCCACCCGGAGGCGCGAGGAACGTCCTGACATTTGAGAGAGCAGTGTTGTGTTCCAGCATGTCTGTCCCGTTGTGTTGTACAACATCCACAAAGGTTACAGCAACCACTGCGGGACAAATACAAGACAGGTGCATGATGTGGGTCTTCTGCAAAGGCTAGAGTGTGCGTGTGTGTATGCACGCGCGCGTGCGGGTGCATTCACACACATTATAAACAGCTATATACAGTAGATGCCTGTTATTGCCATCTCATCATGTCTACTGACCTGCTAGTCTCCACTGACAAACAACATACACACGCGCACGCGCGCACGCGCACGCACACACACACACACACACACACACACACACACACACACACACACACACACACACACACACACACACACACAATGTGTAGGCTATACACACCACATTATAAAAGGTTGAGAGACGTATACACATATCGACTCATGCGTTCATGCACGCACACACACTGTTGATAGTCATACCCACGTAAATATTGTTGTGCGCACACGCACGCGCGCACACACACACACACACACACACACACACACACACACACACACACACACACACACACACACACAATGTACATAGGGCTGCAACTATCAATTATTTTCTTAGCAATTTTTCTATCGATTACTCTTCTAATGGAGAAGCACATTTAAGAAATGTCATGCAATAAATTGTGTATAACAGCTGAACTACAAGCTCACATGTCGCTAGATCATCTATTTTCAGTGTACATTTTATTCTTTTGTGAGTCGGTTGGGTTTATAAGGCCTTAGAATCTTATATTTTCAGAGTCAAAGCCTTCTTATTTCCTCTCGAGTACCGATATGACTGAATCTGACACTGTTACCGGTATATCACTGTACCTAAGGTCAGGGACATGCACAGATAGACACAAGGTGGTGCTAGAGCACTTGCCCTTTTGCCCTCTGGACAGGAGCAATGTGCCCTTTTTTGAAAGTTCGTTTTTTTGACTGTTGTTTTGTACAGTGTTCAGTATGGACCCATGGTGACATTGATCAATTCTGGATTAAAAGCTTCTAA
This sequence comes from Nannobrachium achirus, assembly GCF_963921795.1. NCBI lineage: Eukaryota > Metazoa > Chordata > Actinopteri > Myctophiformes > Myctophidae > Nannobrachium > Nannobrachium achirus. The sequence goes on from NC_137823.1 coordinate 32,070,426, forward strand.
TATATATATGTATATATAGCCTATATTTTGCCCCAAAGTGTCTCTCCCTCTCTAGAAGAGGTTGCACAAGTCATGAACTCTGCGGTAACATGTCATTAGGTCGAACACCCTTTAGATCGACCACCAAAACCTAACCTTAACCCTAACCTCAGTAACCGTGACGCGGGTGATTATCTAACCTGCCGACGCTCGCGGGTGATTATCTAACCTGCCGACGCTGTTCGACCCAACGGGAGTTCGACCTATGGGGCAGTCCCCGAACTCTGCAGCCGTACTGAGGCGCTCCAACACAACCACTCTGACAAGCTAAATGTTGCCTCAAAAGGCTAATAATGCAGAATGCATACCCAGAACAAAAATTGGCCTAAACATTAAATAGTAATAATGATAATACATTTTTTGATAAACTATTAAATAAACTATTAATCTACTACTCTGACCCATCCCTAACTACTAGGCAGTCGGCATATACACACTGCACGTACAAGTTGCCCTTTTCTTCCTCACTTGAGCACCTTCCCCTCAAAATGTCTGTGCAAACTACTGCCTATTAGGTGGCCCACAGATGACGACCACACGATAAGTCATTCATATCGTTGCTGTTGGGCAGAAACCTCTCATCTGCATATATTCTAATTTTTGCTGTGTTTTTCGCAAATTAACGCCTTACTTGATCATACTGCAGCGTCACACAAAAGTATCAACAGTAGAAGATATACAGGCTCGAAACACGGCTCGAACTGAGCTTGTCGAGCTTGTGCAACGCTATTATTATTATTATTATTTTTTTAATATAATTTTTATCCCACGATTTTGCAACCCATTTTCACCCAGTGCCAATTGCCTATGTAATATTGGGCTCTGCTCTCCCTCTGCCGCGCCTGGGGAGACAACGGACTGACATCATGCTTCCTTCTATGCATGAGGAGTCCAAGTTGCTTCTTTTCACCTGACAGTGGGGATTTCCCCGGTTTGGACGTAGCACGTGGAAGGAATACGTTATTCCAACCAATCCTGAAAAGTAACAGCGTGGAGGTTTCCACCGAGACGATATATATTCCTTCTAAGGGAATTCCCAGACCGGAGGAGGGGGATTCTCTAACCCCTTTCTGACATATCAACTGTTGCAGCCCCTAATACACATACTGTACATATCTCTGCACACACACACTCACACACACTCTCCCGCCGTAATTCACAGGGGCCCGTCGTCTCTTAACGTGTGTCAGATCTTTCCAGAGGCGGTGACACATGATCGGTGGCCCGTCTCTCTGCCTGCTCGATCCTTCTCGCCTTACTGCCTCCACAGTGTACTGCTTCATTTACACGTGAAATATTGATGTGCTTAATTTAACCCCCAGGGTGCTCAGGTATCCCTCCCCCCCTCCCTCCGAGGGGAGGGGGGGGAGGGGGGTCCCACTCCCAGCCCTCCACCGTCCCTCTCTATCTACACAGCATGCTCCCTCCTTGCCGCAGGGTTATTAACTCATTAACCCAGTCTAAACGGGCTAAAGCAGGGGTCTTCAACGTTTTCAGGACCCCTTAGTTGAGAGAAAGATGAAGCAGGGACCCCGACAACCTGTTCAGAGATTCCATATAGTAGCATTGTTTGACAGCACAATCATCAGTATATTTTGGATTCATGTCAATTTCAGATATTTAACCACTTGAACCGTCAATACTTGATAAACTTGACCTTTCACTCTGTACTTAGTCTGCTCTTTTTCCATTCTACACTAAACCCCTTTGCCTAAAATAGCCTGTGAGCTTGTAGATCTGCTATTTTTGGCTAAAGTTCTCAGAATATGGACACTAGGGTTCAAGTGGTTAAATAAAAACATTGAGAAAAAAAAGAAAGTTCTATCACACAAAGATTTGGAGGACCCCCTTTAGCAACTCTGACCCCCTGTTGAAGACCCCTGAGCTAAAGCAAACAACATTACCAAAATTGACAACTGAAATAAAAACTATAAGAAGAAAAAAAGATAACTAACTGAAACTGTTATGTTTACAAAACTAACTAAAATCAACTAGAATGATAGAGAAAATGTCGTTTGTTTTAGTATTTGTCAAAAAAAAGAAAAAAAAGAAATCCCAAAATTCCAAAAGCAGATCTGCAGGCTCACAACGCATCGCCATGTGACGTGTTGTGAGCTTGTACATCTGCAATTATTTTGACGTTTTTCGGACCTTTTTGAATCTCTACCCCGCCTATTCAAGTACAGTATTACAACGATAAAAAAACGAAACTAAAACTACGCCTTTAAAATAGTAATAACTATAATAAATTAAACAAGCAAACCCACAAAAACGAATATAAACTAACAAATTGAACAAATGAAGTCAAAATGTAATAAAAAACGAAAGCTGTTTATAATAACCTTGGCCTGCTTCAGAGACTGGCTGGCAGGGAGCAGTTGGGCGTGGCTCTGGTGTGAGTGGCTCTCTGCAGTGCCACAATCTCTGAGGAGTGCATTCAGTGGTTCTCAAACCTTTTCAGTTCAGGGACCCCTAAAATTATATGTATTGTATTTGGCCACAAAACCCCTCATCTGAAAATGTCTTGTGCCGGGGTCCCGGGGACCCCCAGAAGCGAAGATTTGTGTTTGCAGCGTGGCATGAAGTGACGCCGTGAGCTTGTCTATCTGCAATGTTTTAATAGCCAACGTATAAATGAATAAAGTGGTTAAAATGATTGTGATTCTACCTGAACTAATTTAGCTGGGGACCACCTGGAACCCCCCACACACTTATGTAATGGGACCGTAAGTCTCTGGGGACCACCTGGAACCCCCCCCCCCCCCACACACACACACACACACACACTTATGTAATGGGGCCGTAAGTCTCTGGGGACCACCTGGAACCCCCCCCCCCACACACACACACACACACACTTATGTAATGGGGCCGTAAGTCTCTGGGGACCACCTGGAACCCCCCCCCCCCCCCCCCCCCACCCACTTATGTAATGGGACCGTAAGTCTCTGGGGACCACCTGGAACGCCCCACCCACTTATGTAATGGGACCGTAAGTCTCTGGGGACCACCTGGAACCCCCCCACACACTTATGTAATGGAACCATAAGTCTCGGTGGCACCAGATCAGGTGTGAGAAAGTGAATGGCTAAATGTACACGTTACACGTGTGTGTAAATGAGATCATAATGTTTTAAATTGTGTGCTTTTTGTAGGTGTGTGCTGTATGTGTGCGAGGGAGTGAACGAGGCTGACTGACACTTTTGAGTATGTGTTTGCATCGGATGTATGTATGTGTGTCCTTTCATAGGAGTATATAGTGTCTACTACTACAGTATGTATCAGTATGTATGTGCGTGTGTCACAGTGGTGTAAAGTAACTAAGTACATTTGCTTAATACTGTACTTTTTGAGGTATAGCCTACTTTTACTTTAGTGAAGTATTTCCACTTTCCAATACTTTTACTTCTACTCCAAATATTGTACTTTTTACTCCACTACAATTATTTGAAAACTTGAGTTACTAGTTACTTTGTAGATTTTGATTATTATTACAAAACATACATTAACCACTTGAAAATAGCAGATCTACAAGCTTGTAGATTGGCTATTTTCAAATGATTTGTATACATTCAAAAAGTTGAAATGGTACATTCTGCGTAACGATGAGTATGTTCTATAGGCTTCTTTAGTACATTTTGATACGAATACTTTTGTACTTTTACTTGTAACAGAGTATTTCTACATTGCAGTGTTGATACTTTTACTGGGGGGGGGTGCAGCTGTGGGGTGGCTAATGTCATGATCCTGAGATGGGGTGAGAGGATCTGAGGGCAGATGGGTATCAGCAGGCTTCTCCCGGAGCTCCTTAACATTTAACCGCGGCACATTTATCGGGCAATTTAGCTGACGCCGCCTCCTCCAGGATGACCTGTGTCAACAGGTGCAAACCCAAGAATTCCATTTCAGACTCTATATACCAATGGTTCTCAAACTGTGGGTCGGGACCCCCAGGGTTAGGGTCCCCCAAATATTTTGGGGGGTCCCCAGGTGATTAACTTAATGTGCAACATTGTTTTCTCTCTCGACAGTAAACAAACCAGCATAAAGTTTAAGTGTATAGACTATAGAGGGTATCTGCACATTTCTAAAGTGACAATTTAAGGACTTTTTAATTGGCCAAATTGTCAAATATTAGCGGCATAAATTGTGAAAATAACATATCTACATGTTCCCAGTCCCAAGCATGTAGATCTGCTGTTTTCACAATGGAACTAACTGTGTTATACAAATGTAATGCCTCAACTTTTAGTGCTTAGTGCTCGTTAATGTTGAGAACCACTGCTCTGTACATTGACCAGTGTCACACCACGTATGCGGCACAGGCAAGTCTGGTGTTTTTCCAGACAACGTTCACGTGATTTTAGGTCAAAGTTAGATTTTCTTTAAAATGCAGATAACAGGAAGAGTGGGCTCTAAAGGCCAAACCCCACCAATGTGCCTTCATGTCGCAACTCATTGCAACAAAACAGTTTTAAGGCCACGTCACACCATTGCAACTCCTTGCAACTGCCATTGGGAATAATGGTTGCAAGTAGTTGCATGTTGCAAGGAGTTGCATGGGTGTGGACTGGCCTTAAAAAGATGCAGTGCCATGATTTATTTCCCCCCTAAAACATGATTATCAGATATTATGATTATACTAGGAGGAGGACTTTTTCCAAAAGAGTGTACAGAAAGAGTTAAAATTAGGTTTTTATGTGGCCACACCCACCAGTTCATTAAGTATGCCTGGTTGTCAGGTGGGGGGTTGACCCAGCTGAAGTTAGTCTCACCCACAGTCTTGGGTGAATGGTAAAAGGGGAGAGGATGATTATATGATTATATTTTTGGATCGGTACTTTTGACCCACAAGGAAGAAATCCAAAATACCATACAAAGGCAATACATAATTGCTCATAACAACCATGCCAGGGGGTCTAATGAAGTACTGTCAACATCATAGACACATGAAAACCAGAAAAAGTACAAAATGGTGGCATGAAATGTATCAAAATCCTTTGACAATAGCAGATCTACAAGCTAAGGCGTTAGGGAGATAACATGGTCATTTCGTGCTAATTCGTCTAAAAGCGCCAAATTTTGCACAGATGTAGCCCAGGGCATGCTCTAATGATTTAGCTAGGGCGCCCGAGTCGGCGACCTCCGGGGTCGCCACAGCGGCCAAATCAAGTTGGGCTCCCATCGACTTTCTATACAGGAGGAAAATACCAAGAAAAGAATCTGCTTTAAGTAGGATGTGTGGGGTCTAACTAGGAGTTTGTCATATTGCTGAATCCATTGCAAGCATTTGCAGAAATGGCCCCAGAAAACGTTGGTTTAGTGATGAAAAGTGATGAGTCATCACTTTTCACAGTTTTGTGGGCGTTTTCTGGGGCCATTTATAGCCCAAGTAATGTTTTTTGTGCAAAACAAATGCTTGCAATCGATTCAGCATCATGACAAACTCCTAGTTAGACCCCTCACATCCTACTTAAAGCAGATTTCTTTCTGGGTATTTTCCTTCTGTATAGAAAGTCGATGGAAGCCCAACTTAACTTGGCCGCTGTGGCGACCCCGAAGGTCGGCGGCTCGGGCGCCCTAGCTAAATCATTAGAGCATGCCCTGGGCTACATTTGTGCAAAACTTGGCGGTTTTAGACTGATTAGCACGAAATATCCCTAACGCCCAGGACTAAACATTGTCACCCATTGTGAGTTTGTATAAATGAAAAATGGCCTTTTGTAATGTAAAGTATACATACGGGACATCATTTTCATACCTAGATTTATCCTTCAATATATATCAGATTTTGAAGCAATTGTAGAAATATTAGACATTAAGGGTCAAATGTTCAAGACCAGCAGTGGTTCCCTACGGAGACACAAAGAGTCTGCTTTGTGCACTGCTGGTTCATCACATTAGGCTTAGGAATGCAACAAAAATAAACAAAAAAATATCCATGAATTCAAGTCCCCATGGGGTGAGTAATCGCTAGAAATCTTATAACATTTTGGACAAAATAGCCAATTTTATCATTTTTAATCATTGAGGCTCTCTGCATACTACTGATGTATGTGACTACCTTGCTTATTGTAAGCTGCTGCTAATACTAAATTGTAATTGTAAATCGCATCATAGGCAAAAAAATATGTATATCTTTTTTATTTTATTTTTAAGGCTGATTAAGTACGGTGTCGAAACTATTATATCGTCGTTGTCGGGTGGAAACCTTGTATGTCCAAAACCGTTCTTTTATTATTATTATTAAAATTAAAAAAAGTGAAAATAGCAGATCTACAAGCACACTACAGATCTGCTAGTTATTCACGACTTCTGCGAAACTTGGGAGATTAAAGGTTTCTGCCTGACAATGACGATATGTAACAATGAGGGGGGGGGGGGGGGAACTCACACCATTGTTGAGGTGGTGCCGAGTGCTGACCACAAGGCAAGTAGAAGTGTGAAGTAACACTCGGTGTACTGTCCTCACACATAGGCAACTGCCAACATCGAACTGTTTTTAGCTAAAGGCATCTCCTACCCTCCTACCGATCCTCATGGTCACCGAATGATTAGTGGACAGACTGGACACTTGTTCACTCAGTGTTAAATGTGATGTCCGGAATCCATTGCCTCTAAATCAGGGGTCTTCAACGTTTTCAGGCCAAGGACCCCTTAGTTGAGAGAGAGACGAAGCAGGGACCCCCACAACCTTTTCATAGATTCCATAGTTTCATCCTTTGACAGCACAATCATCAGTGTATTTTGGATTCATGTCAATTTGTGTTAACCACCTAATAAACTAGACCTTTTACTCTGTACGTAGTCTGCTCTTTTTCCCCTCTACGCCAAACCTCTTTGCCGAAAATAGCAGATCTACAAGCTCGCAACGCCTCGCAGAAATATGGACGCTAGGGTTCATGTTGTTAATATAAAAAGGATTGGAAGATTTGGAGGACCCCCTGTAGAAACTCTGAGGACCCCCTAGGGGTCCCGGACCCCCTTTCGAAGACCCCTGCTCTAAATGCCACACTGTGTGTGTGTTGCAGTATGTGTACATGATGGATAGCTTTCCGGTATGTCAAACTTAGACAGGGATGTGTGTGTGTGTGTGACAGACACGTGGAGACTTTCCATACTTCATTCCGAGCTTGGTTAAAATCACTGCCCAAATATGGTCAAACAATGTGCCAAAGCCACAAGACTTTTTCGACCTTTGTGTAGCATAGAGACGGTTGTTGAGCCTAGCGACTAGACCTGCTCAACTCCCCTTCCCCTGTTAAGGTGCACGTCGGTGTGCAATCCAATGCCTTTGGATCAACGCCTTTGCCTGCTTTTCCTTACTAGGAGAAGCACAAACCAACATGGAGTCATCGCCAGCAGCAGGAGGGTTTATTCAAACTCCCACTTGTCTTTTTTTTTTTTACCCCCATACACCCCAGTTACAGCAAGCTCCTGTTGCTTAGCAACCAGCTGGGTCTTGGGAGTGCTGGATAAGTGTCACTGTTGTGTATGTATATCCACGGATCAGCCAGAGAGCAAACAGTGCCCTCTCTCTCTCTCCTGCTGCTCCCATCATCCCACTGTCACTGTGCTGAGCTGAACATTATCTACACTCTAACACAGCCAAGCCCCGGTTCATACTTTGGTCGTGTGCCGGTGTAGGTTGCCACCCGGAAATAGCAGATCTACAAGCTCATAACCCCTTTATGCTATAACACGTTGCAAGCATGTAGGTCTGCTATTTGTAGGTGCATGACACCGCACGCAGGGGATTATATGCAGCAAAGCCCTTGGCAGACCACAGCATGTATAATAATGGATTGCACGTCCTAAAGGATATCCTTGTGGATCAACTTTGACAAACAGAAGTGTTGAGACTTCAAACAAGCGCCTAGACAGGATTAGATTAACCATAATTTTATACTATACTTTAGCAGATCTACAAGGTCATAGTGCCGCACTGAGCTTGTAGATCTATTTTTGAAAAATCATGAAAATCTGTGCAAATCTTTGATATACAATTATTTTTAAAACAAACTTTTGTAACGCAAATCTTAGCCTCTGTGGGGTTTCCAAAACATTTTGAGATGGGGGTCCGTGGCCAAATACATAGAATTTCGGAGGTCCTCGACATGAAAATGTTTGAGATGGGGCATTAACGAAAAAGTCGACAAGTCGACTACCACCAGAGAAAGTCGAAGTTGAAAAAAAAAGAAAAAAAAATCCTTTGTATTTTTTTCTATCATTATTTTTGCTCTGTGTGCATCTGTACAGGATTCAAACAGTAGGATTGCTTATTGTCAAGGACAGAATTATCCAATATTAGTGCTACATTACATTTGCTATAACATGGTTCTATTGAAAATAGCCGATCTACATGCTATCGCGAGGCGTGAGCATGTAGATCGGCTATTTTCACAATTTCTGCCTCTATTATACAGTATTTGACAATTTGGACAATGTTTAATTGGTAATTTTAGAGGTATTAAAAAGTCCTTAAATTGTCACTTTAGAAATGTGAAGATACCCTCTATACACTTAAACTTTATGTTGGTTTGTTTACTGTTGAGTGAGAAAACAATGTTGCACATTAAGTTAATCATCTGGGGACCCCCCAAAATAATTGGGGGGCTCGTGTGTGATGTGATGACGTCATCAAACGATAAAGTCGACTTCAACTAAACTTTTTACTGAGTCGAGTCAACTTGCAAAAATCACAAGTCGTTAATGCCCTAGTTTGAGAAACGTACGTTTTTCAAAAACCTTAGGATTTAGAAGACGTCAGGACTCTTAATGCAATAAACATATGACATACAGACACGGTGCATAAAGTTTATGGTTTTTTTATTTGAAAAAAAAAAAAAAAAAAAAGTAAATTAAAATAAGGACTAGCATGTACAACTTGGAATGAATGTAAACTGAACTCAGGGCGAGCAGTGGCGATGGCTCGTGCGCTGAGACACCGTCGGTACGCAGCGCACCTCCTCGCCATGCTCACATCTGAGTCGAGAAACAGAAGAAAGAAAAGAAAAAGAAATAAAATAGAATAAGTGAAGGCCAGTGATTCTCTCTTGCAAGAAAGAGGACACTCCATCTCAGCAAAAAAAGAAAAAGAAAGAAAAGTTCACCATAAGACTCTTGAAGCCCCGCCCCCTCTTTTAACAGGGCAAGGACACACAACTAGAAGATGGCTGCCCAAATAACATTTAAAAAAAAAAGAAAAAATTACATGCCAAAAACATTTGAAAATGTTCTCTTTTTTTACATTTTTAAAACTCTTTATCTAGCATACAATTATGTCCCATTCCACCTTTTTCTCCCTCCCCCCAGCTTGGGTCAGAACCGGCTTATATTCTTGTCTGGGTTTTAACGGATTATTGGGGGTGTGGGGTGTTCCTCTCCAAAAAAAAAAAAAAAGAAGAAGAAAAGAAAATGTACCAAACCAACAAAAGGACAGCTTATAGTGGAATCAGCACGCTCTGGTCACCCGGAGGGGGTGGGGAGTGGCGGGGGTGTGTGTTGGGGGGGTCTGAGGGGTGAGAGTGCTCCGGCCTCAAGCTTCATGCATGGAGAACAGAAAACAGAGAAATAAGAAGTAGTAGTAGTTGAAGAGATGGCCAGCCCAGACATTTATACCACTAGCAAATGGAAACCGGAAGGAGTTCACCAGATGCTTTTTTCCGCTTCATTTTGAAGGTAGTAGTTACAGGGTTTATTGTTGTTACCGTTTAGTTCTCGTTGTTATACTGTACTGATGCTATAAACGGATCTTTCAGAGGGTTAAAGGGGGGACAGGATCACTAACCATTGTTTTCATGCAGATATTTTTTGTATATTTTTCTCTTTTTTTTTTGTTTGGTTGTTTTGTTTATCCTGTGTGGACAGAAGGATATTTAATATTTCAACATTCAATTATTTTCTATACAGAAACAGTATGAATAAATGAACATTTTTCTTTTGTTTTTTCTCCAAAGAGGTAAGTAAAACATTTTGGATATTTTTTTTGTTGTTTTTTTCTTTTTTTGTTGTCTTCTAAGAGGGGACAGGACGGGGCAGGCAAGCTTCACTTTGCAGTCATCATCTGTACAAATTCTGCAGAGAGAAAAAACAGACAGGAGGAGGGAGAGAGAGAGAGACGGGAGAGAAAGGAGAAGAGAACATTAGGACAGGGGGTAGCAGGGCCAGTCACCTGCTAAATTGTTAAATGCTTTGTTAATTTTTTAATCAACTCAAGCAGGTTCGGAAACACGCGTCCTAATTAGTGTCCCCTTTCCTAACAGCTTCCGTGTCCGTCTCATTAAGCCCGTTTCGTTTAAAAAAAAAAAAAAAAAAGAAAGAAAAAGAAAGAAAATTCTGCTGCACTGTAGTTACAGCAGGGACTATAATGACACACAAATACAATCAATCACAAGGGCTTTGAGATGACCGTACCAGTCCATACTCTATCCTTGAGTACAATGTGAGTATGGAAGTCAGGCACATTTCTGGCAATAACTTAAGACTTTCACAAATATCAACGCTCTGCAGGAAAACAAGAGCACCCTCTCATGATAGGAGGGGGGGAGGGGTTGTTGAGAGAGAGAGAGAGAGAGAGAGAGAGAGAGAGAGAGAGAGAGAGAGAGAGAGAGAGAGAGAGAGAGAGAGAGAGAGAGAGAGAGAGAGAGAGAGAGAGAGAGAGAGTCTCATCTAAGGCTCTTGGCAAAGTGATGTAATTCAGAAGGACGTCTTTCTCCCATCTCTACTTTAGTAGCCTCCATCTATAGCCTTCATCTAACAGTCGATATTCCGTGTGGCTGGCTGAGCTCTGCGGCTCACTGTTGCCCTTTTGAAAAACTAAATTAAGAGCCTCTTTCTCTTCATGTACGGTATAACAGAGTAAAACCAGTCAGTGCAGTGGTCTCGAATATAAAACAATCTGTATTGTGGGCGAAACGAGTGTACAAACAGTATGCTGTATAAATGATGAAAAACATTTCAAAAGGAACGTTTTTGGAAGCATGGATCGTTCGTTACCTTCGTAGTTGACCTGTCCATCTCCGTCAATGTCTGCTTCTCTGATCATCTCATCCACTTCTTCGTCCGTTAGCTTCTCTCCCAGGTTTGTCATGACGTGACGGAGCTCTGCGGCACTGATGTAGCCATTTCCATCCTGGTAACGCACACAGGCAGGCCAAGGTGAGAAATACAAGGAGGAAAAAAAACAAAAACAAGGCAAGGCAAGATTCCCACCGGCTTCGTTAATGAACCGGCATAGCAACAGGTGCTAAGCTAAGAGGAAGTTGGAGAAACACCTGGGCATATTTGACGAGGGTGTTTGTACTTGAGTAGAGTTGTGACCTTTTTAGAATTTAATATAACTGGTTTGTTAGGTTTTAAAGGACCGTACCAGTCATGGTCTCTTCACAGTTTCAAACATACAGGATATCATATATAAAAATAAATTAGTATACACAATGACCGTGGGAACCCTGCCTCAATGTTAAACCACTATACCTAACCCTAACCTCAGTGAGGGAACATAGGGCTGAGGGAGCTTGAGCATGACCCTGTATACACATGCCATGACAGCCTCATTCTTTGTCTCCATCTCATGAGGAAATAAAGCCTGGGAAATGACTACTGCCCAAAGTGCTTAACCGGAAGGACAGGAAGTACAGTGCTCAGCCAGCTGGAACTTCCTGTGCATTCCGTTACCACTTCACTTTTGGGCAGCCAATGCCAGACCATTGATACGGTCTAATTTCACCTCAACGGTCACCATGCTCCGATGTTTCTTGTTTATTTAGTTGACTTAGCATTAGCTGATGACACAGCAGTTAATTAGTATCACATACAGTAGAATAGGAAAAAAATGCACAGGCAATGTACAGAATAGCGATGGGACGATATCCCCAACATCCATTATCCTGGGGCGGAACATTTGCCAAAAAATAGCAGATCTACAAGCTCACAACGTGTCGCAATGTGACGCGTTGTGAGCAATCAAGCTGCAATCAAGTTGTGAGTTTTACCAATAGAGGGTTTAAATGGTACCGGATATGCAGCTCGGCAAATAAAAGGTGAATTGATCCCAGTGCATGACGGAGGACGATTTCACGATAAAGTAAATCTCCACGATACGATTATCGTGTTTTTAAATCACGATAATATCGCTTATCGTCCCATCCCCAGTACAGAGCAGGTGTGGTTAGTTGACACAACATCACTGTCTTTAAAAAAGGTCACCGTGCTGTGTCAACTCGCTGTGACAGACACTGAAAGCGTTCACACAGGTTACCTTGTCAAATACCCGGAACGCCTCGCGGATCTCCTCCTCGCTGTCTGTGTCCTTCATTTTTCTGGCCATCATGGTCAGGAATTCGGGGAAGTCGATGGTTCCATTACCTGGAATGAGAGATTACAAAAAGAGCACCTTTAATCAGAACAATTGCTCTTGCGTAACACAACAGATAAAAATAAATGAGCATTTGGTGCATTGGATCAATATTTTAATTTGGCTCCCCGCTTGTCTCTTATAATCATGAACTGATTAAGCCTAAAACTCCTGAGTGCGTACAAAAAAAAGGCTTCTCTCACACACTGTGAGAGCAACTCGAGACCTGAGTCATCGTGGCGAAAGAAACACCCCTCAAATCATTGTCTGTACACAAGCTTCCATCCTGGTGTAAACAGCAGGCACAGAAGCAGAGAAGCAGAGGATTTATGTTGTTGCTGTCGGGCAGAAACCTTGTATCTTCATTAGGGCTGCACGATTTTGGGAAAAAATCTAATTGCGATTTTTCTGACTAATATTGCGATTGCGATTTTATTCGTGATATTTACAGGGGCTAAAGCAAAAAGCAAAAAAAATAAAAAATCCTTAAACGGAAATTTATTTTGACTTGACTAGCAAGTATTATGCTGCATTTTGACGATTTCGGTCATGTTATTAACATCACATCATGGCTACAAACGGGAGCATTTAATCTATGCACAAGGATTTAAGGATGTTATATTTAAAATGATTACCAGAACATTCACTACCTGTAGCCATGGAGTACTCCGTTGGAAGGGATCATACACTTTTACGTGCTGTTAGACAGACAGACAGTGTCAAGCCTTGGCTTGGCTCCTCTCCTCTGAGGAGATTGGAGCAACCCGTAATGCTAATCCTCGGTGCGGCGATGCGCGGGTATTTAAGAAGCAAAGAAAGTCACCACAGTTTGATTTGATCATTGCTTAGTCAATTATGAACGAATTTCTAAAATTAAAACGTCTGCATAATGCTTGGGAAGTCAACTTCGCTGAAAATCGCCAAAACCGCGGCCATTGCGATTCGCTAATCGCGAGATTTCACATCGCGATTTCGGTTTGAAAACGATTAACCGTGCAGCCCTAATCTTCATATTTCGACTTTTTCTCCCCCGTATTTTAATTAATGCCATAAACTAGCTGTCATACTACAGTTTCACTAAAACTAGTAAAAATAGCCGATCTGCAAGCTTACAGTGCAACGAGTTGCAGAATGTTTTTTAGGGTGAAAGTGGTTATGTAAGCGTGTCAGTGGGTTTTATAAATGTTGAAACAATGAAGGGTACTAGTAAGAGCCTATGACAAAATAATAACTAGGTCGCCCCCGCCCCCATTTCCTGAAAGGTAAGTAGGTTACCGTTTGAGATAAAAGGTTTCTGCCCGACAGTGACGATACACATCTCTGCTTGTATGTGTGAGCCTGAGTGCATCATGTGTGTGCACGTGTCTCCACAAAGAAGCCAACAAAGAATTATTGAATGCTTTAACTATTGAAAAATAGCAGATATACAAGCTCACAGCGAGCTTGTAGATCTGCTAATTTTGAAAGTTGTGAAAATGTGTGCAAAATGTTGAATATATGTGTTTTTTAAGCGAACTTTTGTAACTCAAATTTGCTTCTGAGGGGTACCTGGAACTAAATATTTTGAGATGGGGGTCCGTGGCCAAATAAATATCATTTTGGGGGTCCTTCACATGAAAAGGTTTGAGAACCAACTGACATTGTAGTCTCTCAAGAACAGACTAACTGAGCTCCAGTTAAGTGAAAAGGACCTTTTCTTTGACGATGGCTGGCCAGATTGCTGACATAGAAACATAGGTTTTTCAAAAAACCTTAGAAAGATTCAAAAGACACTTATAGAATCGGGTCAAAATTCTAATTTTCAAGATTTTTCAAAAAATAGCAGATCTACCAGCTTGCAGCGCGGTGAGCTTGTATATCTGCTATTTTTAATAGTTAAAGCATAAAATAATGATACACAATAATGTGTACCCGTTCTAAATGGGTTTAAGAGTGGCTAGTGGCGGTTCCACAGGGAGCAGCACCGTGGCAGGGACTAGGATCCCTAGCAGGTCATCCATAATGCAGACATATAGCCTGGCCCATTCCTGGAACCTCCATAAATCAGAGGCTCATCGCCCCTGCTTCCCCCGCCAGGAGAATCTGTTTGTGTAGACGCATCTCTCTCTCCAATCCATCCACCCATCCGCTCCCTCTCTCTCTCTCTCTTCCTCCAATTAATCTGTCCATCACTCTTTTCATTCTCGCATTCTAGTCTTTCTGACCTCTTCATCGACACCTATAGCCGCTACGTTTTATACCTCCCTATTCTCTTCTGTTCCATTCATCCCAGGCGCCTAGCTTTATATCCATGGCCCTCTCTTCTGCCGAGTCCCGACACATCCATAGTAGACTATACCTCTGCCTTCGCCCCTCGTTTGATTCAATCGCTCAGCGCTTTGTTCACTCGTATGCGTCTGGTACGTACTGCGGTTACTAGGGATGGGACGATATGAAAATGTCATATCACGATTATTGTGACAAAAGAAATCGCGATTTACGATATTATCGCGATGATCAAAATCCATTATCTTGGGTCGGAACATTTGCCAAAAAATTGGCAAATGCAAGCTCACAAAGTTGTGAGCTTGTAGATCGGCTATTTTTTGGCAAAGACTTTTGATAGAGAGTGAAAAAAAGATCTCTGTATCAAGTATGTATATTATAAATAGTATACCTTTTTACCAATTATAGAGGGTTTAAGTGGTACTGGATATGCAGCTTGGCAAATAAAAGGTGAATTGATCCCAGTGCATGACGGAGGACGACATCGCGATAATTTAAATTTGTTTTTTATCACTATAAAACGATAATATCACTTAACTGCGGGTATGTGCGTCTGACTGTGCGTGCGTGCACTTGCATGACGGAGGACGACATCACGATAATTTAAATCTCCACGACACGATTATCGTGAGTGTTTTTCATCACTATAAAACGATAATATCACTTATCGTCCCATCCCTAACTGCGGGTATGTGCGTCTGACTGTGCGTGCGTGCACTTATGTGGGTGGGCTGCATGGGAGGATGGATAGGGGATCAGTGAAGCTGGTGGTGGGGGTAGCCACCGCTGTGCTGGTGGTTAGTGTGTGTGTGGGGTAGGATCGATATCCATGCTGCTGTTGTCAAGGAGGGATTACGGGGGGATCAGGCTCTGTAGACCAGTGATCTCCACAGCTCCATGAAAAGCCCCCCACAGACATGGGGGGAAGTGGGCAGAGGTGGGGCAAGGGTGGGCAACCTGATAGCCAAATAGTTAGGGCACATACCACATGGGCTCTAATGCCTGACGAGTCCCTGGTTTGAGTCCCAGCCAGTCGGACCATTTGCTGCATGTCACTCCCCTACTGAGTTTTTCCCTTAGCTCTAGTCTACACTGTATACTTGTCAAAAGGCTCAGAAACCCCCCCCCCCCCAAAAAATAAATAAAATAAAACTAGGGAAAAGATAGACCATCCCAATTGGAGCCACTAGAGGCAAAATGGTACACAAATGGTCTCCTAAGTGGGCACTGTCTGACGGCAGATCATTCTAACGAACGTCCTGTCCATGTTTACTGGTTGCGACCGTCAGGTCGCAGTTACTATCAAAACCTCCACCGGCTGTCTGTCAGTCAGTCAGTCCGTCACGTCACACTTTTCCCCTACTCATATCCGCAACTGTTAGCCCGATCCATGCCAAACTTTGCACACACACTCCTTGGCAGCCACATGGCCCTCTTCTAGCGCCACCATGAGGCCACATGGCCCTCTTCTAGCGCCACCATGAGGCAGAATCTTGCAAGACACATTTTTGGACACTGCTCCTACAGATTTTGCCCTAAAATCACTCAAACCGGTACACAGTATCTCTACAGTCATGTCATCAAAATGCATCTGTCCCATCTAGCGCCACCATTTGGCCGATTTTTGAAAAACACATTTTTGGACATGGATCTGTCCCATTTCCCATATTTCCTCCTGATTGGCTACCATTGCCTTTGTGTATGTATTGTGTTTGTGTATGCGACCTGATGGTCGCTTATCTCCCGATTTAGGGAGTCTTACTGGTGCTAGATCCTGCGATCCATCCTCTGAAAAAAGCCATTTTAGTGTGAAAATCTTCATACTATCTTCAAACCATGGGGCTACAGAATTGTTTAGAAGCTGTGTTCACGTTCACTCTTTCATTGGAAATAAGGCCTCCTATACGCAGATACAAGAAGTAAACCAGAGATGCCATGTGTTTTTGGTCTAGACTTTCAGATAGACCTGGAGATGCTACAACAGTCAAATCCAGAGTGTTAATTTTACTTGTGTACAATCGGGGGCGTTAAGACTATGAGAATATATGTTGGGATTATAGGGAAAGGTCAGGGGCAGTGAGGGCAAAGGACCCAGTGGGATTAGGGAGGGGCTGTGGGACTAGGATTAACCAGCAATACAACGCAGCGCAGAGAGAGAGAGACAACGAAAGAAAGGGTAGTATAATAGATATCAATAGAAGAGAGAGCGAGAGTAGCAGAGAAAGAGGTAGAGAGAGATATATTACAAGAGATCAGAGAGTGAGAGGGAGGGAGGTGTGGTGATGCGATGGGGCAGATGGTGATCTAATGGCCCGCGGTGGTGATCTAAGGACCTATTATCTAACACACAGAGACAGTCAGCAGCAGCGTCGAGGGAACACGTGCCGCCGATGGGGATGGGGGGGGGGGGGGGGGGGGGGTTCCAGCTTTGGGGGTGGGGAGAGGAAGGAACGATAACTAGGGAGGAAGTGTGGGCCCAGGAGTTGTATCTGCTCTGCTGCTCCGATAAGGCCCGGGGGCTCAATGCTGCTGCTTCAGTCACTTGGAGAGGAGAAGGGGGAGGGGGGACTGAGGCAAGAGAAGAGGTGGGAGTGAAGGAAGGAGAGCGACGTTGTCAATGAGTGAGTGGGCGAGAGCTGGAGTTGGGGAGAGATGGAGATGCAGAGAGTGCGTAAGGAGCTAGTCGCGTGGAAGAGGGTAGTAGGACTTAGGGATGGGACGATACGCGATATTATCGTTTATCGTGATAAAAAACACTCACGATAATCATATCGCAGAGATTTAATGTATCGTGATATCGGCCTCCGTCATGCACTGGGATCTATTCACCATTTATTTACCGAGCTGCATATCTGGTACCACTTGAACCCTCTACAATTGGTAAAAGGTACTTATAATATACGTACTTGTCTGATACAGTCTTTTTTCACTCTTTGCCAGATCTACAAGCTCACAACATGTCGCGTTGCGACGCGTTGTAACCTTGTAGATCTGCTATTTTTTGGCAAATGTTCGGCCCCAGGATAATGGATTTTGATGATCGTGATAATATCGTAAATCGCGATTTCTTTTGCCACAATAATCGTGATATGACATTTTCATATCGTCCCATCCCTAGTAGTAGGACTACACATGAAGAGAGTGTGCCGCTGACGCAAATCTAGACGGGGCTGAAGCATCTCAGTGGATTTCTATATGTGGTCATAGAGTATACGGCGAGAAAGGTATCGTCCAACAATGCTGAATGCCGTGGGGGCCAAAAGCTACTGTAGTTACCTTGATCTCTCTCTTGATTGATAGACCTTGGCGAAATAGCCGTTGAACCCATCGTTCAATATTATATAAAACATGAAATAAATTGCATCCTCAATACAATAAGCTGTGTGTACTCTACTATTACTGACGTTACACATAATCAGTTAGATGTTTAACCTGTAACTGGGTCCGCCTGGTGAAGCAAAGGCAAATTTAACATTTTGGGCATTCTCTGAGCTTTGCCCGTCTCCTTTGAAAAGGACTCTACATTTCAAAGGGTATTTCTAGGTTAAACAAAAGGCTTTACGTTTTTATCCAATTCAGACATGCACACCAGCAGAATCAAGTAGCCCAAGAGGTCATTCCTCATCTTCCTCAATTCTTCCTCTGTCTAAAGCAAACCGTACCGTTTCTCATTCACCATCAGTCAATTTGCTGCAAACCCTCCTTGGTTGGTAAATAAAGCTGATGTTCAATGGCCAGCTGCCATCCCCATTGCTTCCTATGTGGGTACTGGATGTGCAAAGCCTGGAGAGGCCTTATGTAACCACTTTTATTTTCCATTACTAGCTTCATTGCTGTCTGACCTAGATTGCATCAGCCAGGGGAGGCAGAGGCAGAACAAGAGGAGGTTAGCAGTGGTTTGTGGGAGCGTGTGTGTAATATGTGCATGCATGCACAATTGAGTGTGCGTACTTGCAGTCAGCTGTGACAAAGGGAGGCGAGTTGGCGAGGACGACGGCGGTGGGAGGACATTTCAATAGAGGCAGTCGAGCCGCGGTGCAATTGATTTCTCCTGATCAATGTGCTCCCCATTTACAAAATCCTATAAGCTGACAGAGCACCGGTGAAATACAGCCTGGGTTTGACAGTTCCCGTTCCCCTACCTTACAGTCCAAGGACAGACGGCCACAGCTGGCCTGCAGGCATGCAAGCCAAAAACCACATGCTTGGCTCCTTCTCTTTTCTCTGTCCATCTCTCTCTCTCTCTCTCTCTCTCTCTATCACAGTGGAATTAGAACGCCCTACAGCAGGGGTTCCCAAACTTTTTTGGCTCGGGGCACCCCTATAAATATATTTTTTCATCTGAGGCACCCCTACATTATATTCCTAATTGTCACTCCCAGCACCTTATATTTATAGCATATGTTAGCGATTATGTTGCAAGGAAAACAAGATAATAGCCATTTTGCCAAATTTCAAATATCAAATTATCTTGTGGCATTCGATTTTGTATGTTATAATTTTGAAATTATACCTTGGTATGCCCAAAACTCCAATAAAAACAGTATAAAAAAAAAAAAAAAAAGAATACTGAATTATCTCGTGGCACCCCAGGGTGCCCCGTCACCCACTTTGAAAACCCTACAGTGACGCGACTCAAGATTCTGAGAGCATGAAGAGCAAAAAGGAAGAACGCGTCTATCTGTCTGTCCGTGTATTTGACCGTCTCAGTAATGGCACGCGATGGCCTCACAGCCCTGGCTCAAACGCTGCGATAGTCTTTGACACTGGCTCTCACTTTTCTCTTGTGTACTTGTGATTCTTCTCTGACGTTGACAACAATGATGGACCTTAACACACAGCGACTGAACTGCTGACACCCATCTGAGGGTGGGGGGCTAACCGGACAGCTGATGGGGATGAAGGGTGAGGAAGGAAGGCTACAAGGCAGAATGGGAAGGTTCCTGGTTAACCAGATTGCTCCATTTCCTAATCTGACATTGACCTGAAGTGACCATTAAAACAGGGGTTCCCAAACTTCTTTGGCTCGGGCCACCCCTATAATTCTTTTTTCTTCCGAGGCACCCCTACATTATATTCATAATTTTCACTCCCAGAACCTTATATTCGTAGCATATTTTAGCGATTATGTTGCGAGGAAAACGCTGAGATAATAGCCATTTTGGTTAGAACTGACTGAAAATAACTTTGTACTTCAAGTTTAAAATGATACTAAATATATTTTTAAGTGTCCAAATAAATTCCAAAAATTATCAAATTATCTCGCGGCACCCCTGGACTGCCGTCACGGCACCCCAGGGTGCACGCGCGCACGAGAGAGAGAGAGAGAGAGTGAGAGTGTGAGTGAGTGAGTGTTTGTACTAACCATCTGCGTCCACTTCATTGATCATGTCCTGCAGCTCAGCCTCTGTGGGGTTCTGACCCAGCGACCTCATGACGGTGCCCAGCTCTTTGGTGGTGATGGTGCCATCGCCGTCCTTGTCGAATAAGGAGAAAGCCTCCTTGAACTCTGGAAGAGGTAGAGTGGAAGTGTAAAGGGTCAGAAAACTGCAGGCATGGCATTTGGTGAAATGAGACGTATTAAAGACCAGTTCAGACCAAAGGTTCCCAACGAGACTAAACCGCTTTAAGCCAGATTTATAGAAAATACTGTCTTATGACGGAGCATAAAGCATTAGAAGGTTGCAGAGGGAAATCACAGCTGCCTGAATTAGGACTTAGTGGTTGTTGGATGTAAGATGGTGTCTATGACTAGTATGCAAACAAAAACGGTGGTTTTGTTGAATACACAGGGAAAATCTGAGAGTACATTTTTGTATTGAGCACTAAAGCTACTTAGGACATCATCACAAAACGGCGCAAAGCAGGAGCTCGCAAGTTGCTAAAATACAAGCTCACATGTTGTGAGCTTCTAGATTGGCTAGGACAGTTGGGTTTAAGTGGTGAATTGTTGACAGAGGATGATTTCACAATAAATTAAATATCCAGGATAGGGCTGGGCGATGAACAAAATCTCATATCCTAATATAGCTCATTTTATTATATCCCGATAACGATATATATCACAATATAGCACATTTTTGGTTTATACCAGTAAGACTCCCTAATCGGGAGATAAGCGACCGTCAGGTCGCATAATGTCTGCAAAAAGCAACCTCATGGTAGAGCTATGGGGCATGTGAGAAATCAGGGAGGAGGTTATGGTTTGCCAGCCAAGGAGTGTGTGCGCCACGTTTGGCATGGATAGGGGCAACGGTGCCGGAGATAAGAGTCTGCAAAAAGCAACCTCATGGTGGCGCTAGAAGAGGGGAATGTGAGAAATCAGGGGCGGAGGTTGTGGTTTGTCATCCAAGGAGTGTGTGTGCAAAGTTTGGCATGGATAGGGGCAACGGTGGCAGAGATATGAGTAGGGGCAAAAATGTGACGTGACGTGACGGACAGACTGACTGACTGACAGACAGTGGAGGTTTTGATAGTAACTGCGACCCGACGGTTGCAATACAAATTGCAATGTTGAAATACAGTTTGAAATGATATACACAACAAATAAGATAGTAGGTACTAAATAGTTATATTTAGAACCTTTTTCCAAGCATGTATTCATGCAAAAACAATTTGTGTTGTCTTCGTTTTAATGTTTAATTTAGTTTTAATATGCAAATGAATCGTATTTCCATTGCTTCAGGGATACTCTTATTCTGAAGAGATCGACCACCGTCCATAGACTGTAGAAAATAGCAACCACCTCGTAGTCTTATTGTTATCAGCATAACATAGCTTATTCTGATCGCCCACCGGAAGTCTTAGATTTGCCGGCTTAGATTTGACAAAAGAACACAGCTCGCAACATAGCCGATGGCCCTGAGAGAGACAGAAGGGTCAGAGTCAGAGACCGCAACACAAGCACTGTTACGTATACTCTTTCAGATAAATGCCACACAGCCAACTCGCTGTCTTTAAATGTTTCATCTCACGTCTCTCTGTGGCTGTGCAGGGCTAAGCTTTACTGGCGACTGGGCTGCTAATGTTGCTACTTGTTACCCCAGGGCTCCACTGGCTGCGTCGCGTTGCTCTGCGTCTTGACGCCGTCATTGACGCCGTCATATTGGCGTCCGACCGGCTCCACCGCAGCGCAGCGGCTGTGACTGTGAGGTATTCATTCTATGGCCAATACAGCCCATTTCCAAAACAACATGAAAATCACGTTCAAACAGGAATAAAACTATGAATGTGAACGTATAGAGCGCACTATGTTCACAGCAGAGAGCAGCAATGCACCACTGACCACTTTGTCATGGTTATAGCCTGTTGTACATAATTTTATCAAAGTAGACCGCTGTATATTACATACAAAGATATGCTAGGATTTTTGGGATTTCTAGTCACCCTTGTGAATGGATAGCCAACAGCAGAAACGCACGTATACTAGCCTACATTTAAATATAGGCCTACAATGCATTTATTCATATTTTATACATGACTGGACGAGTGGACGTTGTGGACGCCGTCAAAAAATTGAACCGGGGCGATTTTTGAGTTTGGACGCCGTCAAGGGAGCGTCCGACGCGGACGTTGACGTCGCCAGTGGAGCATCCCTTCATTGATTAAAACGGGAGCGTTCCCAACGCTGACGTTGACGCGACGCTCGACGCGCCCGGTGGAGCCGGGGGGTTAGCAGTTGTAGCATTGCTGCCAGTCAGTGGTAATGTTGTTGACTAACTGGCGAGTCGCAACGCAACACGCTAGACGCTACGGTGTGGGTGTGGGTTTGTGTGCGGAGTAAACTCACCCATTTAGTGATACCGCGATAGAGCTCCATGTTAAACGATAGACATTTCCTATCGTCCAGACTCCAGACGATATATATCGTCATATATCACAGGCCTACTCCACGATGCGATTATCGAGATAAACGATAATAGCGATTATCGTCCCATCCCTACTGTTGGAAATGGATCTCTCCTGCCCAAGAACACCCACCATCACCACACTGTCTGACAACTAACGAGATACCAAGGGAGGGCCGACTGCCACCTTGTCCAATATTCTGATTCCTGATGCTAGATGAAGACACAAGCCGAAACTGGCTGATGAGACAAATGCACGTGGACTAGGGATGTTAACAATTAATCAACTATTGATTGATTGAAGTTGAGAATGTACTCGATTAAACTGATCAATGAAACAATTAATCTGATTTCGCACTGTTCATTATCGGAAACTAAGGCTACGTAATTATCTGTAAGACACACGCAGCGGCTATCTGCCTGGACCAGGACCCATGTTCCATAGCCAGATCCAGCTCAAACAAGCAACACTTACACATTATACGACAATCGTATTGTGGAGATATAATTTATCGTGATATCGTCCTCTGTCATGTACTGGGAACAATTCATCTTTTATTTGCTGAGCTGTATATCCGTTACCACTTAAACCCTCTATAATTGGTAAAAGGTAGTTATAATACACGTACTTGATACTGTCTTTTTTTCACTATCAATTGTCTTTGCCAAAAAATAGCCAATCTACAAGCTCACAACGCGTCGCGGAGCTTGTAGATCGGCTATTTTTTGGCAAATGTTCCACCCCAGGATGATGGATTTTGATTATCACGATAATATTGCGATAATATCGTGATAATATCTTAAGATTTATTTTGTCACAATAATCTTTTTTTTTTTAAACTTAAATCTTTATTTGCAGTTTTCACACATACATACAAGTACAGGGATCACAATATTCATTTCAAATGTCTGTTTTCAGTCCTTTTCAAAGTTCAGTGATGGTGTCATCCTGATGTGTGTTATACACAGTCCATTTTTCCCACTTCTCCAGGAATAGGTCTTCTTGCAATCTGAGTTTATGTGTAAATCTCTCCATTACAAATATTTCCTCCACAATGCACAGCCACTGCTCACAACTCGGAGGGTCAGCTTTATACCACAATCTTGTAATTGCTTTTTTGCTGGCTGCCAGTAGTACCTTGATCAAATACATGTCCTCTCCTCGTGTGTTTTCCTGTGTCAGATTCCCTAGATACAGTACCACACTTGTTTTCGGTATTTCGTATTTTAGTATCTTTTTTACTACTGACCATACATCATCCCAATATTTATCTATTTTTGGGCAATTCCAAAATATGTGTTCATGGTCAGCATCCATGTGGCCGCATAGCCTCCAGCATGGTTGTTTCTCCGCTGTAAAATTTCCTCTGATCTTTGGCGTTATGAAATATCTGATAACATTTTTCCAGCAAAATTCCCTCCATATTCTAGAGCTTGTGGCCGTGCACTGTGTCTTACAAATATTATACCAGTCCTCCTCGGTAATCTGCTCCCCAAATCCTTTTTCCCATTTTTCTTTGACATACAGGGTAGAGGTCTTCTTACTTGTCATTAGCCCCTGATACAGGGCTGGTCACAATAATCTTGATATGAAATTTTCATATTGTCCCATCCCTACATTCATATCAAGACAGAAAAAAACAAGTCTTTGAAACGCTCTGGCTACACAAACATGTAGCCAGAGCCATGGGTCTGTGTTTGTGTGTAGCAGTTGAGCCGAGAGCAAACGGTGAACGCCAGCCTCACACCTCTAACGAGCCAAAACATATTCCACCTTCATAAATCATAACATTAACTGAACAACAGCGGCGCCGTCTCCCCTGATTAACATGATCTGGTTGTTTGTATCCGTCTGGTGTTAATGCACGATTCAATGCCAGATACACGACACCAAAGCAATGAGGGATTTGGACAGGCGGTGGACAACAAAAACTGATTTAAAGCCCTAATTTATGCTATGTCACACGACAGTGTCGCGCGTCTAAAATGGCATATCTACAAGCTCACAACGTGCCATGGAATCGGACTCAACTTGAGAGGTGGTCAACTATAGACTATTGC
Organism: Nannobrachium achirus; assembly: GCF_963921795.1. Classification (NCBI taxonomy): domain Eukaryota; kingdom Metazoa; phylum Chordata; class Actinopteri; order Myctophiformes; family Myctophidae; genus Nannobrachium; species Nannobrachium achirus. The sequence goes on from NC_137823.1 coordinate 32,094,996, forward strand.
AGAGTTTAAGGAATATTGTCTCAGTCATGACAGCAATGGCACAAATAATTGTCTAAATAATAATAAAATATATAATAATAATGATACAAATCGCATTCAGTGTTTAGGTATTCGGTTTTCAGTCCAAGTGTTTATTCATTTTCCATTTCGGCCAAAGAAAATATATTTTTGTTAAACTTTAAAAATCACTGCTCATCAATTAAATAAATCATGATAATTTGCATCCCTAATGTAGATGATTGTAATGTAGATGAACAACAGTTTTATGGCGTGCCACTGTTGGGGCAGAGCTGTCTAGAGAGGGTCTGCAGAACATTTTACATCATAGATTGTAGGGATGGGACGATATGAAAATTTCATATCACGATTATTGTTACAAAAGAAATCACGATTTACGATATTATCGCGATAATCAATACCATTATCGCGATAATCAATACCATTATCCTGGGGTGGAACATTTGCCAAAAACATTTGATAGAGTGAAAAAAAGACTATTAAGTATGTATATTATAAGTACCTTTTACCAATTATAGAGGGTTTAAGTGATATGCAGCTTGGCAAATAAAAAGTGAATTGATCCCAGTGCATGGAGGTGGAGTGGAGGACGATATCATGATACATTAAATCTCTGTGATATTTTTATCACGATAAACGATAATATAATATTGCTTATCGTCCCATCTCTAATAGATTGGTCACATGTCTGAGAAGCCACAGCGTTATTAGACCCCATCTTGTTTTGAGTAGCAGAAGGCTGAGCCATGTACAACAGGTTTTGTCTGTTACTGTATGTATGGCCCCTCAGTCATAAGCTCACGTCATGGAACAGCAAACGTAACACTACATGTCCGTTCTCTACTATAGTGAGCTATGCCACAAAAAGCGGAGATTTGCTATGTGCCAACTGAACTGCCGTAAGGGGTAGTGAAATGCTAACTAAAGATTAGGCAGGGTATGGCCCAAGTCACATGTCACGAATGTTACTTTGTAGAACTTAATTTTCTTTGCACTCCATTTAATTGACGAGATTTACCCTGTCGTTTGTTGACTAGGCTTCATGGCACTTCCGATCTTGCACTTTGTGAGGTAATCTGGATAAAAGCATCTGCTAAACGCCTGATTTGTTATTTGTACATTGACACAGAGGGATTTGAATGTCAAAAGAGTGTGTGTGTGTGTGTGTGTGTGTGTGTGTGTGTGTGTGTGTGTGTGTGTGTGTGTGTGTGTGTGTGTGTGTGTGTGAAATTCACAGTCTTCCTACCTGCAATCTGCTCCTCTGTTAGTTGGTCAGCCTGTGGTTGGAAAAAATGAAGAGGGTGGGGAGAAGAGGAAAGAAAACAAACAAGTTACTCAACAGGCGATTATTCCAACCATTTCATCATTGCTTCCCACAAAATCCCCACCCTTCAGCCAAAGTTCCTTAACACAGAGAGAACAGTGTTCAGGGACATACCCACTACTGAACTATAACTGTGGCAGGGGGCCTTGGCCAGACTCTGCACAATCTTTCTTACAAGATCCAAAGATTTCTTTTACATTTTGTAATCAATACCCCTCCAGTCCAAAATGATCCATTTGAGGGCGACACGTTCTTCTCCAAACAGAATTACACCACACTCAATTGAGTTTGTCAAGAGTAGTGCCATTAGACCGGCATAAAACTTTCTAAGACCTTTGAAAAGGTCATTTTAATGACCGTCATCGACTTCTATTGCCTTGAAATGGACAGCAATGCTATAAAATCACAACCAGGGAGCGATACTCCGATCCAACTGGTTTGTTATAGGGATCAAACAAGACTATATTGTTTTACAGCCGATTTAATTCACAATGCGTAGTGAGTGACTACAATCAGTGAAAATATCACCCTCGTCCTAAACCAGGCAAAGGATGAACAGCAAGGGCACTAACACAGGGAAAAGACAAGAGATAAAAGATCATCTGGAGGCCAGGAGAGGATGTCTAGGCGGGGTTGTTTCAGGACAGCATGGGAGTATTTTCCACAGCGCTTTTACTGCCAGTGCCCACCAACAGAGAGAACGGGCTTCCAGGTTTGGTGTGGTTTGGTGTGGTTTTCCCAACCCAGGCTGTTCCCTGGCACAAGCTAGGCTGTCTGTAATGGCTAGTGTGGTGACTCACAATGGCTTTAAATGGCTTTGGTAGCCTGCATCTAGTATGGTAAGTTGTTCCCCAGTCTCAAGGCCTAAGACAAAGGATGACCGTGACTTTGCTTTCAGGTCAGGGCTCCTCGCCTCTGGAACGACCTGCCTGAGGACCTCAGGCTTGATAAATCTCTTCTTAAAATGTCCTTTCCAAGGCAGAGCATCCATATTTAAAATGAAATGAAATATTATAAACTTCAGTTTATATAATGGACTTTGTAACCTTGTTTTGATTGATGTGCTTCATCAATGTTATTATTACTATCATCATCTAACAGCACTGTGAAGGAGGAGTCGTTGCTTTCAAACAAACATCCCCAGTAATAAAGTGTGAACAACCGAGCTAGCAGTGCAAATCAAATGCCACCTCCCGCAGGTACACTCCCATCCCCCATGTGGGAAAACACAAGCTTATTGTTATTATTATTACAGCAACAGGCCACTGACGTCATTCCACCAGGCAGAAAAACAGGGACGCAGACAGACAAGCACACATGAACAGACACCCACTCTATATGAACCTAGAGACCCGCTACCTACATAATGTACCTTCCTACCCACACTGACTGACAGATGGACACACAGTCACACGCACAACACATCCCCATTCTTCCTCAAACAGCAATATTTTCTGTTCCCAAAATTCTTGTGAATTCGTCAGAGTAGCCAGTTCAACCCCCGAACAAATTCCTGCGAACCTGATGCTGGGTTTGTGTTTGCACAAGGAATCCAGTCCTCGGATACAGCCGAGCACATGATATCGACAGAACCATGCTTACATTTAAAGGGTGCCGTAGGCTCGCCATGTGATGATGAATAATGAATAGAACTCTGGTTTACTTTGGACCGGATGTGATTTCATCCGATTGGTGTGCAAACACCATCAGATGCTCTTCAGCTCCAGCTTTTTTCTAAATCATGTCTGGAGGATTAGCTATGGGAGGCATTGACTTCAATGGCCTTGATAATATAACAGTAGCCGACATGATTTGATCATCTGTGCCAGCCACATGGCCTAATGGCCTTAGCTTTTCATCTCTGTTGTTCCTCTGTCCCCGGCCTTAAGCCTGAGTTATACTTAGTTGCATGCAGGACAGGTGTCTGAAAATAGCCAATCTGCAAGCTCACAAGCGTGCCGCGTGTGTGAGCTTGCAGATCTGCTATTTTCAGTACATACACATGGGTGGGGTGTGCACACACCGTTAGCATGCTCCTCCTCCAGCGTTCCCGACTCTAGCCCCTTTACTTTCCCTCTGTCCTTAATGTCTTACAGTAAGTACATCCATCTTTCTGTCATGCTCCTGATTCATTTTCCCCATGCATCTCTCTGACTCTTCTCTTTTCCTTCTATTTCTAACCTCATCCCTCCCTACCCTCTATATATCCTTTTCCATCTGCCTCACACTTACTTTCCCTCCGTGCCCTGGGTTGTGGGGTTCAGTGACTCAGTACCGAGTATCCTCCCCTGGCTCAGACCCAGGCTGCTGGGCCTGAGCAACACTGCTGCGCCACCCAGTCCCACTACCGGCCCATCCCTTCCTCCCTCCCTCCTTCCTTCCCTTGGCCCATATCAACTCCTCCTCCTCCTTAGGCCTCTCTCTCCCTCTCTTTCTACTTCTGACACACTGCTCAGAGGAAACTCCCTCTGATTCATGATCCATGCCACCCTATGGAGAGGCATGTGCGTTGCCAGGCCTCCAGCCCTAACGACAGCTTGTAGAGGCGAATAGGTGGTGGTGGGGTGGGGGTGCGGGGGGGTTTGCTGGCAACGGCTTGTTGGCAACAGTGGGTCAGCCACTCCCGCGGTTGCCCGGGCAGCCAACCCCTGCAGTGAGCCTCCAAACAGAGCAAGGGGTGTGTGTTTGGGGGAGTTTTTGCATCCCTCCCACAGAGAACTGTGTTTAGTTCAATGGTTACAATGCAGAATTGTTTAAGGGAGGGCAACCAGGCAACTTGTCCCATAGCGACAAACAACACAACAACTACGAGGTGTTGTTTTGGTGTTTGGCGCCGTTGGCCTGTAACCACGTGTGAGAAACGTACACAATAGTGAAGTAGCAGCTCTGTATGCAGTGACGAGTCATGTGAAAGGTGCAAAAACCAGCCGTTACTCTGACAGATGGACATGACACACACACAAGTCTACAAACACATACTCATAGCACGTGTTTTCTCCACACACAAAGAGTCATTGTGACAAAGACAGCCACGCGCTCCCTTTCTATAGAAGCTTTCAGCTCAACAGAGTGCTGAACGCCTCTTCTCTATTGACCCAAGACAAAAGACAGAAAGGGGCCTGTTGCTCCAGGGGCGCAGGCAGAATGGCAGGGTGTAACCAACACCAGCCTCTCCATGCCCTGCAGGGCCAGGCCAGTCCACCATATGGCCCGATGGCACTCGAGGTGCTCGTGGGTGACTGGGTGGGAGTACCAACCCCCTCCACAGAGGGCGCCCCCCCCACCTTTACCTTCGCCAGACACTATAACATATACGAAGACATGGCGATGGTTTGGCCCGCCAAGCACATCAATTATTCATGGCGGCGTATCAGATGTCCTCAGAGTTACTAAACATGCATCAGCAAACAAGGGCGTAACAGGAATAGGATAGCAGCCTCCGTATGGTCCCGACTACTTATTGGATACTTCCACCTCAATGGGGGGGGATGTTTCTACTTCAGTGGGCGTATTGATGAGAACAAGGGGCTTACGCCCATGGACTATAACTTGTCAGAGATGCTGATACGCAGGCTAGCTCCATAACAATTCAACTTTACACTCCAATTACTGTGTGTGTGTGGCGCTGCAATGTGAAACTGCGTTGTGGCTCGATACCATATATGGGATATTTGATCACAGCTGTGTGTGAGTGGTGGGGGGTTCTGTGGCTTGTGCTATCAATGATCCATCAAGGTTGATAATCAATGGATTCGCTTGAAGGCATCTATTCAATAATCAGATCCTGACTTCTCCTTGACAAAGCCAGTGGGAAGGCTCTGTTCATTATCTGGTTGCAGATGTCAGAAATGGCTGGTATGAGCATGTGTCTGTGCATGTGTGAAACATCTGGTGCAAATGGTTATACTAGAGGAGTATGGTAACGCACATGTTTTATTTTATGAGCCAATTAGGCTGATGGAACCCACATTATATGGATTACTGGCATTTTAGTTTGAGTTTGAGCTCTACCAAAGAGAGACATTACTGTAGACATGATTTCCATATTAAATTCATTTAAAAACGTATAAAGGGGTTGAATATATCATCCTAACTTTACAGCTGTTGAAATTGCACTAGCAAGTGCCAGCAAGCTTCTTGGACAAACTGGCACAGGATTTGCATACCATCGAGAATTTGCAAGTGGCAACCAAATCAAGCAGCATATGATGAATATAAACCTATAATGTAATGCATGGCAGTGAAAGGCGGATGATCTGCACCTGTTATCGTTGTTTAAGCAGCAGCAGCAGCCATATGGGCCAGGTGACAGTGTGTAGTGTATAGCAGCAAATTGTAACATTTACAATTAGAGTATGGGCGATTTCTGTTGCGGAACACTGACGATATGATGTTGCAATGAATTCCCATCATGGGTAGGCTACAGCTCGTCTCGACAGGCGCAACATGGTGCAACGTAGAGAGAGAGGGGAAACCTATTCGAGACAGATCATTTCCTCAAAATGACAGGAGCGCCCTTCAGGCATTCACCCCAAGTGCCATTCTAAATATGCATGAAAACCTAAACACTGAACGTTATGGATGTAATGTCGTCTCGGGGTTGGTTATTGCAGTGGTTCTCAAAACTTTTTCGTCTCAAGGACCCCCAAATTGAAAGTTATTAGCCCACAGACCCACATTTGAAAAGATATGCCGGGGACCCCAATAAGAGAATAATTTTATGGCACTATAGCAATGATTCCTATCCATTTTAATTTCAAGGACCCCCAGTTTGACATGAATTAGTCTACAGACCCCATTTAATGGTATTTCTATCTCTGAGACCCCAATTTATATTGTAAAATCAATGTTAATTTAACTCAGTGTACAAATGGAACCAAATACTCTCTGAGTTACAGACCCATAAAGGTCCATTTGGTTCCGGACTATAATTTAGCTGGGGACCCCCTGGAAATCCCTCAAAGGACCTCTGGGGGTCCCCGGACCGTTCTTTGAGAACCACGAGGTTATTGGATTTTAAATGATCTGTCAGGGACTCAGGAGAAATAAAATGCCAGCATAGTACTCTGATTGTTCAGAGGCTACGAAGTGAAACACGGCAACACGCCTGTGCTTCTTCTAAAGGCGGATTGTAAAATGTAGCCGCACTTATTACTAGCCTATATCTATACGTTATGCCATAATAACCCAGAAATCGCTTAATCTAGCCAGACAGTCCGTGAATTAATTCAATCTCTGCACGGCGGAACCAACCACGAACCAACCAACATGATGACCCAATATAGACATATATAGCCGTGTAGAATTGCGCAGTTTTTTGGAGGAATAACGTTCCATTTTGAAGCGAGCATCGTCCCAGAAATGAGTGCACGGCACGCACACCCAAATACTAGCCCTGAATACAGGACTCTCATATACATGAGAGTCCTGGTGCCGCCTCAACATGAGGAGTAGTGGGCAATCGAGCCCTTAACGGTTTGAGCTAGGAACGTCAGATTTCAAAAATAAAGTGCTTACCTAAGCCAACTTTGATAACAATTTGACGCCGCACAACGTTCATTACACGCCGCTACCGGATTGTTGAATAAAAAGCATTTTTGTCCGAAATTATTTTGCTTAACATAGGACGTCCGCCTCTAGTGGACAGTCGCGTCATCTCCGGTTGATCATTGTAGTGAACGGAGATGATGCGATGACGCGACTGTCCACTAGAGGCGGACGTCCTATGTTAAGCAAAATAATTTCGGACAAAAATGCGTTTTATTCAACAACCGGGGAGCGGCGTGTAATGAACGTTGTGCGGCGTCAAATCGTTAGCAAAGTTGGCTTGGGTAAGCAGTTTATTTTTGAAATCTGACGTTCCTAGCTCAAACCGTTAAGGGCTCGATTGCCCACAACTCCTCATGTTGAGGCGGCACCAGGACTCTCATGTATATGAGAGTCCTGTATTCAGGGCTAACCCAAATACAATATCACACACGATACTTCTCATGATCCCATATACTACTACAACAACAACAAAAAAACATTTAGAGGAATAGAAAGGGCGCGTTTACGGGCGTTCCTTCCTCGTCTTTCGTGTAAAGAACTGACTGTATGTTATGTATGCATCTATCGCGACATAAATCCGGAAAAGAGTGCAACACACAGACACAGTCACACACACACACACACACACACACACACACACACACACACACACCACTTCCTATGCTACACCTAAACCGTGACAATTAACTGTCGACATTATTAAACTGCATTTAGCCCCAATAACAGAGAATGAATGAGGAATACGTACCATGTTGTCTGTTGGTGGTGGTGGTGGTGGTGGTTGTGTGCTTGGTGGTGTATGGAAGCAGACTGTTCCTTAGATGGAGTTCCACCAGTGGGGTTAGCAGCAGCAGCGTGTATATCGGCCGTGGTGTGCTCACAGAACCCGGCAGGGAGGGGGTTGGGTAGGGTAGGGTTAGGGTAGAGTAGGGGGGGGGGGGTTGCCTCAACAACGTTATGTATCCCTCCGCCGCACTGACTGCTGGCACAGACAATTCACTTCCTTATTTCAATTCAGGGGCTTGTCTTATGTGTTGGGTTGTGTTCCAGGCTTCAAGGAGGCTCGTCTACAATTTTTATTTTTTACGTTTTGGACAAGATAACGAAATTTACACCAGGTGTAAACTTGGCCACTAAGTAATATAAGATTTGAACATGCACAGTAGCCTACATCATTAATTTGTCTAAAATTGACCCAAGTTCAACTTCTTGTTTACACCCAAAATAATTGGTTATACATTTACAGGTTTTGTAGCAAGTTATGTTGTTGCCTCAAATTACTACAAAAACCCTGTATAACCAATAACCACTTACCTGTTGACCAGCTCAGCAGAAGGATAGCTGATCTGTTCTGAAATCACAATGATGACTCGACCAGCTCAGCGTTCTCAACGGGCCCGAAAATTAAGGCCTGGCCCTAACTGGGCCGGCCCGAAGCCCAGTCTGCCCTTACCAATTAACATAAATCGTACGCCCCTCCTGGAGCCGTCCCTGCCCATATCAGGGAATGCCCATATACAGTATGGACATAGTGTGTCTGTCTCATGTGGTCTATGACGTCAAACATCTGTCAGGCGTCAGTCATCTCCATATTTAGGAGAATATGACCACATTTTGTCCAACCTAAACAACCAACAAGTTCTGTGCATTTTTTTGGTCAAAGTTGATCCCATGCCTAAGCGCCAGCGCTCGCCCAGCAGTCTACTGTCACCCAGGCGGATGCGTCCACACGCCTTCTGCCCTTAGGGCGTCTTACTGGTTATTATTGAGCGGTGCTAACCACTCCTACATCTGGCTTTGTGTGTATGTATGTCCATCCGTATGTCCGTCCCGCAAAGCCTGACATTGGCCAAGCTTCCCTGGAAATTACCTCATAAAAGGCACCGCTCACTTCACATTGGGTGGGATTTATTTTCTTTAAAAAAAGAATATACATTGAGGTGCCCACTCTTCCTGTTAACGTCTACACTCTGTTAGTACAACGGATGACCGAAACCTTGTCCCCAACACCCTCCATCCAGCTCCGAACATCCCGCAGTTCCTCCCTCCCCGCGATGGAGGATAATAAATTAAAGCTATACTTGGCTTGGCCCGGCACGGTTCTGCTGCTGCTGCCGGAGACGTGCCAATCACCATGGTGAATGTGTTCTGAAATGCCCGCAGTGCAATATTGCACACCCAGAATCATCAGACATACTGTAATAAAGCTAAAAGTGCCTGTGGGCCTGTTTTGACTGCACCATGTAGGGTACGGACTATTATCACCACCATGATCCATGACGGTGCAAATAGTGCTCGCATGGCTGCAGCAGCTTGTTTACGTACTAAAACGTCAGTTGGGAGCGTTCAGCATAATTGCCAAAACGTGCCTGTAGAATCTGCAGAGCAGGTTATGGCATTTCCATAGACTGGCCCAGGTCTGATTTTGTGAGGCAGATTAACTTGTCAGTTTTTTTTATTTGGAGGCTTTACAATTTCCAAGTCTGCAGTGCAAGAGCATTGCAAAATTCAGTATTATATTATTTAGCTCAGCCCTTGAAGCTAGGCTGCTTGGGATGGGGTTGTTATACTGTACTCAGTTGCTTAGGCGGTATTACAAGGGGCCCACATTCATTCATTACTTGCGCCAGCAGAGCGCGCAAGTACTGCGCTCGGCTGGGTATGTATGTCGGAGTCCTTCTTTGTTTAAACCCGTAGCCCAATCAGGGACCAGCATTTCTGGAAACATCATCGTTAACAGCCAATGAAGGACCAGCATTCCTGGTGATTCCAGTGGTGATGTCACTGGCATTGCCAGTGGTGATGCCAGTGATGAGTGCACCTCATGGCGTGCTCTGCTGGCGCACCAGTAGGCCATACATAGTAGGTCATGACCTACTGTGCACAAGACGCAAGTTGGCACCTCGACAGAGCAGTTTAAGTTCATTCAATTCAATTCAATTCAATTCAAAATTCAATTCAATTCAATTCAATTCAAAGGAGCTTTATTGGCATGAGGAAAACATGCTTTTACAAAGCAAGTGTCAAAATATGAAAATGGGGGAAGTATACAGTTGGATGGGGCATTGTGTAAACAGAGATCTATGTCTCATTGTGTCATTATATAGGCCTAGGTGTTATACAGTATACACAGGGTATAACGTTTCTTGAAACAAATTGCAGCAATCTTTTGCGGTCACTTGGGACAAATAGCATGCATCCATTTTAGTTGGAGTAGGTTACAAGTGGACTAGTCTCGTGTGACCAGACTGTTGACTCCCGCAATTTGCAAATGCTCCCGTCATACAGTCTGGGGCAACGGAAGTCTTATGATGAGTATGGGATAAAGCGGATGTGATGCACCCTCTCCCTTGGTTCAGTAGCGATAACAGCGACAAGTGTCTTCTTTCAATATTTTTTGAGGCATTATTTTGTCTTTCTCCAGTGTTGTTGGTGTTACTTCCATGATGTTTTCAAATATTTTCTTAAAATATACACGCATAACAAGAATATGCCGCTCGAATGTCCGTGCTATGTTTCCTATGGGACAACAGTTCCGTGCAGCAGTGACTACTTCCGATACTCGCAGTTCGGGAGCTGTCGTTCCAGACTCTATATAGCATTCGGAGATTGTGTAATAGTTATCTTACTACCCGAGACTACAAGTGGACTGAATAGTATCATCATAGCCACTACAACATCCTGTAGGTGTAGGTATTTGGGTGGACCTATCGCTGTAGTTACAGTATATGGAACAACATACAGTTTTCTATGGGTACATATTATACCGTATAAGCTATAGTAAAGTTTACATACAGCTGTCTTCTCAAACAGTAGGCCTAGGCCTATATCCACACTCAGGTGACTCCCTAACTTCACTCTCATTAAAATGACTGATTGTTTTCATAATTTAGGAGACTCTGATTCATTCAAAACATATATTTATTAAATATATTATTATTATTTCATCTAGGGTAACCCCAAAATCCCCAAAGTCCATTGAGTTCAATGGAGGAGAGGTGCCCTCCATTCAACTCCAAACCCTTGTACCTTTTCTGATTGGACAATATTATGTATTTGAGGATTGGTCAAGCTTCACATGACATTGCAATATATAACCACACTTCCAATTTCCTAGAATTGCAACTTTCTAGTTAGTGTGGTTGCCCCGCACCATTATTATTATGTTGTCTATACAATGTATTATGAAAGTGATTGCTAATGGGGTTGGTATTGGGGTTTTAAAATGATGAAGTTGAACATTGTAATTTAGTTTATAGGATGTAGTAGATGTAGGGTTTTGTAACTGTCTGTGTAAACATGATTGCAAAAGTTAATGAAAAATAATATTCAACAATACAAAAAACTATGTTAAATAAATAAAGGCCACCTGAATTAGGCTCAAAATCACGATTATACCTTAAATTATTATTATATTGAAAGTAAATTGCACTGCGTGCGATGTACAGTAGCCCATGCAGAAACAGTTTCAAAACAGTTATTATAATATATCGTTTCAAAGTAGACAAAAAACTAAACAAAAAAAACAGACTGCACCTTTAAAATGGGAGAACCTGATTGGGAGGCCAACTAACGCAACTATCATGGTCCAATGAACAATTTCCCCATATTGTGTATATTAGCTCCACTTAACATGCATAATCATGCACTAAAGCTTCATACATACCATACATTCACCCGTTCGACCGGTTGGTGGCGCCAAAATGACTTGGTTTGGCCAAACCCGGGGGTACTAGTTAACAGCGGAAGGATACCTTTAGTGTAAGAAGCTGCTTGGGTTGACACTGGAGAATTTGCTGCGCTGTTATGTGACGGGCTTTCTGATTGGCCGCTGCAGACCCGCAATATTATACTCCATGTATTGGCAGCAATTATTGGCTACGTGGGACCTGCATTGCACCAGGCATTGGCACTTGATGGAAATATAATAAATATAAATATAAGAAGCTTAAAAAGCCAAAGCATCTTTCTCCAATTATTTTTCCACAATCTTGTTAATTATCGAACAGTTACAATTTTAATTAACAGACTAGCGGATAATCCGATGGCTTTTTCTTTTTTTCTTTTTATTATTAGCGCCGGGCATTGCTTGATAGGTTCGAAGGGAAATGCGAGACTTGCTATTGGACGATACGCAACCTAGGCTGATATTTTCCCAGACAGACCTGCCTGAAATGTTAAAGAATGATATTTAGTTTAGACTTTTGCACTCATTTAATCTAGACATAAGTGTGATAAAAACGAGCTTCTATATTGAGGTTAAACAGAAAGGAGCATTAGTACAACACAGTAGTATAGTAAAGCTCAATATGTTTACAAAGACCACGTAAAAAGATAAAGCAGGTTACTACTTGTGTACACTAGTCCCAAAGCCTGGCGGATGGAAGGCGCAATGTGTCTAACAACAGCACCACCCAATGGACAGTGTTTAGAATGGCACGTTATGCATATTATGTCAGGGTTGGAACCTGGTGGAAAACATGACATGAGTTCTTGTTCCAAAGAAATCACTGCTGGGTTTGTGTAGCTATTTTGTTGCAGAACAAAAGAATATCACACTGGAACTGATTTAGGATTATTTCTGGAATGAATGTGTCTTTATACTGCTATAGAAATGTACAACATCAATGATTCAATTGTTACAATTAAAAAAGGTTTTGCATTACGACACCTTGTGAGCCTGTACATACAAGCCTCTAAAAATAATAATAATAAAGAAAAAAGAAAGAAAAAGGAAAACATTTATCTGATTTATTTACAACACAAATCTGCTATGGGGGTCCCTGGCACAAAATCATTTCAGATGTGGGTCCAAGTCCCAATAGGCCTACACATTAATTTGGGGATCCTTATGAAGAAGTTTGAGAACCACTGGTCTAGTGCAGGGGGGTCCCAGTCATTTTGGGGGTTCTCCGGATGATTTGCTTAATGTGTAGGCCTACAGACAGGGTGCAAATGTATAAAGTGTCAATTTAAAGCTATACTGTGTAAGATGCTCAACTAGTGGTCAGTAGCCCTATAGCAAACCGCGGTCGCGTTCGCGTCTTTCGCCCGTTTTTCGTACCTTCACACCCCCGCGTCTGCCTCCACAACGCCGAGAGCTATCTTTAGAGGGGTCCCTGGTTCCTGTGCGTTCAGGCATTCCGGAGAAACGGACTACTTCACCCTGCCTGGTAGGCGAGATTACCTTTTGACTAAAGAGACACACGGGCGACTACAAATATGGCGACCCCACTTCAAGATGCGCTGTGATTGGCCGGTAGTGTACCATGTGTGCATGATCGGCGATGTGATTGGGCAACGTATACACAACGTATACAGATGATGCAGATTACGTCATTTTGGCGCGAAATCCGGTCCACGGCCAGGATCATAGAAAACATATAAAGAGAAGGCTTCAGAAGCTGAAAATAACGGAGTGGGTGTTCTAAAACTTTAGCGATTTAACAGTTAGGACAATTTTAAGATTTGTTTTATAAAAAAAGTTACATGGTACAACTTTAAGTGTCTTTTAAGACCTCTTTAATGCCTCTAAAATGTAAAACAGTGGGGGACATAGGCCTATTACTGCATCAAAATTAATCAACAAACTAAACTACAAAACATTGTTAAACATTGGCCAAATTGTCAAATATTTAAGGCAAACAATTTGAAAATAGCAGATCTACAGTACATGCTCACAACACCTACAGTATAGTTATGAGGCATTGTGAGTATAGCTGTTTATATAGGCCTACTTAACTTATTAGCCTACTTATAAATTATAAGTAGGCTGAACTTATAAGTTATAAGTAGGCCTAGGCCTATATAAACTGCTAAACTCACAATGTCTCATAACTGCGAGGTGTGTTGTGAGAATGTAGATCTGCTATTTTCATCTGCTATAAAGCCTAGGCTATGCCTTTTGTGGTGTCCATTTTTCAGGAAGAATTTCCTTAATAGAGATAATTATACCCTGAAATACTCAGAGTTGCAAGTCAATATCAATTGCTTTTTTCCTGAAAAATTGGGAAGTTGGGTGCAAGAACACGATTTCATTACATTATGATTGTTTTTGTATTGAACTAGTACATGGCTTCACATCATCTTACATAATTTATAATCTGGAAGGTAATGCTGCACTTTACTCGCTTAAGCGGAATACGATTCAATGAAGCAAAATCTGTACACATCACTGTGATTGAATAATAATGTGAACGTGACATTTCAGAGAATGCCAAAAAACACGGTCACCACAGCCTTATTATCCCCAGTCAGTAACTACTCTGCACTTGTGGGGGAGGTTTACAGATATCCAACCAAGATCTGCCTTGAGCTGACAGGGCAAATGCCTTAAGGCCCTGTTATCTCTCTCTCTCTCTCACACACACACACACACACACACACACCCCTTCTCATTCTCCCAGCATCTCTGGTTCAACAAGCCACGCTTGATTTAAAGTTAAAGTGTGGTCTTTTTTCTTATTTTTTACGCATTTACTGAATGTGCTGCTATGTGCGAACTGTGGCTGAAATGCGTGACTGATTTAATAAGGGGAGAGAGTGAGTGAGAGTTATTAGTGCAAGAGGGGTTTGCAGCAGCAGTGCTCCTACTCAAGCCTGAGCGCCAAGCGGACCCCTGAGATGTAAATCAATGGTTCTCAAAGTGGGGTCCCGGGACCCCTAGGGGTCCACAGAAAAATGTGTTGGCATCGCAATCATTATATACATTTATATGTTGGCTATTCAAAAATAGCAAAAAGCTATTATTTTTGCCCTTACTGGAGGGTCTTTTTCTGGGGGTCAGATGTCAATTTCAATTTGGGGGTCCTTGACATAAAAAGGTTGAGAACCACTGAATGGTTGTGGGTACACTTTTTCTGCTGAGCACTAAGACACGTGGCTCCATTTTTAGAGGAATCAAATCAACATTACTTTTGAGTACGTCACATTGCAGTTCATTGCTGACCATTAATGATGTGCATGTTGCAACAGCATTATATTAAAGGCTGCCAGAACTGTGGTTGTCTACCCCCTTCTGCCCTGCTGTCATCTGATAGCAGGGTTTCCCAACTTCCCCTATTGCATGACTTCCAGAGAAGTTCTTGTCCTGACACCCCCAGAGGTTAGAGCAGGGTTTCTCAAAGTGGGTGCCGTGGCAACCCATGGGGTGCCTTGACCATAGACCATAAAAGAAAAAAAGAAAAATGTTGGTAACACTTTCTATGAAGCCCACATTTTCATCAAAATGTACTTAAAAGTACCAAAAGGAAAAGTACTAGTTTTCAAAATGTATCCAAATCAAAAATAGATGCTGAGCTTAAAATAATTACATGACTTACTGACTTACTAATGGAAATTAGTTTCCAACACTACTTACAGTGGAAATAGGCAATTGCAGCAATGCACTGGCATTATGTAGGCCATGGAAACCGCGCAAGATGCTGCAACAATGGTAGTCCCCCCCCCCCCCCCCCCCCCCCATCTAATTATGTGCATCTGTGCCGTCGTCAAGTGTGTGGAATAGATTCTTGCAATTAGAGAGCAGTTCTTTTAAAAGGAAAAATGGAGTGAGGAATTAATTTCAGCATGAGGGAGACAGGCCTCCCCTCAGGCCTTAGCTGTTAAGCAATGAGAACAGGTACCTCACACACTGTATGAAGGAAATCGAGGAAAACTGTGTTAAAACATAATAGTGAAGTGGGAGAAGACTTCACATACCAAGTCACTCCAGTGTCTCTACGTTGTTTCTACGTTATGCAGATTGGAGCAATAACTCTTGCCTCTTAAGCTTTTAGGTTGAAACAGAGCAACAGAATCCGAGAATCCGTCACAAGCAAAGAAATGGTACTGCAGTATTAGATGTCACAAATGTCCTCTCTGTGAATACGAAATGTAAATATGCTACAAAATATATCATCCAATGCTTTTTATAGACCCATTTTATTGCACAAGTTGTCTGGGACGCGGAGGAGTGGCAGGTACAGCAATGCGATTGGTCCCAATTGCATACCGTATTTCACGATTATCCACAATTAACTCAGAGTTTTGCAGCAATTAAATGATGGGAACAGACAGGATCATGTAAACGTTTCCAGGGTTATTTATATGTAGAGTTTAAAGCCATGTTGGACAGAATTAGCCTGGCATTAGCCAGACTGATAATGTGGATTCACTTCCGTGGAGTGACGTGTGAGTGAGTCCATGTTATCAATGTGGCTAATGCCAGGATAGGGCAGAACAGGTGAGCGCGTGAACGAAAAACGAGCACTCACACCGTGCTGTCCTGGGGAAACAGGACCCTGGGAACATGGGTAAACTTGTACCACAATGTACCAAGTAGAAAAAACAGCCGTCTTTCTTCCATAAGTTTATTTTCATATTGTGGATATTGGTATAAGCCAGACATGACATGCACAAAAAAGAAACAAATATCAAAAACTCTCTCGGAGGAGACAAGACAATACAGCCGACTCCTCTTGTACTCTCTCTTTCACACTGTGATGGGCGGGTGCCGTAAGGGAGGGTGTCGGCCGGGGGCGTGAAAACAAAGGGTGAAATGGTGGCGAAAGGTTAGAGGTACAGTCCCTCCGGTGTGCCCTCCTGTTTCTTGTAAAGGACGTTCTCTTTTGACTTCTTGAAATCCTCGTTGGTGACCTTCATTCGGCGCTCTCGCAGTGCCATCAGGCCCGCCTCCGTGCAGATGGCCTAGAAGATTGGACGAGAGGAGGAGGACAAGACAGAAAACCATGATGAGACATGTAGTTGCTGTTTGGGCAGAAATGTCTCCATATTATAACAGTTTTTTCGTAAATTAACGCCCTACTTGATCACACTGGAAGTGTCACACAAAAGCGTCAAAAGCAGCAGATCTGCAAGCTTTTGCTGTTTTTGAATTTTCCTGAAAAATAACATGTGAGGTTTCCACCCGGCCGAGACGATATTCAACCTTGAAAGTAGGGGTGGGCGATATGGTGATAATTATCGTTGAGGTGATACAATGTCTCCACCATATGCCTTTTCAGAGGTATCGTATATATCGTGATACAATTGAGGGAGCTTTGTCAAAAATCCTGTTGAATTGTTAAAGAGATCCATTGCAGAATTCAATTTAAACCTGTATTCTGGTCTAAATCAGTAGTTCTCAAACTTTAAAATGTCAAGGTCTCCACTTAACTCTGACAGTACCAATGAAACCAAATGGATCCGTAAGGGTCCATTTGGTTTCATTTGTATACTGTCATAGTTACATACTTGTTAAGTTCAATTTGGACCTCCCAAAAGGAACCCAGAGAGTCTAGTTTTTGTCAAGTAACTTGAAAAATAACCATAAAAACCAACGTGAAAAAGAATCGTGATAAAATCATGTATCGTGATACAGCTTGGGAAAATATCATGATATCGTATTTTTCCATATCGCCCACAGCTACTTGAAAGCTGTGGAATAACTGTCCGTAACAAAACAAAATAATACTTCCCAAAACTGGCAGCCTCTAATGCTGCTCTTCCCCCTGCTTTGTGATCGTGACTTAATTTGGTCCAACGTTTTGTCTCCATTCCCTGCAAAATCCCTTTGGGTAATAAGAGGCAGTCGAATATTCAAACAGAAAATTGCTTGCGTGAACTACAAAGTGGTTGCTACCCATTTGACACAATGATCCTTTTTCGGCAGAGAGAAAGCCATTTGGTGACTAACGATAAAAGAGCCCTCATTATTTTTCAATTCCAACAATATGAGTGCCATTTAGTGCAAGTGGGCCACACAGGTGCACATGATGCTGCTACTAAATGCATATTCAACATGCCATTGTGAAAGACCACACTAGAGGGCAGCAGAGTAAGGCAAATAAGTGGGGTTCCACACTGTTGCCCTGCTGTACACACAACACATGTGCAAAAGCTCAAGTGGTCAGAGTGACCTTATGATTTATTTATATATTTAAAAAATCCTCTCTTCTGGGTGTCCCCCACCCCCTCCAAATGTTTGCCTCGGCGGATTTGTCTGGTTCCAGGCTACCCTAGCACAAAATATTTTCAGATGAGGGCCCCAAGGCAAAACATTATCAATTTGGGGGTCCTTGGCACAAACAATTGTGTGCTTCTCATCAGAACAGTCTCATGCTGGAAATAATAAATTAGTTCAATGTGGCTTGGCCTAACTAGGGGTGGCTCGGTATCGACATTTTGTTATCGCGGTTACCGTCTTCCCATTTACCGCCGGTATTGCGGTAATTACCGCACCCCCGTATCTATCAATTAAGGTTCGGCGATAAGCCAAAATATTCCAATCATCTGCCCAGAATTTGCCGTCCACAGCCCGAGTATACATCCCCGTACAGCACAGCGGGTCTGGCTTTGAAAGGAGCAGATCTACAAGCTCACAACACGTTGCATCAGCGACGCGTTCTGAGCTTGTAGATCTCTGCACTGTCGGGTTACTATAGTAATGTAGGCTACAGGGGCTTTTCAGACACAGTACGCTGCGTGTGAACAACCAGATGAGAGACGGCCCGGGTAGATCGTGTACATTGATTCTGTAAAGTCACGTCTCTAATTGCATTGATTGAGTGACAGGTTTTAGTTACAAGACTTGACACAAAAGGTTGTAAAATCGCTGACGGAGTCAGCGACGCGTTGAAAAAGTAGAAGCTGGTTTCATTTTCGGTTTTAGCTCGCGCTCTGTCTGTATGAATAAAAAGGTATCTGCCACAAGGTATGTATAAACATGCTTGTGTCGTGTGGATAATGGAGAAAGTTTAACGCTGCTGCCTGCTACGAGACAGCTGCTCCAGTCAGTGTCCAGTGGGGATTTCTGTCTCCGCGTGACGGCAATACCTAGTTTCATTTTCGATGAAAAGGAAACTGATGGCCCATTAAGCTTCCAAACATGTGGTACGCGGCCCAGAGCAGAGCGGCATGGAGCGCATGCGGTCCTTGCTTCTCCCCCGTTTTAAAACTTGCTCATTCTCAATAAAAAATTTCCTCTTTATTGTCTTTTTTGACCGCGGTAAGGACCCTGACACCGCGGTAGGCCGCGGTATACCGCGGTACGGCGGTTACCGTCCCCAACCCTAGGCGGCGGCCTAACTTAACTAAAGAACTCAGCTATACATGACCGCAGCAACAAAAGGGCAAATAGAATCCGGCCTAGATTATGTAAAAAATTAAATAAAACTACTGTCCCACTACAGCATACTTTTATATCTCTTCCAAATGCCATTGCATCTAAGGAGGAGCAGCATAGAAAGGGTACAGAGGAATGGAGAAATTTCAGTTGATAAAATTTTGAATTAACTGCCTATGTCAGGCGGCCCGCGGGCCATTTAGGGCCCGCGGGGGGCTACTGTCTGGCCCCCACCAACCCCAGTAATAATGGTGGTATAAGAGCAGCAACAAGACTAGTATATTGTTGTTGTCGGATGGAAATCTTGTATCTCCAAATTTGTACTTTCTTTCGCAAATCATACAAGGCCGTCGCACAAAAGGCCGTCGCACTGCGAGGCGTTGTGTGCTTGTAGATCTGCTGTTTTCACTTGTTTAAATCATTTTTAAAACGATAAATGCAAACCCTGGCCTATGTGATCACTACGCAAACATAAGTCTGCCTGTTGTAGTCATTATGAAACTCTGAATCATGCAAAGTAATGCAGTCTCCCCATTGGATAATTACTTGGACTTTTTGGGAATACCTCCTGGAAGACCCCATTTGACGAAGTGCATGGTGCATCGCTCTCATACCTTAATATCTGCTCCCGATAGGTCGTCCTTGGCCAGGATGAGATCATCAAGGGTAACGTCATCGGCCACCGTCATGCGGCTGGTGTGGATCTGGAAAATCCTCCTCTTGGTCTTCTCGTCAGGCAAGGGGAACTCAATCTTACGGTCGATTCTCCCTGTAGGACGACAGGTTCAGTCAGCGCATGATCGTGACAAAACGAGCAGTGAGTATCAAAACCACATCATGAGATGGGACCTGGTCTGATGAGGGCCGGGTCCAGGGTCTCTATCCGGTTGGTGGCCATGATGACCTTGACGTCTCCCCGTGAGTCAAAGCCGTCCAGCTGATTGAGCAGCTCCAGCATGGTCCTCTGGATCTCCCTCTCACCACCAGAGTTAGAGTCATACCTACAGCACACACACACACACATGGGGACAGAAGAAAATCAGCCTGGAACATATCTCACCTAGCTAGGCCTATCCAATGTGAGGACAGAGTAAGACACTCTTGATGAAGGTCCAGTGGGACTGAAACGTCAACTTAAATAAAAATTGGGCTGCTGAGCAAGAGCAGTGTGTGGGATTTCTTGTTCGCAAAAATGTTTTTTTTTTTTTCATGATTGTTTCAGGACAACACAGAACCATTACATGTATTAGGGCTGCACAATATGGACCACATTTCATATCTCGATATTTATGCCAAATATTTCGATATCGATACGATATTACACATTTCATATTCAATATTTGAAGTGTTGCAACAGTGAAAACTAAGCATTATTATCAAGCATCAAAAAACAGCATAAGTCAATATCACTCTTGATTTTAAGTGCTACTGGATTCTCACACTTGTTATTTTAATATTCTAAGTGTAGCAAAAGGCAATGATATGGGCAACAATATAGGCAACGATATGGACGATATATTGCCCAGGGTGATATATCGCGATTGCCTTTCACAATGCTGAATTGCTGATATTGCGCATGGTCATCTTGATAACAATATATTGTGCAGCCCTAACATGTATATTGTTAAATAGTGTTTGTAGATATTTACACAGGTTGTTGCCAAAAATAGCTTTTGATCCTGTGCTCTAAACCATTATTAGTTGCCCCTGGCAACTGCCCAGTCTCTTTCTTGCCTTCTGCAGAGTGGCCCTCGAAATGAAGGGCACCCAAACCTGAGTAAACTGAAGTAGGCTAAGAGGACATGCCAGAATTAGACTCCTGAACTGGACATGTTCTGTCGTTGGCTGGGTTTGCGTCAAACACATTACATTTGCATTGCATGAACTTGATTGCATGAAACTGTCTGCATATAAATAAACAGACAGTGATCCTCAATTCCTGTAATTTGACACGACACAGTTAAAACTGTGGCAGTAATTTTTCTTTTAAAAGTAGATGTTTCTGTTAACAAAAACAATTAACTTCCTGGTATTGATGTTATGTGTTAGTAGCAGTTATACAAACTGACATTCGTCATAGCACCGGTCAGACTGCATAGACCTGGTCCCCGATGAAAGATGGATCAAAATCGTACAGTGTGTGGTCACCTTCAGACAAGCATCAAATCACGCTCATAGAAAGAACAAGACGTAATAAGTAGTAGAAGTAATAGCTCGTTCAATAGTGTAGCCATCAACGCAAGCCCTTGAACATGTACCTGCCATCTCACACTTCTAGTCCAACACCAAGCCATCTCCTCACGACCACATTAGCACCTTGCTGATGTTCAGAGGCTCTCTCACACACAAGTACCTTTTAGTCCCGATGGCATCTATCTCATCAATGAAGACGATGGAAGGGGCGTGTTCCTCTGCCACCCTGAACAACTCTCGCACCAACTTGGGTCCATCTCCGAGGTATTTCTGGATCAGTTCTGAGCCCACCACCCGCAGGAAGGTGGCTGATGTCTGGTTGGCTACCGCCTTGGCTAGCAGGGTCTTACCTGGAGCAAAGGCGGTAAACAAAAACAACCATAAGTAAACAGCAGCTGGCATTTCACCACTTTTCAAGAGGTACATCTCTTGAGGAAAAATGTACGTGTGGCACTTCAGGACAGATAACTCTCTTTTCTAGTGGCTCAGCCTTGTGCGTGTCTGTCTGTGTGTACCACATAGGCACAGACCCAGCTGTGACCCCATGCATTTGATCAATCTCTACACCCACAGCATCACAGAGTGCTCTTACGTACTTAGATTGTGTTATATTCTTGTGTAGGCCCTGCAATAGTTGTGGAAATGTCTGCGTTCCCCTTGGACAGTGCCCTTCAAAAAAGGTCCCTCATGAATGGATGGAATTTACCAAGACCAATGTAACCCTTATGACTACACCTCCATTTGAACTGAGGTTTTATAGTGATAGCAAGCACTGGGGAATTAAAAAAGTTAGACTATGAACAATTTCTGTACTACATATTCATAAAAACACCACATTCCCTTATTATTCCTTACTAGGGATGGGACGATAAGCGATATAATCGTTTATCGTGATAAAAACACTCACAATAATCGTATCGTGGAGATTTAATTTATCGTGATATCGTCCTCCGTCATGCACTGGGTTCAATTCACCTTTTATTTGCCGAGCTGCATATCCGGTGCCACATAAACCCGGCCTCTATAAATTGGTAAAAGGTACTTATAATATACGTACTTGTTTTTTTTCACTCTATCAAATGTCTAAAAAAAATAGCCGATCTACAAGCTCACAACCCGACACGTTGCGACGCGTTGTGAGCTTGTAGATCTGCTATTTTTTGGCAAATGTTCCGCCCCAGGATAATGGGTTTTGATTATCACGATAATATCGTAAATCGCGATTTCTTTTGTCACAATAATCGTGATATGAAATGTTCATATCGTCCCATCCCTATTCCTTACACACATTACCCAAGATTTGGGAGGCTGACCAGAGATGGTTACGGATACAGCTCCTCAAAAATGTCTTCTCATGATTGAATGTCGGAAAGGAAAAACTGTCCGATTACTACAGGTTACAGGCCAAGACCATTATCTGTGTGTTGTGTTGCCTTGCGTTACAAACCAGAATCCAAATCCAATCAGTTTAAACTTGGACATGGACCCATTTGTTCCCGTCATCCCAATTAATAAAAATAAGCCATCAAATTAGCCTAATGAACACCTTCTGTCACACCTCCATGGAAACAATCACAGTAGCATGGTAGCAATTTCGATGATCTCAAGAAGTATAGCCTACACGAGAGCATGAGAGCGGAACGAGTGACTAGATTTTGACTGGAACACAGAGGATTGGTCCCCCTGCCAATCCGTCCAGACATCATCAATGCAACAGGAGTGAGAACACTGTCTCGTCAGATCCCGCATGTAATTCTGAACTGATTGCCGTCATTAAAATGTCTGTCATCCGCCAATTCTGGTTGTTAATGCCTTGTGTCAGTTATATTTATATTACCAGTCAATCAAAGGCTATGATTTAAAATGGAAGTGTCAGGTTTTCCCTGCCCCACACACTCGCTTTGCACGTCCTTTTAAGGATAGAGAGGAAGAGAGAGATACAGAGAGAGAAAGGGGTTTTATTACTGTCCGTCTTAAAAAGACAATGACTACGAAAAATTAAACTTGGATAGCATGTTTAGCATAGCACATGAGCGGAGCGAGGAGAATTACCGCTCCGCGCTCCAGAGGGCTCTTGTCTCGCTCGCTAATCGCGCTGGTCGGCCACCGCACCGCTCCCCCCCGCTCGGTCGCTCAACTTTATTTGCGCATCTCTTACTCAGTGCTCGGTCCACGCTCCGCTCAGGGTCGTCAATCAGAGTCAGCAGCCAAAATAAAAAGGTATTTTGCTACCATGTCCGAAAGACTTTCTCCTTTGCCACAAGCAAACAACATATACACCATCCAAGTTAACTTTTTGTGTAGCATAGGCATTATTTTTTAATAAGACGGGCAATATTAAATCCTGTTGATTAATCACCACAGAGAGAGAAAAACGTATCCTTTGACTGGCTGGTGACGATATATAAATTAACTGACACAAGGCTATTTATTATTATAAACATAGCCTACTTGTGTCGATGATATACATTGACTCGAGTGAAATCTTGATCAAGACAAGGGAATTCTCTGTCTGCTCTCCCCTCGGCGGTGCCGCACTCTGCACTCAGTGCACTGTGACTGTCTGCGTGCGGGTTTAGACATGTGGCGCGCTGCCCCAATAGGATCAGCTAGGAGCGGAGGAGGGTCGGCGCTCCAAGGAGCGGAGGGAAATCCTCCCTCCACCGTTGCTCAGACCCATTTTAAAACTCGCAAGCTCAAGTAAAAAAAGCACCGCTCCACTCCCCGTGCGCTCCGCTCACATGCTCTGGCAGTCAATGGCGCAAAATGCATTGACATAAGGGGTTCGTAGGGGCATTCTAGTTTCTGAGCAGAGTGTGGATCAGAGCGAAAAACAAGGTGAGTGATGTAGCAGTTTGTAGTGGAGCGGAAGGGAATCTCTTTGAGCGGGGAGCGGAGCATGAAAACAGCCTTGTGTGAGCACGGAGCAGCATCTGGCCCACACTCAGCCCCAGGGGGATGTTCTACATCTATGTGTGGGGTTTCCTTTACCCAATGAATGGAATCATTGCATGATGGACATGTGAGAATCTTCTACATTCATAGCACTCACCTGTGCCAGGTGGACCGTATAGGATGACACCTTTCGGGGGCTTAATGCCCATCTCCTCATAATATTCTGGATGTGTAAGGGGCAGCTCCACTGACTCCTACCAACACAACAGAGACATGTACATTAGTACATTTTTGGCTAGGCGAAACATTGTTGTTAACCCTGCAAGGCCCGAATTAATTTCTACTGGCCAAAAAGAATCCGGTGGTGTTGTAGGAGTGCTAATCAGAGGAAAATGTAATGTTTTTTTTAACACATTCCCCGCCATTTAACAATACCTTCGTACTCTATGGTGCCTCTGGTCTCCATAGACTTCCATGTAATTCATAGTGCACAGATCATGCACACCCATGCCTAGATAATGCACCACGTGTGTCCACATTGCTCACAGCTTTCAAACAAAAAAATCCGAATGGAAATCCGTTCAGGCATTCATGAGATACAAGCCATTATGTTTTCCTAAAATGTAAACAAAGATGGCTGCCATGTTTGATAGATGGGGTTGCTATGGGGGTTAAACATGCAATTTCGCGATTTCTATCATGCCTACTACATTTTTTGGGGTCCAAAAAAATTTTGAAAAAAATATTTTTTAGAAAAAAAAAGAAAAAAAAAAATTCAAAATGGCGGAAATTCTCGGGACTATCGGGCCTGGCAGGGAAAGACATTGAAATAATCTCGGGACTATCGGGCCTGGCATGCAATGAGTTAAGACAATGTTTTTTGTAAGGTTTTATAGCCATAATTCATAAATCATGCTCCAATTTACATTTTGGGAATATTTCTCACAATAATAACATATGTACATGTTCTAGACATTCTAATGATCACCAAAAAAATAATTACAGGCATTTTACTTATGATTTTGTGAGGAATAGCTTCAGTGAAAAAGTGAGATGTTGTTCTTCTAGACTCTGGATTCCAGAGATTTTGAAGTTGTGTGAATGTCAGCCTCTGTGGGGGGTATTCATATGCAAATATCGTGGCCAATGGCATTGTAATACAAAAAAATAGGATAGATGGTGATGTGAAAAAAGAACAGGAAAACTAATTATTTACACTCTTTTTTTTGATAAAATAAGAATGTGTCCAACCTTGCAGGGTTGGCAGGCTGGAATGAAGCATGTGTGTCAGTGTGTGTACCTTGATCTCCTGGATCTGGTTATCCAGTCCTCCAATGTCAGCATAGGTTTCTTGGGGGGCCTTCTCAACTTTCATCACCGTCACCAGGGGGTCTGTATCATCCATCAGCACCCCGATCACAGCATGGACCTGACACGCACATCAATTGTCATTATCAAACAACACTTGAATGCAACAATGTATGTATGCCGATATGCTTATGGGAAACGGGACAACGTGGCAATTATGCAAAATAGACCCCATGGCAAGTCATTTGGGATCAAGTGGGAAAATTAGCCAATATGTTTTTTAATCTGGAGTTGTCGCATTCAAAAAAAAAAAAAATATATATATATATATATATATAGGCCTATATACTTTTTTTTATTGTGACGATTCGTTGATATGAAATATACAATATAATTATGAAAAGAAAAACCTGCTTCTCAATTATTCTATTAACCTATATGTGCAAGATTAAGTGGGTTATTGGTTCCCTAAATGTGTGTTTTTGGGGGACAAACGCACAAAGCTTTCGGGGCTCTTCAAAATAGTGGCAGGCGTTGTGTTAATGTGGGTTAACTGCCCTGCCCGACCCATGCGTCTGTTACCTTGTGGTTGAGCAGCACGGAGCAGCCAGGCTCCAACAGGTCTTTATCCACGAAGGACAGGATGCTGACGTAGTGCTCAGAGCCCACAGATGTAGACACTATGGCATGGTTGTCGTCAATGATCTCCTCCAGGGTGCCCACCGACATGGGGGTTCCCCGCAGGTCATCCACCTTGGACCTCTCCTCCTGAGAGAGAAAACAAAATAGATATTAGCTCTTTTTTTTTGTTTTCCTAATTCAGTGGTTCTCAACCTGTGGGTCGGGACCCGTCCCCAAATTATTTTGTGGGGTCCCCAGATGTTTAGCTTAATGTGCAACATTGTTTTCTCACTCAACAGTAAACAAACCAACATAAAGTTTAAGTGTATAGAAGGAATATGCAGTGACAATTTGAGGAATTTGTAATGGAATAGATAAGGGTCTATTTAGCTTTTTTTTCCCTTTTTTCTAATTCAGGTGAAACGGCAACCGTTCTTTGAATTGGGCGATGGGGGCAAAATCTTTGTAATTCTTTCAGCAGGCTGAATCGGCGACACTTCTCGCAGGTCAACAGCCTCTTATGCTATGTAAAACCAGTCTGAAGTAGGCTGGCAGAGAGTAAGCCATGGACAGTTGGACACATACGGAAAAACAATGGGAAATGTCAGATTTTCAATTCCTCACAACAAGATAGGATTGAGGTTAAATATCAGTGAAGGTGACACAAATATTTCTGTGCAGAATACTTTTCTCTTTTTAATCTCACTTTTATCAGACCAAGTCACCCTGACATGCGCAGGCAGGCAGATTGCAAAAGAACCCAAGGTGGTGCCGCGCTGTGAGCTTGTATATCTGCTATTTTTCAATAACTAAAATCTAAAATAATTTCAGACCTAAACAGGTAAAAATACAAATATGTAACAGCAGCAATAACAGTACTATAAAATTAAAAAATGCGTAAAAAAACGACAAAACAGTGGTGAGGCTGAGTGGAGTGCCGTCTGACCTCCTGTTTCTCCTCCAGGGGTTTCATCTGCTCCTGGTTCCTGATGAACTCCTCCTCCATCAGCAGGTAGTCCTTGATGCGCTCCTGCTTCAGGAGCTTCAGACGGCACTGGGTGTGAGGCGTGACTGACACACACACACACACACACACACACACACACACACACACACACACACACACACACACACACACACACACACACACACACACACACACACACACACACACACACACACACACACACACACACACACAACTCAGTTGAACTGTGATTTAAGTCATTCATGTAGGGCTGCAACTATCGATTATTTTCGTAGTATTTTAATTAGGGGCGGGCGATATGGAAAAATACAAAATAACTATATTTTCCCAAGCTGTATCATGATACACGATTTTATCACAATTCCTTTTTCACGTTGTTTTTTTATATGGATATTTTTTCAAGTTACTTGACAAACTAGACTCTCTGGGTTCCTTTTAGGAGGCCTAAATTTAACTTTACAAGTGTGTAACTCTGACAGTATACAAATGAAACCCCATTTGTATACTGTCAGAGTTAAGTGGAGACCTTGACATTTTTAAGTTTGAGAACTACTGATTTAGACAAAAAATGCAGGTTTAAATTGAATTCTGCAATGAATCTCTGTATTAACGATTAAACAGGATTTCTTTATAAGGCTCCCTCAATTGTATCACAATATATACGATACCTCTGAAAAGGCATATCGTGGAGACATTGTATCGTCTCAATGATAATTATCACCATATCGCCCACCCCTAATTTTAATCGATTACATTTTCAACCGATTTAATAATGGTGAAGCAGGTTTTTTTAAATAGCTTATGTGTTATTTTAATCAATGTTTTATGTAGCGACAATCAATTAACCACTTAAGCCATAATGCCATTTCACATTTTCATTCCACGACAGCGTTGTGCAAAAAGTGAAAATAGCTGATCTTCAAGCTTTGTGAGCTTGGAGATCTGCTATTTTCTATAAAACTTTTCACCTATAATGACATGGCCAAAATAGGGATCAATTATTAATAAGATTATTTTATTTTATCATCTTCTTCAGTACCTAATGGAAGCTTGCTGGCAGCGTCTGGTCCCTTGGACTTCTTCTTCCTCTTGCCGACTCTGGTTGGGATGGGAGGTTCGTACTTCTTTTTCTTGTCCTGTCCAGGTGAACACATGGGTCAGAATAGGTCAAAAATAAAAAGCAAGGTGTTCCCCGCTCATTTCCTTACCATCAACCAGTGTTGATTTCGTAGACTAAATCTATGACGAAAAATGTCCATCAAATGTCCATTTTCACTGACGAAAACTAAATAAGAATTAAACAAAAACTAAGCTATGATGACTAAAACTATGACTAAATATATTGACAGTTTCGTTTAAAAAATAAATTAAAAAAAGACAAGTCATTTTATTTTTGGTTGCACTTGGGTGTGTTGCGCTCTAAAAATAGCAGATTTACAAGCTCACAACACGTCGCGAGCTTGTAGATCGGCTATTTTCAGCATGCAACCAAGCGTGAAATCCCCATCAAGGCCCGCTAAAATACGTTTTCTTTGTCAACAAATTCACGTTAAAAATCTACATCTTAAAATCTTATATTAAGTCGACTAGATTAAAACTAAGCAATTTCAGATGACAAAAATATGACTATAATTAAAGCTTCTTTTTTTTTCTTCTAAAAGACTATGACTAAAACAAATCAAAATGTGTTGTTAAAATCAGCACTGCTATCACCTCAATACATCGTGAGCTTGTAAATCTGCCGAATGTTTGTCCCAGAATAGGATTCATGTGATCAACTCTTGTAGAAAAATACATATATGTAAACTTTCTTACAAAGCTCCTTTAATCAACACGGCATTCTGATGTGCTGTGCTCCAAACTAAGGTTTGTAATGCTAGTTATTATGATTGCATGATGACAATAACAGTCCAGAAGCCATACCAGATCCAGCTGCTTGGTCACCAAAACAAGCTGTGACATTTAGCCAACATAAGCTGTGTCATTCTCACCTTGTCATCTTTCTTGCCACCTCCTGGACCGTGACCTCCACTCTGACTTTGACCCTGAAAAACATACATTAGACATCATCAGACATGAGAAGTGCCAATTCATAATTGTCAATGTTTAAATGTGCCCATTATGTTTTTGATTGCTGTCATGCTAGCAACTGCCAAGCTAATAGACTGAGATAATGTAGTTTCATAACACACTTCATTACGAATATCACCGATAACAGCTTCCAGTTAGCATCGTTAATCTGATCAAATTAAAGACATTATGAATGACTTGGTTCGTATTTTAATTTCAGGAATGTTCTTTCAAACGGACAGTCATGATTGCTGTTAGCAACGAGCTAACGTCGGCTAGCCTACCAATCAGTTAGCAAGCTCGAAAATATGTGTTATTCTGTGGTTAATTCGCGTCTGAGACATCAACAACCCCCAGAGTGGTTCAACAACACTGAATGCATCGCTGTAAAGCACAACGCGAGGTGTTATGTGCGCAAAATATAGATTATTTTTTTAATTCAAAAATAAGAGCCATAAGGAAAAAATGCTTGCTCACTTACCATTGTTGGTTGTCGCTCTGGAATGACGGCAGACAGTAAGGGACGCTCTGTAGGACAAACTGCACGACCATACCATACGCGCACGTTAAGTCGTTGGCTCTCAAAGTGGGGTCCAGGGACCCCCAGAGGTCCTTGGGGGAGTCCCCAGCACAAGGGGTCCCCAGCTAAATGATAGATAGGAACCAAATGGACCCTTATGGGCATGTAACTCAGAGAGTGTACCAAATGGATATATTATTGATGTTTTCTAGTGTGATAGGACAGGTGACTGCTGCCTCATTATCAGAAGGGTTTAGGCCTAATATCCATTTATTTATTTCTCCTCAAGCGCCAAGCCAGAAGCTCTGAAGCTGTATGTTCTGCATTGATTTGACAAGCCACAATCAAGGTGAGAATTCCAAAAAGTCTACTAGCCTAGTAGCCTATCATTCATGCACACATGGGGTGTAAAGTAACTAAGTACATTTACTTAAGTATTGTACTAAAGTACAAATTTCAGGTATTTGTACTTTACATAGTAGGCTATTTCCAATACTTTAACTTACTCCTCTACATCTCGGATGCAAATATTGTACTTTTACTCCACTACAATTATTTGAAAACTTTAGTTACTAGGTAATAGGCTACTTTAATATACTAGAAGCTGGCTTCTAGTATATTATGCCCATATATGGAGATCTCTGTATCTGTCTGTCTGTGTCCCTTTTATGCCCGTATATGGAGATCTTTGTGATTCTGCGTCCATTGTATGCCCATATATGCCATATATGGAGATATCTGTTTATCTGCGTCCATTTTATGCCCATATATGAGATCTCTGTCGCTTTTTCAAACAGATGGTCAAAACGGGTCCTATGACAACAGGTATAATGAGGGGGAACCGGCACTGTGTCTGCAACACAGTCGGAGGCACAGACAGATACAGAGATCTCCATAATGGGCATAAAGGGACACAGACAAACAGATGGAGGAGGAGACAAACTTAATGCAAACCCCATTATACCTGTTGTCATAGGACCCGTTTTGACCATCTGTTTGCCTGTGTCCATTTATGCCCATATATGGAGATATCTTTATCTGTCTGTCTGCGTCCACTCTATGCCCATATATGGAGATCTTTGACCATCTGTTTGCCTGTGTCCATTTATGCCCATATATGGAGATATCTGTATCTGTCTGTCTGCATCCATTTTATGCCCATATATGGAGATCTATGCAGACACAGTGCCAGTTCCGGAAAATCCTGATGTCAGACATCAGAATCCGAACCTTTCGTGCTGGTTCCAGAAAATCGTGTATCGGGTCGGGTCGAGGCCGAGCACTGTATTACCTGCTGCGGTGGGGAACGCGCGTGCCGAATTTGAAATAGGGAATGAATGCCCCTCCCTTTAATGCAAACCCCATGAATGCCCCACCCTTTAATGCAAACCCCAATATACCTGTTGTCATAGGACCCGTTTTGACCATCTGTTTGTCTTTGTCCACTTATGCCCATATATGAAGATCTCTGCACACACAGTACCGGATGCGGAAAACTCTGATGTCAGACATCAGCTCCGCATACGGGCATTCATTTTATTCCCATATATGGAGAACGCGCATGCCGGTGGGACAAACGGTTCTCGAGATACGCGGATTACATACATACATACACACTCACAGAGATTTTTTGTTGACTCATGTGGCGTACGTGATGTCAGAGCCTTTTATGAAGTGATGTCACAATGAGTCAGCGCTTGCGCCGATTTCCTCCGGAACAGCCTGATGTCAACAATCAGCCCGCATAAGGAGATTCCGAACGTTTCGTGCTGGTTCGGGAAAACCGCGCTTCGGGTCGGGTCGAGGCCCGGCACTGCACTCTGCGCCACGGCGGGGAACGCGCGTGCCGAATCTGAAGCCGGTGGGACGAACGGTTCTCGAGATACGCGGATTACAGACAGACAGACAGACACGCAGAGACTTCTCGCATTTATAGATAGATAAAGTAGTTAAATATGTATTTATTATTATTATAATGTACATTGCGATGCACTGGGAGCTAACCTGACTCCGCCTGGCGGAGTCAGGTTACTGGGAGCTTGTAGATCTGCTATTTTCAAACATTTTGTACATACGTCTTGATTCAGCAAGACGAATGTATTCAGCACTTTTTCTTGAAAACTATTTCCATAATGCAGTATTGATACTTTTACTTAAGAAAAAAATGTAGTAATTTCTTCCACCATTTGCATAAAGCCTTTAAGCAACAAGTTATAATTCGAAATGATAAAAAATATATTTTGAGCCTGGCCAACTGTAGGACTGGGAGGTAGGCTACTTTTGGTGCATCATGCACAAGAGTTTTTTTTTTATCACAGGTCACAATCTCCCCAGCAGTAGAACTAATCACACCTTGAAATACCACAACATTATTCACTTAGAGCAATGGTTCTCACTTCTCAACTTGGTTGTTAAATGATGTTTTTTGCATAATAGCCTACTGTGTGTATACTCATGTCTCAAGGAATTGAGTACAAGCCATTGTGCCTTCTTGGGTTTAAATCCTATTTGTAGACTTTGTATCTGAACTATACTGTCCCGTGCTTTTCCTATGCAAACTGCTAATAAAGTATTCACTCAATCAATCGATCGATCGATCATCGATCAATCAATCAATCAATCAATCAAAAGGTTTTGGGACCCCACATACATGGTCAGGAGAGGAATTTTGGGGTCTTGCACAATGATTTGTACTGTAGACTGTGAAGAAATATAATTCCAATAGTGTATATATAATAGCATAATAGCATATATATAATATTTTCTTCTTCTTTTTTCCGTTTTTGGCGTTGTGAGCATTTGTTTTGAGCAGACATAGGATAATTGGGTCAATGCTGGCAGTTGTATCTGTCTCTTGGGAGCTGTCTGTCACTCAACTGACAGCATAAATATTCTAATTGTGCAACTATTTATGTCTGAGATTTACACAACAGCTATTACACACACACACACACACACACACACACACACACACACACACACACACACACACACACACACACACACACACACACACACACACACACACAGTCACGATGTAATACATAACAGCTGATATCTCTGTGGGTGCATGTTCCTTTTTATGTGTGTGTGTGTGTGTGTGTGTGTGTGTGTGTGTGTGTGTGTGCGTGTGCGTGCGTGTGTGTGCGCGCGTGCGGGCGTGTGCACATATTGGCAACAAACAGAGCGTTGGCAAGTCTTTTGTTATGAAAGGCGTTATTATCTCTGCTTCAAGGCTCAGTTGGTTTGGTTAGTGATTTTCTTCTCAGCAGCAAGGAGGCGTGCCTGCTTTAACAGTCCATATTTCACGATACAATGAGAAATAATTCAACAGGATCTGTAACTCACACTGTTTTCCTTTTCAGTTAACTCAGGTTGAGCTGTTTTTAACGTGTGACCTGCTGACTGCCGTTGTTACTATCAAAACCTCCACCGGCTGTCAGTCTGTCACATCACACTTTTCCCCTTCTCATATCTCTGTCACCGTTGCCCCTATCCATGCCAAACTTTGCACACACACTCAGGCAGGCAGATTCTTGCAAAACACAATTTTGTACACTGCTCCTACAGATTTTGCCCTAAAATCATGCAAAGCGTTACACAGTATGTCTAGAGTCATGTCATCAACATGGATCTGTCCCATTTTGCGCCACCATTAGGCCGATTTTTCTTTTTTATCTCCCGATTTAGGGAGTCTTACTGGTCATTACAGCTGTGTTGTGTCAGTTGCTGTGTGGTGTGTTGTTGCAATGGTTGTTATGTTATGTGTATTGTATAAGAGTTTATGAGACCTCCCATACTACTGGGGTATAGTAAATGGTAAATGATGCGTTTCTATATATAGCGCCTTTATCCAAGGCGGTTTACAATGATTGTGCATTACATTCACACACACATTTGTACACCGATGGCGGAGGAAACCGACATGCAAGGCACCAACCTGCTCACCAGGAGCAACTAGAGGTTCAGTGCCGAACTGGGATCAAACTGTGAACTTTTGTTCATGTACAGTAACCTTCATGGAACAGGAATACCTTTCACATAAAATGAAATGTAAATTCCATGATCAGGAAGGTTTACCAGGCTACATTTTCTGTGCCTTATTTTGAATCCCTTTATGTTATTGTCTGTTTACTTCTTTCATATTATGTTGTACACTTACAGTATACCAGGGGTTGACACTAAGGTATCAGAGGCACTTGCCCGTCGGGCAAGTGCAGGTCATGTTTTACGTGCCCGAAGGTCATGCCCACTTGCCCGAAAAGTAAATTGTCCATTGTAAAATGATAGGTAAGATTTACCGCTCAATTTAACACTTATACCTCAATGCCTCCAAATCCAAATACCTATATAGCTATGATTGAATGTGTCTATGGTTTCACACTTGTGGCATTCCACAGACCAGATGAGACAGCACACTGGCCACATTCAGGCGTTTAAACAGATATCTTGTCGTGTTGTGTTTATAGACGATTGCGTCCCCTCTCAAATTAGCACTTGCCCGGTCGGGCAACCTGAAAGCAAACTTCACCTGCCCGAAATGTTTATTTACCTGCCAGGGGCAGGTGGGCAAGCCTTAGTGTCAATGCCTGGTATACTCTTTAAGTTTAGATGTCTCTCTCTACCTCTATCTACGGTATCTATGTATGCACACACGCACATACACAATAATTGTACAAGTTATAAGTTGTAAAGCAATTACTCCCAATATGATATCCCCCCAAATGAGGTCATAAGTGATATTATCATAATACCAATGTCATCATCATTGCTTCCTTCAACACACAAAATCAACAAGACGGGAGGAACTTTATTTGGACAATGTCCTCAGTATTCTACAATATTGTTGAAATTCTTTAGGCTATAGTTGTCACAGTCTGGGCCTGGCCCTTGCCCGTCCCATGTTTCTACCACACTTTGCTCGCCCCCTCCCCTCCTGTGAGTACCTGATTGACAATCTGAACTCCTCCCTGATTCACAGCTGTGAGCTGTTACCTGATGTCCTGATTCAGAGACTATTTAATCCTCCCTGTACCTGCTCTCTGTGCTGGATCATTGTCTTACTGTCTGTTCCTCAGTTGTGTGTGTAGTACTGTAGTTCCCCGTGTGTGCTTGTGATTTTGGTTTAAGTTAAGTAAAGTCTTTGTTAACCTGTCCTCCGTGGTTTCCTGCCTTTACTTTGAGTTCTGCATTTGGGTCCTCACCACCGCCACACCAGATCATGACAGAATGATCCAGCCCTCTTGGACCCAGCGGAACTCCCAGCCAGAGAGCCCCTGTTTCCCCACCTTTGTGAACTTTCCTTCCTGGAGGTCCTCGTTCCTCTCCTTTTGGGCTGCTGTCATCTGACTGTTAAGTGGTTTCCCTCTGCGGCCCCTGTTTCCTGTGGTTCTCCTGCCCAGCGCCATCCCGATCCCAGGATGCGATGTCTCGCTGGGGTGCCCCTCGTCGACGTCTTCGCCAGGGACCCCAGCCGTTGGGACGTCGCTCGGTGGTGGTCCGCCCGGGCCAGTGACGCAGTGCCCCACAGTCCAGTGACACCGAGCGCCCGCTGCTGCTTGTGCCCTCTGCTCCACTCAGTGCCAGAGCCCTGGCAGCTACCCCTCTCTCCCCCCTGTGAGGATCTCCGCCCCTGGGGCCTGTGGCCCAGTTCGGTACCCCTGTCCCTATCCTGGGACGTCTGGAAGCCGTCCCTTGGAGGGGAGGTACTGTCACAGTCTGGGCCTGGCCCTTGCCCGTCCCATGTTTCTACCACACTTTGCTTGCCCCCTCCCCTCCTGTGAGTACCTGATTGACAATCTGAACTCCTCCCTGATTCACAGCTGTGAGCTGTTACCTGATGTCCTTATTCAGAGACTATTTAATCCTCCCTGTACCTGCTCTCTGTGCTGGATCATTGTCTTACTGTCTGTTCCTCAGTTGTGTGTGTAGTACTGTAGTTCCCCGTGTGTGCTTGTGTTTTTGGTTTAAGTTAAGTAAAGTCTTTGTTAACCTGTCCTCCGTGGTTTCCTGCCTTTACTTTGAGTTCTGCATTTGGGTCCTCACCACCGCCACACCAGATCATGACAATAGTCACATGCTGTAGATTGGGAATGGATTAATTAAATAAGCAAATAATAATTGTATAGATTCTTTATTTAAGCATGAATAAATACATTGCTCAGTATATGCTTTACTAACTTTATTAGCCATCTGACCTTCAATTGTGTCTTTCCAAGGAAATCACAGTAATGAGATGGTTCACAGTTGTCATTTCTACAACATGCTTTTTAAAGAAAAATCAAATAATTTACCCATACAAAAATATTATAGCACATTCTCTGCAGATTTATACTGTAGGCCTCGGTAGGTACTGGTCAGCGTGTTCACTATAAAGCTAGTTTCTCTTGGCTATTTGAGTTTGCCTCTCTTGGAACTATAGATAGATTTACTAAAATCAGACACTATCTGCTGAGAGAGCCTCCTGGAGTAGCCTCACATTGTAAGGTAGTCGGTATACAAAAAGTCTGAGGAAAAGCATATCGTCCCCCCAAATCATGTAGCAAGGGTTCCCAAACCTTTCAGGCAAACCTCCCAAAAAGTAATTGAGTTGAACTGGGGACCACCCCACCCTTGAGTTGAACTGGGGACCCCCGCCCTGACAAGCACTTGGAATTGTAGGCATTTAGTAATTTAACACAATTCATTTAGTTTGTGAAAATAGCCGAACTGCAAGCTCACAACGCTGTGCACTGCGAGGCATTGTGAGCTTGAAGTTCGGCAATTTTCACAATGTATTAAAAGTCATTAAATTCTAACTCTAGTAATGTGCAGGTAGTATACACTTATACTGTATGTTTTTATTTTTATTTTATTTACTGCTGAGTGAGAAAACAATGTTGCACATTAAGCTGATCATCTGGGATCCCCCAAAATAATTTGGGCACCTCAAGTTTGGGAACCACTGAGTAGCCTGAGAGCATCATTAGTTGCATTTCCATAAAGCCTTTTTTTGTGCATTAAGGCTTTTGCACATAAATCTTTTAATGGAAACACTTCAAAATTCGAATAAACTTTCATTATTCGCAAAAAACATTTATGCGCTTGGAGGAGGTGGATTTTGAGACTTTATCGAAAAAACGTAATGCGCATCACTGCAATGGAAACACTAAGCGAATTTGTTTTGAATTAAAATGCATTGAACTCGCGGGAAGGTCTGCTGGGGGTCTCTTGTACCAACACCGGCCGCCCAGGCCCCCGCTTACAGTATGTTCAAAGCAGTTTTGCTCAAATTAAGTAAAACCATTTGTCATTATTCTCCGCTCCGCGATGGCGTCGCGCGCACATAGCGGCCGAGAACAGCAGACATCCAAGTCCAAGCTCACATCTCATCCGCAACGAGCTGTGATGAGCTTGTACTATATAACAGCTGTTATCGTGTGCTGTTGCAGGGGTGAACGTGAAGTAGCCTACAGTATTTGCCGTGGAGATCAGCGTCGCTGCTTCTCTCTCTCTCTCTCTTGCTTATCTTATATATGAAATCTATAGGCTGAAGAGCCCTGACTTAGAGTGCAAGTTCAATAATGTGTCTCACTTGACTGGAGAAATAGTGCCTGTCCGACTGCTTATTTCATGAACTATCTCCCAAGAATCACATTTCATCAGTGGATGGAAACAGGCAAAATGCACATTTTCTTTTTTCAACTTTCCGATGATTCGCCTCCTATTTTTGAATAAGCTTTATGGAAACGCAACTTTTGTCTCTTTCTCCCTCTGTTTTGCTTCTATCTTCGACCACACTTAGCCAGCCCGGAGCTAGCCTGGCTGCGGCTTCCTCTTTCTCATGGACCTTTCGATCCGTTTTTCTGCACTTTTGCTGCATTCAGAATAGAACAAACACGTCGGTGGGCGGAACAAGCTAAACACTGATAAAATAGCCTATGGTGAAGTGTGTCCCTGCATTAAAGCTACAGGCCAAGAAACCCAACCTAGACAGTGTTGAAGCTGAAGGTTTGAAAATATCTTATTGTCCACATGCTATAACAGCAGTGACATAGAATCAAATGTTTTATGGGCATGATCCAGGAGCCTGGATGACTTGGTTCCAGGCTTAAAATCATTTATAAAAATATTTTCGGTAAATCTCAATCTGGAATATGGCCACCACTGTTTGTGCGTGTGTGCGTGCGTGTGTGCGCGTGCATGCATGCGTGTGTGTGTGTGTGTGTGTGTGTGTGAACCAGAATGCAGAGAGATAGAGCGAGAGAGAGAAAGAGAGTGAGATTTTCAAGATGTTGGAAATAATATGTCTCTAGTACTGTTCATGTTCAGAAAGCATGCTCACATTCAGCCAAATACCAGGACCATTGCTGCATATCACTCCTCCCTGTTCCCTTATCCTTAACACCTTAACACTGTCAATAAATGGGGGCGGAATGCCTGAAAATATAACTTTCAAAAAGTACACCTCCTTCAAAAATTGAATATATACATTCAGGAAACTATCAACTACTTCTCTTGGATATGACAGAATAGCCAGACTCTCTCCAAGGATGGCCAGTTATAGAATATAATGACAATGTTTGGTCTCGGTGATGGACAAGGCGGTAGAGTAGGGGGTCAGAGTTACGGCACAGCAGTGCTTAGGAGATGAGTCAAGGTTTTACGGTCGGCGTTACTTGGATACAAAGTACCGCGTCAAGTCTATTAACAGGCTGTTCTGTCACCATGGAAACTGCTGTCCCCGGTGGGGGAACATTCCGGCACGTTGGGCCCTGATCCAGATGTGAGACTCCGGCAGACTATATGATGTTCCTTTCAAGTGTCTGTATTCTGCCGTGGTGTGATAGCAGCCCCATGGGGCTGCTACAGCTCGCTGTTCAACATGTGATGGAAAAGATGATGAATTCATTCACTCTTGACATTGACAACAGCAGTGAGAAAATGATGTTCCCACGATGAGGCCAGCCCCGTGGCTCTGACAAGCCTCCCGGTGTGTCCGTGTGTCGATAGTTGTCCTGTCCCCTTCGCGTCACTCTAAAACGGACCCCTAAAGTCCCTTCGCCCTTATCTGTCCTCGCTGGTTTCTGCCAGTCTGTTGTTCATGATGCCAAGGGCGCCCACGCCTCCGGAGAAACCGTTCTGTCGCGAGCTGGACGGGCGAGGGTGCCCGTTGGCCATCTCCGACAGCTGCTTCTGCATGATGGCGAGGTTCACCTGCGGCGTGGGGATAGATGAAAAGGAAATTAATTGACGAGGAAGGAAGCAATTACTGTCTGTTTCTGGCAGCGCTGCGTGATTCTGTGAAAGAGAGATTAGATTAAAGGCAAGGCAAGTTTATGTATATAGCACATTTCAACAAGTTAATTCAAAGTTCTTTACACAAAACAAAGCCCTGAGACTTTGAAACATTGAATGTGCTATATACATAGATAGTACTGCCTGCCTGCCTGCCTGCCTGCCTGCCTGCCTGCCTGTCTGTCTGTCTGTCTGTCTGTCTGTCTGTCTGTCTGTCTTTGTAACTAGCACATTTCAATAGTTTGCACAAAGCATTGGCCACTGAGACGTAAAGACACTGAGAATTAAGCATACAAAGAAACACATACATTTTTATTTAAAAATAATATAAAAAAAATTACAAGATCAGAAATGCATGTTGACTCAATGATTTATAAACCAATAGTAGTGGACAGGGATCCAGTGGACAGACCTAAACATTGGAGTGATATAATCTTGGTATTAGTAAGAGAGGACTTTGTCTTGAGTAGTAGTAAGGCATCTGATTGAAGTTTAGGGAGACCTGTATAGACAACATTATAATGGTCAAGTCTACTGATGATGAAGTCATCATCTGTAGACATTTCCCAGATCCATTCTTTCCAGATCCTGCTGGAACATAAGTCCTTTAATCCTTGTTTGTAATTGTCTTAATGTGGCTGTTGAACTTGAAATTCAGTTCTCACTCTTTTATTACGCCAAGATGTATGGCTTGGGTTGTGGTTTTTAACATTACAGTTTAAAGCTGTCCAATGACTTTGAATCATTATTCCTTGGCTCCAAAAACAATTACGGTACTTCAGTTTAAGAAACTACTTTGTTTAATAAGAAGTACATTCTGGCATATCCTTGTTGATTTGTCCAACGCATTTACCCAGTCCTTTCATGGTTATGTAAATGTGTGTGTCGTCTGCATAATTATAGCATCATACTTTGTGGTTTTCCATAATACTTGGGAGTGAGTCTGTACTCTGCAGTTTTGACAGCAAGGGGGAGTTTGAGAGCCAGGAGCGAGAAGAGTCTAGGTCAGGATGTGTGGTATGTTGGTCCAGGGTATTTTAGGGAACTGACCTAAGTGAGCGGGCTGTGTGGGTTGGATCATGTCCTGAAGGTATATGGGGGAGCCAGTGACTTTGGTTCCCTTGTAGGCCATCACCAATGTTTTGTACTGTGTTTAGGTAGCAACCCAGAAGCCAATGAAGGGAACACAAAAGGGGGCAGTGTTGCCAGATGGGAAATGTTGAATTATCGTACCGGAGGCTCAGAATTATCGTATTTGACATGAAACTACCGTACACAGCCAAAAAAGAGAAATCACCCGCGTAAAAAAGTAATTTCACCAAAAAATGCGTCTTTAGTGTAAGAAACAACCTTGTTTGAGACTCCTGTGTGACAGAAACGCATCACATATGCTGCGTGGAGGCAGGAAACTTCCTGGAGCTTACACAAATAAAAGCCTAAAACTGGTCTGGAAAGACACGAATGGTGTTTTTAATGCTTCCAAGTACAGATCTAGGGTCAGATTGACTGATTTCCTGGCTTCTTTCGAGAAGCCAAACCTGATCCCAGATCAGCAGTCAGGGAATTTAGTGATTTCACGCTCTTTTTTTGTGATATGCCGAAATTATCGTACATTTGGGCATTTTTGGAATTATTGATCGTACATCGTACAGAGGGTCAAATTATCGTACAAATACGATAATTATCGTACATCCGGCAACACTGAAAGGGGGAGACGTGAGAATTTTGGGAGGTTGAGACCAGGCGTGCTGCAATATTCTAGAGGGACACTTCATGACTTGGCCCCTTACTGTTCTTAACCCCTTACGAGCCTGTGTGCAGCCTGACGTCTTCAGGTTGGAACTTGACGGTTGTTCCTGAGTCGAGTCTGAAGACAAAGGAAGACAAAGTCTGAAGCCTCACTTCTTAAAACCTATTTTTATTGGCCTTCCCATAATATATATTCTTTGACTCCCGTCATGTTTTTATTTCTCAGTGCACTTTATATTTTTTACATGCTATCATGATTTTTACTCTGTTGCTGATCTTATTTTTCCTTCACATTTATGCATTGTTTGTATAAGCGCCTTGTTGTAAATAAAGATTATCGTTTATTATTGTTATTATTAACTCACCTTGTTGGCGGCCAGGAAGTCCCTCATGGATATCATCTCTCCGGACATCCTTCGCCCGGTGTCCGTCTCGCTGTCGTTGACCGCGTCCGTCTCGATGGAGGGGTCTCGGCGCGCGCGCAGGTGGCCCGGGGCCACCATGTTCCGCCGGGGCTGCCGGTGCGGGTGGTGGCCGCCCTGCCCGGGGAAACAGCGGCAGCAGGGCGCCTCCAGCCTCCGGAGCAACCAGTTGAGCACCTGCTTGATGATGATAGAGATGACGTTGAACAGGGAGTAGATGCAGCACACGCCGGTCAGGATGAACAAGAAGTTGCCCAGCCGGTAGGCGGCTGTGGCCTGGCCCTCGTAACTGGCCCGCTGGCTGCTCACCATGTCCCCGAAGCCGATGGTGCTGAAGGCCACGAAGCAGAAGTACAGCGAGTCCAGGTAGCCCCAGCCTTCGGCCGCCGAGTACATGAACGAGGCGCAGCAGGACACCAAGATGGCCGCTATGCCCAGGATCAGCATCACGCAGTAGACCGAGGGCTTCCAGCCCGCCAGGCCGTCGCCTCTGCCTCGGCCGCCTCCTCCCCCACTTCCCTCGGAGACCCTGCCGCCGTTCTGCGTAAGCGCAGCCTTGCCCTGTCGCCGCTCGTGGCAGGACTTGAGGACGTAGGCGATGACGGTGATGACGCGCTCCAGGAAGAGGTTGAAGAAGAGGATGGTGGAAGCGCAGCCTATGAGGCCGTAGAACATGAGGAAGACTTTACCTCCAATGGTGGCAGGAGTGGTCATCCCAAACCCTAGGAGATACAGGAAATACACATTTTAGGCATTTAGCTGACAATAAGTACACATGTGGTCACAACTGGATTCATTAGCTTTTTATGTACACAAATGAGCTAGTCTAAATAAAACCAGTATGGCATTTGGGTTATTTTTCTTCCTCATTTACTGTATCTTTGTATTATTATGATTGTATTATTATAGTGGAAATTAAACCAAATGCTAGTGTGTTTAACGATAAAGCATGCAGATAAAATCACTCAGATTTCTCGACTGTAGCACTTATAGTTGCTCCTCTTCGACACTAGATT
The DNA here is from genome assembly GCF_963921795.1 of Nannobrachium achirus. NCBI lineage: Eukaryota > Metazoa > Chordata > Actinopteri > Myctophiformes > Myctophidae > Nannobrachium > Nannobrachium achirus. The sequence continues at coordinate 32,137,049 of NC_137823.1, forward strand.
CTCTTTCGGCATGAGCATATTCTGAAAGCATTACTGTCACAAAAGGATGCCCTCTCTAGTGCTCTCGCTCTCCCTCATTCACTCGCTGTCTCATGCATACATCATGGGTGTGGGGGAGGCAGAGAGAGATGTTTCATAGAATCAGCTGCCCAAACGTAACCTTTACGAGTAGAACTCGAGCTTTTTCAGTCAGTCATTAATTAAGATAATTAACTATCCCACACCAAATCCCAATGACGATGGTATCCCACACACAAGCGCGCGCGCGCGCACACACACACACACACACACACACACACACACACACACACACACACACACACACACAAGAACGCTATAATTGTTCTTGCTCAACCACGCACCGATTCTGTTTTCAGCCCATGGGCCCAGCAAATCACTAACATCATTCCCACAGGGTTTGATTAGTCTTGTTCTACAGTATGTTTTCATTGAATTGTCTTTCATCGTTTTGCAATAGCTTTTGCTATAGGCTCATAGATTATTTTTGTGTACTTTTTAAAACAATCACGGGGTAAGCTTTACAGACTTGAAGGCAGAAACACTCACTAAATATTTAAATGTTTTTCAGCATCAATGGTTGCAGCTGCAGATTGACTCATCCCACCCAAATGCCCACTTTTATTGATTCTCGCAGGCATTGTTTTCAGGTCAGAGTACAACAGCTGAAGGCACCTTAGTCCTCAGTTCATGCACTGTAGTTTTCAGCATTCACTCCATCATATTGTGGTAAGGAGGAGGTTATCACGAAGACCTGCCATATACCATATTGATATTCCACCAGCTCCAAGCAAAAAAATAAATCTCTTCTTTTCATCCGTCATTCAATACCTGATTACGCTCCCCACCTGAACCCTCTCTCTGTCTCTGTCTCCCTCAGGTACGTGCAAAGAATGTTAGAGAGGCAGGGGCTGACATTTCGAAAAGAGGTGAAAATATAGAAAATAGCCGACCTCCAAGCTCACAACGCAAGCTTGGAGGTCGGCTATTTTTGGTGCTTGATACCACACTGAACTAAGCATAATCAATACTGAAGATGTGGCATACGTCATGGATTTCTACACAGAGAGGGCAATTCTTTCAACATAAGATGCCGCATTCAAGTTCAGGAGAGTTTGGACAAGGCAATTCTCTTGAATGCCGCCTTCAGGTTAATCAGGTATGGCATGGAAAGAGGTCATTTGCATTTCCTTCACCATAGTAAAAACTGCATTCATGGTCTGGAGAGAACACTTTTTACAGACGGGTAAAAGGACTGAGGCTCAAGCCCCCGTTGATGTCGATGCGTGCACATGCCTGGTCTCCCTCTCTTCTCAAGAACACGTATACTGTCTGTTCCCACATCATAATCTTCTTTGAACCCATTTAGGCCACTTTAACCAGTGAAAAATAGCAGATATACAAGCTCACAGCGCGGCACCGAGTGCCGCGCTGCGAGCTTGTAGATCTGCTATTTTTGAAAAAGTCGTGAAAATGTGTGCAAATCTTTGTATATATGTATTTTTAAAGCGAACGTTTGTAACTTAAATTTTGCTTCTGGGGGGTCCCTGGAACGAAATATTTTGAGATGGGGGTCCGTGGCCAAATACATATCATTTTGGGGGTCCTTCACATGAAAAAGTTTGAGAACCACTGACATAGTAGTCTGTCAAGAACAGACTATAACTGAGCTCCAGTTGAAGTGAAAAGGACCTTTTCTTTGACAATTTAAAAAAAAAATCTTAGAAGGATTCAAAAGACACTTATAGAATCGGGTCAAAATTCAAATTTTCACGATTTAAAAAAAATAGCAGATCGCAGCGCGGCACCGAAGCTCGCAGCGCGGCACTCGGTGCCACGCTGTGAGCTTGTATATCTTCTATTTTTCAATAGTTAAAGCATAAAATAATGATACACAAAATGTGTACCCGTTCTAAATGGGTTAAAGTCGTTGGTGAGATGATGTTTACTGAAACCTGCATTGGAACATGGCTACTCTTAAGAATTAAGAATCCCACGTATTTATGTGGGGTATTATTATGCAGATATCGGCTGTGTGCATACAACACTGACAGGTGTAGGCAGCAGCTATAAATTATTCGACACTGGCTGCACCGTTGCTGAGCTACAGAAAAGCAAAGATAAGTGCTAGCTTGTGTCGTAATAAAAGCATAATCCTCAAATATGGCTCTTTAAGACCAAGTAAAACAGACTTATCTGGAGAGGAATGAAAATAGAAGCCTGGGTGAGGCTAGAGAGGATGTGATTGTGACCATAATAATAGGCTCTCCGGGCACTAATTGAGATGGATTTCTGTCCACAGAACAATGACAACAAGTGTATAGTGGACTGTATTTTTACAGTCTTTGATGGGCCGGTTGACCTGTTGAGTAAGATAAATATAACCTATTGTCAGTGGTGTAAAGTAACTAAGTACATTTACTTAAGTACAATTTTGAGGCATTTGTACTTTACTTGAGTATTTCCAATTTCCAATACCTTTACTTCTACTCCACTATACATCTCGGATCCAAATATTGTACTTTTACTCCACTAGTATGTATTTGAAAACTGTAGTTACTTGTTACTTCGCAGATGTAAATTTGTAATATTATAAAATATAACTAAACCACTTTTGCCATATTTTATGCCTTGGCTATTTGAAAATAGCCGATCTACAAGCTCACTACTCTGCTATTTTCAAATATATTGTACTTTTACTTTTGTTGTTTTAAGTATATTTTGATGCCAATACTTTCATACTTTTACTCAAGTACATTTTGAATTCCAGACTTTTACTTGTAACAGAGTATTTCTACATTGCAGTATTGAAGTAAAACATTTGAGTTGCCTACTTTTTCCACCACTGCCTATTGTACACCACCACAAGGTTAAACTCAAGTTGTGTTATTGTTGGCCAAATAAATGTGGATGTAAAATGTAGGTTTAAAGCACCCGAGAGATGGATTTCATTTGGTATATTATGGAACTGTTTGCTTGCATTTACCATTTTTCTACATTGACCTGATTGGATTCAGCTTTATACCTCAGTGCCACAGAGCATTGACTCTAATCAATGATGTTACATCAATGAAACACAATGAACAGGAAACTCTGGAAAAGCTATCATCCAGAGACCAGAGGGGTGTATTATAAAGAAAGATTATTTCTGAGCAGTAGATAAAATGTCCAGACAAAACGTGCATGATTAAACTAAAGTTACTCCAGTGTCGCAGACAAAAAAATAACTCTTGAGTTCTTAGGCTTGCTAAGGCTATTAAAGTTCTCTTTCTTTCAGTTTGATGGGAAATTAATGTTGAAGTTTAACTATGGGCATTCTGCATTTATTTTTATTTTTGTCTTTTTCGAGGTTAAACAACATGCTTTCCTAATATCATGCAGCCTTATTGGATAGTGGAAACATAATAAAAGTAGGCTATATGCTAGTATAGCTTATATAATACCTTTGGATGCATCCAACACTTATTATTCAAGTTTGAGCCAAAACAAAATATGTTTTTATTATGCGATTTTTATTATGCAATTATCTACACAAATCATGCGATTAATTGCGATTAAAAAAAATCTGGACAGCACTGAAGCCGAAGGTTAATGTGATTCCTTAAATCAAACGGTGTAAAGAAAACAAATACAAATACAAATAGACGTGGTGCCATCTCTCTCCTCTCACCAATGGTGGAAACCACGGTTCCCACGAAGTAGAAGGCTCCGGGGAAGTCCCAGCGAGGTCTGATGGTGTCCACGCGGATCCCGGCGACGTTCGCCTCCTCATAGCTCCTGAGGAAGTTGTTGAGCTCCCTGGCGCTCAGGTTGTACTTCTGGCTGAAGAGCTCGAACCTCTGCGCCCAGCGCTCCTTCGCCTCATGCTCCTTGGGCTGCTCCAGAGCCGAGAAGACCGCGGCGCCGCACAGCAGGTAGGTGATGATGAACAGAGCCAGCAGCAGGAACCTGGCATTGTCCTCGTTGAGTGGCCCGACGACACCGCAGACACAGCCGCTTCTACATGCCATTATTTATGGTGCAGGGCTGTCGCTGCTGCTGTCACCGTGCTGTGAGGGGCCCTGTGACATGATGATGATCTCATGAAGATTACGCACAGGGCTGTCGTCCGCCGTAAATGCGCTTCTTCGTGGAGGAGAGAAACAATTAAACAACGAGAAGATGCTCATCAGGTCATGGTGAAAACAACTCTTCTTGATGAGAGAGGAGCTGCTGAAGCGAACAGAAAAACGGAGCGGAGGAAGTTTACCTCCGTCACAGCAGCATCCATGCAGGCTCTCCACCTGCATGGTAGCATTCTTTTCTTCTTACTGGTTCCTTACAGGAGCGTCTGCGCACCACCCAAACTCATCGCTAGAACGTCTAATAACGTCATCAAGCTCCGCGGATACCAGATGAAAAATATTGTTATCTAAAGAAGTAGCCTCCTAACTGTCTGCTGGGTGAAAGTTGTCAGTTGACAAAGTTGTTTGGAGCGGTGAGGAGGTGAGAACAGAGCTTCAACCTGTTGGTGCGCACGCGCGCGCACAGCACACACACACACACACACACACACACACACACACACACACACACACACACAGTTGTGCTGTTGTCTCCTCCCCTGTGTGATAATTTCACTGAGCCAATGTGTTTCCATTTGTAATTTATGCCGAGTAAAGTTGATTAAACATAAAACAGGTTGTGTTCCTATGCGGAACCGACCCTTTTTTAATTTCCCTTGACAATATTGACAATTTCAATTGATATATTTCTCGTTTTATTTTCTATTATAATATTTCTCGTTAGTTTCAATTATACTCATGGAAAACAAGAAACTTCCGTCCAAGTATGCCCGACACACAACTCTTGTAACTTGGGAGCGCCAAATTTGGCAATTACGTGATGTCAATATGACATGTAACGTGTTTGCACAACCAGATCAATATCACTTGACCTTTTAACAAAGCTGAAAACGGGGATTTATGCATCTGCCCATGTTGCCCAGGGACGATATGAGTAAATGTCACGGCGAAACGAGGCTAAAAAAATACATTATTCAAACTCACACTGACAACAGAAGAGGTATTTTTATACATTGAAGAGATTGAAAATGGACGGTGACGGTAACCTACGTGTCCAGGATTTCAGCACCAAGGACAGCTACAGTATTATAGCCCTCTGCAGGGGTGTTGCACCAAATTCTAGGCCCTGGGTACAAGGATTCACTGTGGGCTCTATTGAACAAGAATTGACAAACAGTCAATATAAAATCTGTGGATTGGTGTGTTGACATTAGTGTAAAAAAAGTTTGAAAAAAAAATTTTTTTGAAAAAAAAAAAAGTTTGAAAAAAAAAATTGAAAAAAAAAAAAAAAGTTTAGGTCCAAAAATGTGTTAAAAAATCGACCTGATGGTGGCGCTATATGGGACAGATCCATGTCGATGAGATAAGTGTAGACATACTGTGTAGCGATTTGTGTGATTTTAGGGCAAAAACTGTAGGAGCAGTATTCAAAAATGTGTTTTAAAAAATTTGGCGGGGGTCCCTGGAGCTGCGGGGGTCCCTGGAAGGGTGGAGGTTGTGGATTGGCAGACAAGGATTGTGTGTGGAAAATTTCACATGGATAGGGGCAAAAAAGTGTGATGTGACGTGACAGACAGACTGACGGACAGACAGGCGGTGGAGGTTTTCATAGTAACTGCGACCTGACGGTCGCAATTATAATCATTAGTATTGTTTATTTTAATTATTATTATTAAGGAACTCTAGAAATCTCAGTTGGAACTGTTACCCCAGTGACCCGATGCTGGATAAGCGGTTGAAGATGGATGGATGGATGGATGGATTATTTTAGAGTAAGCTACTTTATTTACCACCAGTAAGACTCCCTAATCGGGAGATAAGCGACCGTTGGTCGCTTATCTCCACAAATAGGCCAAAAGTTTGTTTTACCAATTATCAAGACATACGGGCAGTTGACAGTTTGCCATGGTTACTCATTGAAGTTGAATCTCCATATATGGAGACATAAGTTGCTCATACCATAGCAACCATGTTTTTTACAGGGCCTGGGATTGATGACATCAGAAATCTCCATATATGGGCATGAAAGGGATTTTGTTTCTGGAAATATGTCTGTGGGGTGCCACATTTGGAATAAAACACTTACATCACACATCTGGATATCCATACAGCCCATCTAGTTTGCCTGTGTCCATTTATGCCCATATATCTGATGACATTGGGACACTGATCTCCATATATGGGCATAAAACTTATGTTAATTAGTAAAGCCTGGGGATCTCCATATATGGGCATGAGGGGTACCCTAAAAGGGCATCATCTGGGAATAGCAAATATAGTTATCCTAGAAAGTGAAAATCTTACATCAAAGGCCATAACTACCTACCTACCACCATACTGCATTCCTCATTAAACTACCTACCAGTAAGATGCCTATAGGGAGAAAAGCAAAGGGCGAGGTTGCACCATTTCTTGGTCTTCTGGCCAGTGATGTATATCGGACCATTTAACCATATATGGAGACATCTGGTACCCAAAGATATTCACAGATATGGGCTTAATATTGATGACATAAGGGATCTCCATATATGGGCGTAAAAGGGATTTGGTTCCCCTGGCATCACAGGGATCTCCATATATGGGCATAAAATGGATTTGGTTACCCTGGCAACACGGGGATCTCCATATCTCCATATATGGGCATAAAAGGGATTTGGTTCCCCTGGCATCACAGGGATCTCCATATGGGCATAAAAGGGATTTGGTTCCCCTGACATTACAGTGATGTCAGTGGCTGGTTCTACAGAGGGGATCTCCATTTATGGGCATAAAAGGGAATGTATGTATGATGATGTCAGATATCATAGACGTCATAGGACTTTCACATAACGAATAACTGAGTAAGCATGTAAACCCGTAAAATCTATATTTGGGCATGGCTGATTTATGACCTCATCATGATGACACGAGCAAACACAGCTGAATTGTATAAATGATCAGTGCAGAAACCAACAGAAGTATTTGACCAAGACTCTTCGATTTAAACATCAACAAAGGTGTGACGTTTGTTGATGGTCACAAAGGTGTGACGGACGGACGGACGGACGGACGGACGGACGGACGGACGGTGGAGGTTTTCATAGTAAACTGCTCCCTGACGGTCGCAATTATTGTGTACTCCGCCACATGGGGAGCAATCTTCAATTCAATCTTCAATTCAAAGAAGCTTTATTGGCATGAGAACACAAACGTTTACACAGTGGTGGAAAAAGTACCTACATTTGTAGAACAATGTAGAATCACTCTGTTACAAGTAAAAGTCCAGAATTAAAAATGTACTTGAGTAAAAGTACAAAAGTATTGGTATCCAAATGTACTTAAAGTACCAAAAGTAAAAGTACAAAATGTTTGAAAATAGCAGATCTACAAGCTCACAACGCGTCGCACCGCAATGCGTTGTGAGCTTGTAGATCGGCTATTTTCAAATAGCCTTGGTATAACATAGGGCTAAAGTGGTTTATGTATGTTTTCTTTTCAAATCTTTTTTATTAACTCATTGACTGCCACCATTAAAAGTGAACTATCAAGCTAGGTTGCCAAGCATTTCTTGATTTCTTACCATGTTTACCATTTTTTTAAAAATTCTGTCTAATGATGACTATGTCATGCCATGGCCCAGAGGAAAGAGGATAACTTCTAGTTTCCACAGAAAAAATAATTATGTTTTTATCATGTACACTTCTTTAGTTATAGCCATTTGAAAACCCTTGTTTCACCAAAACCAAGCCCTCTCAGAATAACAACTGGAGAAAAATACGTTTTTGTGAATGGTCTCTTTTCAAGCAAACAACTAATTTTTTTTACTCACAGCTCTTTATTTATTACATGAGATGCTTACTTTATGATCTGAAACAAAACAATATTTTCTTACAGTGTAATGGGCACATTGTCTGTCCGTCCGTCACACGTCACACTTTTGCACGTCACATCGTATCTCCGCAACCGTTGCCCAGATCCATGCCAAATTTTGCACACACACTCCTTGCCTGCCAAACTACAACCTCCACCCATCAATTCTCACATGCCCCTCTTCTAGCGCCACCTTGAGGCCGATTCTTGCAAAACACATTTTTGGACACTGCTCCTACAAATTTTGCCCTAAAATCACGCAAATCGGTACATACTTGCTCTACACTGATGTCATCAACATGGAGCTCTCATTTAGCGCCACCTTCAGGCCAATTTTTCAAAACACATTTTTGGACACTACTCCTACAGATTTTGCCCTAAAATCACGCAAATCGCTACACAGTATGTCTACACTCATGTCATCAAAATGGATCTGTCCCATATAGCGCCACCATCAGGCCGATTTTTTCAAACACATTTTTGGACACTGCTCCTACAGAATTTGCCCTAAAATCACGCAAATCGGTACACAGTATGTCTACACTCATGTCATCAAAATGTGTCTGTCTATCATCGACGTCGAGCACCGCTTGCATGCTCATAGTCAATCTCTGCGTGGTACCGTTCGAAACAAAGCCTCCTGTGCAAAGGCACAAGACACAGATGGCAGTAGAATGAGGTCTCACTCCTTTTCTTGTGTATTTTGCTGCAGATGTAGCAGACCCTTGTAGGGTTTCTCCTTCGTGGTCTGGGCGGTATCTTTTCAGGGACATGGGCTGACCTCCTCACAGTCCGAGAATCGGGCCAGAGGGGTTGGGTGGGTCGCGGGGTGCACCAGGCTTCGACAATGGCTTCGGTGAAGCTCAAGCCAACACAAACACATCAACAACACAGCAACACCTCCCAGATGAAAGCATTGACAAATCAACACTCAAAATGTTATAAAAGTTTCAACATGAACTTACCTCAGTGTGATGAGGAGAGCGTTGGTGTAACACACACACAGAGAGAGAGAGAGACAGATAATTCCAGTGCCGTTTAGTGTCAGTAGATCAGTAATCCTATAGTTTCATTCGTGTAGTTTTCTTTTTCTTTTTTCGTTGTTTGTGAGCGGGTTTCATGCCCTCACCGCGGAAGCCTAAGGCCCCGGCCGGGCACAGCAAGCGCCCGACGGCTAGCCATGGTTCACCGGTCGCCTCTAGTTCTGGTTCCCGTCGCGAACCAGCCCGATCCTGCCCTGGACGCGGGCGAGGTAGAGGGGCTAGAGGGCCTCCATCGAACCCCGGTCCTGGTCAGACCACCATGGATGCCTTTCTAATCGCCAATTTGCCCCGTCCGGAGACGGATACGGAGTACGAGACGGAGGAAGAAGAGGCGGCACCAAAATCAAATGATGTGTACAGGTCCGTGTCCGAGGACTTCTCCGATGCAGATGATGTCATCGGCAGCACTGGTGATGGAAGTGCTTCCATCACCAGTGCTTCTCTGTCAGGCACTGGGACACAGAGACCTTCAAGCAAAGGAACAGGCAAAGGTAAGATAAAAATAATGATATTTTATATATATATATGTATATATATATATATATATATATATATATATATATATGTATATATATATATATATATATATATATATATATATGTGTGTATATATATATATATGTGTATATATATATATATATATGTTACAGGATGTTTGGGTAACCCAGGACGTTCATTGTAAGAGCGCTCGTTTTGTAGTTCACCACACACTAATCACCACCAGGTGGCGTACGACAGCCATTCACTCATACTCTATGCATTTACTAGTGAAGGCGCTGACGTCACTCGTTTGCGACTATATTTGCGACGTTGTTTACGTAGCCTAGCCTAGCCTAGCCTAGCCTAGCCTAGCCTAGCCTAGCCTAGCCTAGCTTAGCCATTATCGTGCGCTTGCCCAGGCCTTACGGCCTGGGCAAATATTAATATAACGATTGCGTCCACCACGGCTTCGTAACTCGCGCGGCGCTCCGCCGGCCGCGCGGCCCTGGCCCGCTCTTCGCGGCCACTCGCGCCTACGGCGCTCGGGGGCGAAGAGCAGGACCAAGGACCGCTGGCCTTCGCGCCGCTTGGGGCTTCGTGGATACAGGGGGGCTTCGTAACTCGGTTGGGCTTCGTGTCTGGGGCTCCGCCAGGCTCCGCCTGGAACACGTTGCTGTGGGTGCCCCGGCGCCGCCCCGGCGCCGCCCCGGCACCGCACGGCGAACGCTCCGCGTCTTGAACGTGCTGGTTCTCTATTAGACTATGACATATATATATATATATATATATATATATACATATATATACATATAATATATATATATATATATATATATATATATATACATATACACACATATATATATATATACACACATATATATATATAAAATATCATTATTTTTATCTTACCTTTGCCTGTTCCTTTGCTTGAAGGTCTCTGTGTCCCAGTGCCTGACAGAGAAGCACTTCCTTGATCAGCTTCTGAAAACGCATACCAAAATAAAATAAATGATTTACTCCTCAAATTGAATGAAAAGTTCTGTTTCCATGTGTGTGTGTGTGTGTGTGTGTGTGTGTGTGTGTGTGTGTGTGTGTGTGTGTGTGTGTGTGTGTGTGTGTGTGCACGCGCGCAATGTGTGCTGCATGTGCACAATTTACGCGCAAAGAAAGAGTCATCTTTGCTCTCCGGGGGGTGCCACTCAAAATCACCAGTGCTGCCGATGACATCATCTGCATCGGAGAGGAGAAGTCCTCGGACACGGACCTCATCATTTGATTGAGTGAATAATTTAGCGAAAGTTAGCTCAGGAAAGTAGGCTACGAAGTGATGCGCTGTGAACTTGCACTGACTGGGACTGCTATCTGCTGTTTTTGAATGGATCAATGATATGGATTAGGATAATACATACATCTCACTCTGGGACTGGGAGAGATAGTGAGTCTCGATATTATCTCTCGGCGACATGGGCATGGCAGAGCGTTCTTCGCGTGGCCTCGCGGGACGGCGAGCCACCGATTCCGGCGTGAGGAGTGCGGGCAGTGGAGCCGTGTCTGCCCGCGGTGTGTGTTGTTGGGACGGCGACGCCGCCTCTTCTTCCTCCGTCTCGTACTCCGTATCCGTCTCCGGACGGGGCAAATTGGCGATTAGAAAGGAATCCATGGTGGTCTGACCGGGGTTCGATGGAGGCCCTATACCTCGCCCGCGTCCAGTGCAGGATCGGGCTGGTTCGCGACGGGAACCAGAACCAGAGGCGACCGGCGAACCATGGCTAGCCGTCGGGCGCTTGCTGCGCCCGGCCGGGGCCTTAGGCTTCCGCGGTGTGGGCATGAAACCCGCTCACAAACAACGAAAAAAGAAAACTACACGAATGAAACTATAGGATTACTGATCTACTGGACACTAAACGGCACTGGAATTATCTGTCTGTCTGTCTCTCTCTCTGTATGTGTGTGTTACACCAACGCTCTCCTCCTCACACTGAGGTAAGTTCATGTTGAAACTTTTATAACATTTTGAGTGTTGATTTGTGAATGCTTTCATCGGGGAGGTGTTGCTGTGTTGTTGATGTGTTTGTGTTGGCTTGTTTTGGTATAGAGAGGCCTGAGAGGCCGGGCGGTTGCTACGAGGCTCTGATGTAGCCATTGTTGTCTTGCTGTTTTGGTAAACTTTTTTTTTTGCGTGTATATGGAGCTGTGTGTGGGTTAGGGTGACTCAGTGCAGCAGGTCACAGCTTTTCAAGTGAAAATGTTTTTGATTCATGCAGAATGGTCTGCTTGAAGATCTGCTTGTTTTGTTTTCATTGTCTGACACCACCACTGCTGCGGCCGCGCCGCACTGTGTCGGCGGAGCCGTGTCCTGATAAATGAGTTCACTTTGGGTTCATGGGGAGGTCGATTTCTCCTTTGTTTTCAAACAAGCTGACTTTGATGTGTGATTTTTAACCACCCTTTTATCATAGCAACATGACATTTTGTCACAGGCTAGAGGAAAGTGTACTTTTGCATAAACCTTGAAAACAGCCCCAACTCGTGAAACTCGGGCGTCGCAGCCTCAGACAACGAGAATAACTCGGGAAACTCGTGGCGGCGCAGTCAATGAGTTAAGGTACAATGTCACAATGAGGCAGGTATAGTGATGGCACCCCAACTCACATTCCAATCACAACAATCATTGGTACAAAATAGCACAGGATCTGAGGCGATCACGGTACGTACACATTCAGTTGTAAGGAAGAGAAACCCTGCCCATAAGAGATAATAAAAGAAAACATTTTTTCCCCATATACCCAATTTAGTGTCAAGCCAATTCCCCCATCCCCATACTCTACGTTTGACCTATCCCTGCTAATCCCCACAGTAGCCATTGGGAGGGTGAAGACAACAACGGGTCTCCTCCGATACCCGATCCGTCATGCCACCATCTTCTTTTCACCTGACATTAAGGAGCTTCACCAGGGGGGCGTAACGCATGTGGAGGTACACGCTATCCTCCCCGGTTCCACCCCTCTCTGAACAGGCGCCCTGACCACTGTGGGAACCGTTAATGCAGAGACAAAATCCGTCTCTCCTCCCCAATCGACTTCCCTCCCACGAACACAGCCAATTGTGTTCGTTGGAGCGCCTGGCCAAGCCGAATGCACCATGAAAGTAGCGTTCCATGGTGGTGGACAGGAAGTTTAACCTGCCCACCCAGACGCCCCAATACTGGACTGCCACCGGGTCCCAAAAGGCAGCCCCCAGACATCAGAAATTAAAAGAAAAAAAAACACATAAACATAATAGGTTATATAATCCCAGAGGGAAGGTGCTATGTGTCGACATATCTAAAAGGTTAAAAGAAATAATAATAATGTCCATGAGTCAGTTGTAAAATAGAGAGAGGCTGCTGTTATAACCAAAAAGAAAAAGTAACAAAAGTAGTAGTGATACCACCTCCCAACCGGCAGAGGCAGTGTAGAGCCATTGTCGAGCGAGGTTCAGAGTTCAGAGTTCACAGTTTGGTCCATCCTGTCAGAGGCGCCACAATGGCGGCCACTGACCAAAAACAAACAACCAACTCAGGCTATCAGCATATTAAAGCCACATAGTAGGAAGATGAAGTATAAAAACAACGAAAACATGACGAGAAGTCTCGACTACAATCATGTCATCATAAAGTGCAAAGCATTCGATTGCTCTCTAACACTTAACTAAACCGCCGTAACGTAATCGTCATGTACGGAGAGAAAGAAACAGCGCATATTAGCATACCACAGGCACAATAGAATTCGCCGTAAACAAAATACCTAATTGAGTAAACAAGTGGTTCGCATTAACCGTTGGAACGGACATGTCTACATACGCCGTTTGATCATATAATATCAGTCAGAAAAAGGTTGCATATTTACGTTAGAAAAGGAAATAGGAAAATTAAAGAAAGAAAAACCCCCCTGTTAGCATGTACTAGCTAGCTAGCCAACCCCACACACTATCGACCATTCCACAAGCTACTGTAAAACAATACAAATAAATAAAAAGTGGCGTAGCAAATAACACAAGTCAACCCCATCTAAACATTTACTTAATACTGTAGTATCAACTGTGGAGTACGAGAGATCGACCATATAGTGTGTATAAAAATAAAAAAGTAGAAAAATAAATAAATAAACAATTACTGGAGGATATATAGCATGTTAGCATGTGTTAGCTGGCCAAGCAAGCCAGTCCAATATACTTCTACAGTCCCTTCTCAAACCGATGCGGTCGAAGTTGAAGGCGATGTCCCCTCGTTCTGCCCCTGGTTCTTCTTCAAAAAGTCTGCGACTGTTTATGTATGTTTTAAACTTTAGTTATTGATGTAGATTAGCATTATTGGGCTAAATGTAAAGACGCTACGCTGCGCCAACCGTGAATTCAACACAATCTGCTGTTGAGCAGTTTAACCAATTTGCTACGTACGTCTACACAAACGGTCAGATTACAAAGATAAATTGCTTAGTGAAGGCTCACGGATGTCACCATAGGGTACGCTCCAGCAGAATGTCCCGTAATGATCGTATTATTTAAAGAGGAGCATTTTAATCCGATCGGTCGTCGTTTCCTTCAAAAGGTATTAATGTATCTAAGTGCAGTACACCTCGCAACCGATGGGGTCGCATGGCTGAAAAACAACAGAAAATGACGTCTGATCGGATTAAAATGCTGTTTATTAAACAATACGAAAGATACAGGTAATTCTGCTTGAGCGTACCATACTGTGACATCTGTGAGACTTCAGTAAGCACTTTATCTTTGAAATATGAACGTTTTTGTAGACGTACGTAGCAAATAGGTTTAACTGCTCAACACGAGGTTGAAGTGAATTTATTACACACCGTGACTTGTGCGTTAGCCTGCAGCTAGCGCTAGCTAGCGTTAGCCTGCAGCTAGCGCTAGCTAACGTTAGCGTTAGCCGTTAGCCACACATCCAGAATAGTCTAAGTCAATTTTCCAACGGCGAGTGAACGATTGCATTCCGAGTTGGGTCGCCGTTTTATTCCATGAGTAATTGTGTATAACATGCCTGCGTTAGCCTGCAGCTAGCGCTAGCTAGCGTTAGCCTGCAGCTAGCGCTAGCTAACGTTAGCGTTAGCCGTTAGCCACACATCCAGAATAGTCTAATATATGTCAATTTTCCAACGGCGAGTGAACGATTGCATTCCGTGTCCTTCATGGATTTTTTTCCCCCTGGCTGTCAATGTTTTTATTGTTCAAAAAGAAAACGTTCTGAACGTTAAAACTAGATAGTTTTACGATCATAACAATGTGACAAACAGAACGGATCCTTTTTTTCCAAACTCGAGAAGAAGAACAGCGCCAGAACAGCGCAAGGCCGCTCCCAATCATGAAACTAGCTCGGTTACCATGTGACATGGGGACAGCCAATAGGCAAATAGGTCGCCTAGGTAGCCTGAATGTCTCAGGACAATCGCACGTCTTTAATGTAATCTGTTTCACAGATTTAAAAATAGCAGATAGCTAGCGCTTTCTATGTCAGTGGTGCTCAAACATTTTCATGTGAAGGACCCCCAAAACTATATGTATTTGGCCACGGACGCCCATCTCAAAATATTTAGTTCCAGGGACCCCCCAGAAGCAAAAGTTGAGTTACAAATGTTAGCTTAAAACACATTTTCCACGACTTAGCAGATCTACAAGCTCGCACTCAGTGCCGCGCTGTGAGCTTGTAGATCTGCTATTCTTCAATAACTAAAGTATAAAATAATTAAGGCCCCTCCACCTTGGGCCCTAGTAAGATCAGTCCCACTTTTCTCCCCCTTGTGACGTCCCTGGCCCTCTGTCCTGTTCCCCTGTCCATAAATAGACACTCATTCTGGGGTTGAACTAATTATTCAGTGGCGGAAGAAGTAGGCCTATTGACATGTTTTATTTAAGTAAACATATCAATACCACAATGTGGAAATGCTCTGTTAGTCTACAAGTCCAGTATTCAAAATGTACGTGAGAGTAAAAGTAGTCTATTGGCAAGGAGACTACTAAAAGTAGTCCTTATGCACAATGTCCCATTTCACAAGCTTGCAGATCAGCTATTTTCAAATAGCGCAGGGCAATGTATGTTTTGAAACCAATAACTAAAATGAACAAATAATTGTAGTGGAAACAGTCAAAATACCTTAAAATTGTGCTTAAGTACAATACTTTGGTAAATATAATTAGTTACTTTACACCATTGGAACTATATAGGCAAATCCAGGGGGACATGCAAGTTTAGCCTCTTTAGAGGCATTCATTTCAAGACTGGTTTCCTGTCTCATAGTTAAAGCTACAACCCAGAACGTATTTTAATACTTTTAACCATGTCTGTATGGTAAAGTATGTTAATACAGTATACTGTATCTGTAGTGATTTTACTGTAGATGGATTCCCTACTCTTTCCACAGAGATTTATAGCCTGATTGGTACAATTTGACAAGTAGTACTGACAGTGCTACCTGCCCTACCTGACAAAGTGGGGATTTCCTCTAGCATCAGGGTGTAGATGTTTGATCTCCCACAAGGGAGACGTAGGTTTGAATCCCTTGTAGGACATACAACCTTTTAACCGTAGCTTTAAATATCTGGGGTATACGGTATACAAACTTGATAGCTATAGAAATGTGTGCTCCTCGGAGCCCAGGTCTCCACCAGGCCGGGTTGCCTACCCAGGGCCTGCAACCTTTGGTTATAGCCACTTGAAATAGGATCTCAAACATATACATCTTGATCACATGAGATAATGTCCACTGATATTTGTGAGTTTTGGACAAAATCTGTAGGAGTAGTAGAAAAAAAGTGTGATTTAAAGCTATACTGTGTAAGTTGCTCAACTGGTGGTCTGTAGCAGTATAGCAAACCGCGGTCGCGTTTGCTTTTTTCGTCCGTTTTTCGCTCGCGGACCGGGCCGTCAGACCACCGCGTCCGTCTCGCCTCGCCGAGACGCTTTCAATGAGGTCTCCCGTGTCCTTCTACGAGCAGCGGTTGGGGAGTTACATGCTAGACTCCTCCAGTGTAAACACTGCAGTGTACTTCCTGAAGGCGTGTTTCCTAAACCCACCAGAGAGCCCGGCAGTGTATGTTCTGCGCTGTGATTGGCCGGCAGTGTATAACCCTCGCTGTGATTGGCCGGTAGTGTGATGACGCAATTTTTCCGCGAAAACCGGTCCCGGGCAGGGATCATAGAAAACATATAAAGAGAAGGCTTTAGAAGCTGAAAATAACGGAGTGGGGGTTCTAAAACTTTAGCGATTTAACAGCTAGGACCATTTTAAGATTTGTTTTATAAAAGAAGTTACATGCTATAACTTTAAAGAAAACATGGCCTATATGTTGCATAATGATCCAAGGAATATAAAACAAATTGTTTCGCAAAAAACGTCCTCCTGATTTCACTATAGCAGGACGAAGTGAAAAATGTGTGGCATCCAGGGAGTGTGTGCGCAGTTTCACGCCGATCAGTCCAAGGGTGCTGCAGATTAGCTGTTCACAGACAGACTGATGAACACACATGCACACGCACGCACACACACACACACACACACACACACACACACACACACACACACACACACACACACACACACACACACACACTGACGGACGGAAGGACAGGGGTGAAAACATAGTCTCGGCCATGCCTTTGGCCTGGCGGAGACAATAAGTCAAAAGATTTCTAAATCTAAATAGTCTTTAACAATAGTCAAATATGTTAAAGGGATATTTCACTTTCAAACAGTGTAATATCCCTTTAACATGAGCATTGCTAACACCATTACAGAAACGTCTGCTTCATTGAATTGTCATTGGTCTGACTTTAGTAGCCTGTATGCTGCATACTGTATACACATTCCTGATTGCTGGAGATTAATTTGCAATTGTGGTTTAGCATGCACAAGTGTGTGCTGAGTGGACCTGCACAGAATTGGCTGATTTGTGCACATGTGAACATGCACATGTTTGCATGTAATTGCAATCAAAGTCATGTGTCTTTCCGATCCCACTTTCCATTTGTTGATTTGCACACTGAGGGCTCACATGCTTTATTGCACCAAATAAGTGTTGTGACGTTTCAAGCACACAGCTCTTCTTCAGACTAAACTTTGAAATAGGAGGATCACATCTTATACAAACACAAGCATTCCCTAATGTGTGATACAACACATGTTTAGGAGCAGTTGTAGACATTCGTGGGTATAGGTCCGCAATCAAAGATTTAAATTGACCGTGTGTTGACGGAGATTCGATCTCATAGATAACGTGTATACGACTGTAGGTTTCACATTCATAAACGGCTTACCGATTTAATTCAATATGACATTAACAACAAAAGTCCATTTCCATGCTGTTTGACTGTTTCTCCGGGACCGTACCTATGTTCCCCAGCTTCTATGTTCCCCAGGTTCTATGTTCCCCACTTACCACCTAAACCTAACAACCCTAACCCTAACCCTAACCTCAGCCAAGCTAATGCTGGTTAACCTGTGGGGAACATAGAACCTGGGGAACATAGGGTGGACCCCGTTTCTCCTGAGTTTTGGCAACTATACTGTATGTTTCTGATGACTTTTTATTTACCACAGGAGAAAAGGAAGTGTGGTCTCCTTGTGTGAATTTCTCCTGAGTCACAGTGCACTTGGTGACCAGGTTATTTTATGCCTGCCTGCACATGTCACAGAGTCTGTATTGTCAACTGCGTCCTTTTGTCTGGTCAAGGAAAAACTCTCCTTTAACACTGAGAATAGTGACACTGTTCTTGTCATCTTATGCAACTTCGATTGGAGTGTTGCTGTGGTGTATGCTCTGGGCAGCTGTACATCAAGATTGTCTAAAACATGGTTACTCTTTTCTCCATAGGTAGTAGCAGAGGAAATGCCACAGGCCCTGCTCTGCAAGCCAAGGTAATTGTATGCATGCTTAATACAGTATGTATATGAAATGCCGCTTCAACGGTGCATTTGTCCATGCATTGTAATGAATTGTATTTGAACGGTGGGCCCCATATGTAACTACCGCAAAGAGCTAGTAGCCTATAGTTAATTACAGTCAGTCAGCTATTATTGTCAGATTGTGTAGTATGCTCTGGGCACCTTATACAGTATATGTGTGTGTGTGTGTGTGTGTGTGTGTGTGTGTGTGTGTGTGTGTGTGTGTGTGTGTGTGTGTGTGTGTGTGTGTGTGTGTGTGTGTGTGTGTGTGTGTCTCACACACTCTCTTGCGTAGAGAGAATCACAGAGCAAAAGGTATCCATGGGAACTAGAAAGTGGGTTATAAAGTATATGTAAACAATAGCAAAGTGCACCTTCAGTTATTAGTGCTACTCCATAAAGGCCTCTCTTCCAGAGATCCTCTTCCATGTCCGTGTGTGTGTGTGTGTGTGTGTGTGTGTGTGTGTGTGTGTGTGTGTGTGTGTGTGTGTGTGTGTGTGTGTGTGTGTGTGTGTGTGTGTGTGTGTGTGTGTGTGTGTGTGTGTGTGTGTGTGAGTGTGTGATAAAAATGAAGAACAGTACAAGTACAGTCAATACTAAAAATATATAGTGCAGTACAAGTACAGTTAAACACCTTGCCTAACATAAAGGGAACACCCTAAATAAGCCATTTACGGTCTTGTTTACCTCGGTTACTATCAGAACCGTCATATCTTGACCGTATCTGTCTGTCTGTATGTGTAACACTTGTCTTTTTTGTTGATTGACTCTGACATCACTGTGATGTCATGGGAACCAAGTCCCTTTTATTGCCATATATGGAGATCCCTGTGATGCCAGGGGAACCGAATCCCTTTTATGCCCATATATGGAGATATGGAGATCCCTGTGATGCCAGGGGAACCAAATCCCTTGTATGCCCATATATGGAGATCCCTGATGTCATCAATTAAGCCCATATCTGTGAATGCCAATATACCAGTAAGACGCCTAGGGCGACAAGCGACCTCGCCCTAAAGGGCAAGGTCGTGCCACAGTGACGTGGACATCAGGTCTGTGGACATCAGGGATCTCCATATATTGGCATAAAAGGGAT
Organism: Nannobrachium achirus; assembly: GCF_963921795.1. Taxonomy (NCBI): domain Eukaryota; kingdom Metazoa; phylum Chordata; class Actinopteri; order Myctophiformes; family Myctophidae; genus Nannobrachium; species Nannobrachium achirus. The sequence goes on from NC_137823.1 coordinate 32,156,541, forward strand.
TTGTTCCCCTGGCATCACAGGGATCTCCATATCTCCATATATGGTCATAAAAGGGATTTGTTCCCCCTGGCATCACAGGGATCTCTCTAATAGGGCATCATTAGGGATTCTGTTAGTGTGACATCACAGTGAAGCCAGAGCGTGATGTCAGAGCGCAAAAACCCATTCTTGTAGAGTGGTTCCCCTGACATCACAGTGACATCAGAGCATGATGTCAGAGCTGCAAACCCATAGGCCGTAAAAAGTTGTACACGTCTACACGGACTGACGGACGGACGGACGTGGACAAACCGTGACATTTCTCATAGTAAAACTGCGACCCTCGGTCGCAACAACCACTGTGATGTTAGGGAAACCAAATCCCTTTTATTGCCATATATGGAGATCCCTTTGATGCCAGGGGAACCAAATCCCTTTGGCCAGATGGCCAAGACAAAGGGCGAGGTCACATTTCACCCTTAGGCGTCTTACTGGTATTCAATTCTTGAATACCTGTGTGTGTGTGTGTGTGTGTGTGTGTGTGTGTGTGTGTGTGTGTGTGTGTGTGTGTGTGTGTGTGTGTGTGTGTGTGTGTGTGTGTGTGTGCGTGCGTGCGTGCGTGCGTGTGTGAGTGCGTGCACATGTGTGTGTGTGCGCGCGCACATATGTGTGTGTGTGCTTGCGTGTGCGCAAGCGTGCATGTGGGCATGTGTGCTTGCGTGCGTGAAACTATTCTTAGCCCATTGTTTTATCCTGCTTGGGGGAATAGCCGATGGATTGGGGTTGTCCTGCCAATAAAATTAAGGCGCCGTTTGGAAACCTATAAATTACATAGAGCGATTACATCGATAAATCAATAGTCTTTGTGCAGCTGAGGGTAAAAGCACAAGCAAAGCAAAGCAGGACAATGGTGCGTGGTGGAGACAGTTCTTTTGCTTCAACCTTCCCTTTCAGCATCTGCCTCGGGTTCATTCATGTCTGTCTGAATGAGTGAGTGCCCTCTCAAATTGTACGCACGTTTTGTCTGGCCATTGACATGTTGACACACATTGATGTGAATGCACAAATGTCTCATTCTGCATTCGTATGATAGTACGTCTTCGGTTACATTTGTACACCCTCAGTGTTGGATGAACACTTATACCAGGGGTCTTCAATGTTTTCAGTACCAGGACCCCTTAGCTGAGAAAGAGATGAAGCAGATAACAGCACTGTTGGACTTGTTTGACAGCACTGTTGGATTTGTGTTCATTTGTTGTTGTTGTTGTTTGTTTAATCACTTAAATTGTCAATACTTAGTAAGCTTGATCTTTCACTCTGTACTTGGTCTACACCAAACCTATTTGCCGAAAATAGCCGATCTGCTATTTACGGTTAAAGTTCTCCTCAGAATAGGGATGCGAGGGTTCAAGTTGTTAATTTAAAAGAATGATCCTATCACACAGATTTGGCGGCCCCCCTGTAGTAACTCTGAGGACCCCCTAGGGGTCTCGGACCCCCTGTTGAAGACCCCTGCCCTGACTTAGACTTTTACAGCCATAGGCAATTGTGGTCAGCGGAGGCAGCAACAGCAGCCTCTTACTCTTACTGTAGGTGCACCATCATTAGAGTGGGAGGGAGGGTTGTTGGTGGTAGGGAGGGAGGGGGTTATTGAGTTCCAACAGGCTGACAGAGGAGCTGTACTGTAATAGCCTCCATAAATTGGGAAGAAGCGTGTTCTTCATTCTGACGCCATACTGGCCCCCAGCAGTTGGTTATACTTGATTCATAGCGATGTTGAGACAAGGCCTGCGACAATTACCACAGTGGCACAGCCTTATGAGACATATTTCTTGCAGGAACTCAGTACTGATGGTCTATTATCTGTTTTTCCTCTCTTGCTGCCAAACGAACCGATCAATTATCACTTTTGCACGCCTATTGGGGAGTGCTGTATATGTTGACAAGTTGGCAACACTATAAACCCTAATGCAGACATGCATTAGTTATTAGAGTATTACATCATAGCTGCCATGTTCTAGTTATTATCCAGTCTCATAACAGGTACGATGACTCCAATAAATCTTAGTTTGACCTTTGAAATTACATAATATTTCCAGGAAGAGGCATGGCAGAAATAACCCAAATGAATAATTTGCAATTCTCACTTTTTCACTTAAATGATAAATGATAATTGTAGACTCTCTAAGGTGAGCACACTAATGGTATCTTGCTGAAGGCCAGCTTTGTCCGTCATTAAGTCGCTTCTCCGGTTTTAGGCAGCACAGAAGGTATAAGCAAGGTACCCAGGGGCGTCACACCAAATTCTGGGCCCAGGGTACAAGGATTCACTGCGGGCCCCCCATGAATGTTAACTATTGAGAAATAGCAGATATACAAGCTCGCAGCGCGGCACCGAGTGCCGCGCTGCGAGCTTGTAGATCTGCTATTTTTGAAAAATCGTGAAAATGTGTGCAAGAAACCTATGTCAGGGACCCCCAAGATGATATGTATTTGGCCACGGACCCCGATCTAAAAATATTTTTCACTGGTTAAAGCATTCAATAATTCTAGGCCCTAAATGGGTTAATAGACCCCCCGGTGTGGAATGTAATATGCAAGTATGATGTTTTCCCTGTGTATTTTTGGTTTCTTCCTGATAGCTGAAAGCCAAAGTCAAAAGGCCCAATCAAAATACACCACTTTAGAGACACAATAAAATCACCCCGTCCCCTTTTTATCATACTACAACAGCTGAGGGCGAGGCTAACCAGGTATACTTAATGAATTGAATAGGTGGGTGTGGCCACATAAAAACTTAATTGTAACACTTTCTTTACATTTACACTTTAAGACAAAAAATACGTTTTATTTTGTATTGATGTACAAGTACATTGAACATTAAACCACCAATCAAAACTAAACTGTACCTATAACTTAATAGTAGTTCAAACAGTTCCCCCCCCGGCTTATCTGTTCTATAAAGCAATTGAGCAGATGTGCCAAAGAACATTGGGAATAAAAGAGGCACACACACACACTGACACACAGACAGACAGAGTGGTTTTGCCTGTCCTCTTGACATCAAGGCGTATAGGGGCCTGGTTGCCATGGCTTTGGACTTGCTTGGCCCTTTGATGTTCTGTTCTGTGACAGCCTTCCCCACCTGTGTTTTACTACACTGCCCAGCCCTGTCTAAGCTGCTGTGGGTCGGAACCCAATTGTGGGGGTCGTGAGTAAATATCCCCGATATAGGCGATCTACAAGCTAGCAACGCGACGCAAAGCAATACGTTGTGAGTAGGGGTGTAATAGCGATTCGATACATATCACGATAAATGGTTGACGATACGATACATGGACAATATTGGTTCATTCATGGTGATACAATACGATTCGATTCAGTGATTTAAAATGAATATAGTAACTATTTAGTAAAGAAACTAAATCTGTGTGAAAGGTGTGGATAGAGCAGGTTTTTATAAATAAGTAAACACAATGATTATCTGCCAAATACATGGACATTGTATATTGACAAACCTGCACCTTGACATGAAGCCAGAGATTACACACATTTATCAATAGACCAGTGTAGCTATATGGAATGGAAAAGTAATTAAACCCCTCCTTTAAAAAGTTTCTTCTTAAAAATGCTAAATACAATGCACAAGTAGGTAGTATCGATACAATCGATTCTTTGCACTACCGATTCGATATGATACAAAATAAAACGATACGATTCGATTTTAGCTGTTTTCATTTAGATATACTTCGATTTTTTAAGTTAAAAACGATATTTCGATACAGTTACTATATTGTTACACCCCTAGTTGTGAGCTTGTAATTAGCAGCTAGCACTTGCAACTAGAATCCCCAAACTGCACTGACCTGCAATGGGTCAATTTAGACCGCTGTAGCTGGTTGCAAGTTGCAACTCGTTGCAGGGGTGGAAAGTAACTACAGTATGTAATCAAGTACTGGACTTATAAGTACAATTCTACTTTTACTTTACTAGTTTATTTTGATATTATTACAAAACATACATTAACCACTTCAACCCTACAGTATATTTGGACATGATGACACAAGCTTGTTCTGTTTTGCTTGCAAATGATTTGGCAGAAAGCATAATCACTATAGCACCCTACAAGCCAGAGACAAACATTTGTGTCAGAGCTTGAGTTAAAGAAGAGAGACTGCAGGAGAGATGGTGCATCTTATTCTGTCTTTCCAAAGGTAAAACACACAACACTTCATAACAATGGGTCTCTTCAAATCATCTGGAAACACTTGTTTCTAATAGTTTATATTAATAGAGTCTGCTACACGTAGACCTACTGTATGTATACTCTATATATCCTGTGTGCTAATATATTCTCCCATGTTATTCTATATATAATCTTGCATATTTTCCCTTTGACTGCAACATATATAGTTATAAGCCTGCAGTACCACGATAATAAGGTTATTTTAAAATGTTTGACACTTGCATATTGTACACATTACACACTTTTCACTTTATTGCTATTGCTGCTATATATTTTTATCTTTTAAGTTTAATTTTTACTAGCACAGTCTATGTAGTCACACCAACATTTCACAGCACATACACAACACCCCAGTCAGCAAGACATTTGAGTTAGTAAATATAGTATTCCATCATGCCATTGCACAAGAGAGGCGGACATTTCACTGCTGTCCTCCTCATGGGGAAATGTCGTCGGCTTCAAAGGTCTGAGAAAGGTGGGCGGATGCTATTTGTGAAAGGGGCTCTGTCTGTCTGTCTGTCTGGGGGGTGAGAGCCATGGAGTCCATGGATGGGACGATAGAGAGACAAACCAGAGAGGGAGAAAGAGAGAGAGAGAGAGAGAGAGAGAGAGAGAGAGAGAGAGAGAGAGAGAGAGAGATTATCACCAGACGCTGCACCTGTAAAATTTAACACAATCATTCAATAATTATTTTCTATTACAAAGGAGGTGTTATGAATTGTTGCTGATTTTCGGAGGATCTGATTGCTGTTATTTTCCTCTAAGCCAAGGCAATACAGGGTGGGAACATTTTAACAGCAGACACACACACACCATATCTACAAGCTTGATCAGCTATTCAACTATTTGTCACACAATTTAGTACATGGCTTAAGTGGTGAACTGTTTGAGGAGGCAAAAGATACAGCTAGGAAGTAAATGTGAGTAAAAAAATAAAACATTTAGTATGTCGTTTTTTGTGGCTTAAAAGGATCCCTGGCTAATAAGCCAAATATGCCTCAATACATAATAATTGCCTCTGTAACTAAAATGTAAAACTGAAAACACCTTAAATATTTTATTTAGTAGTTTGTGGGAACAACACCGATCGCAGGTTGATGATCCACAAGCCAACATGGCGATGACCCCTAGCTGGACCACACATGGACAAATGACATTGTGACAGGCGTTGTCCCCCCTTGAGTAAAAAATTGGTGTTTTAGATTGTACATTTTAATTATAGAGGGCAATTATAACGCATTAAAGCATATTTGGCTTATTAGCCAGGGATCCTTTTAAGCTCATCACAGATTTCGTGCGATGTCATTTATTATTTGATCCTTTCGTTCTGATTTCAGAGCCTGAGTCTGAGGCTCGTTCCTGGCTCGGTGTGTCTGAACACCGGGAATCGTGTCATAGTTCCTTTTCATTAACAACTCCAGCGGAGGACAGAACATTCTGTCTGCCATCTTCTGTCACATCAAGCTGGCAAGGAGAGTTCACAAACACTACACTACAAAGAACATCTGTCATTTTGGGGAAATGCCACAAGGGATCACGCTGTTACGGCAAAGATATATCATCATTATATTTAATGATGATTTCTGTAGGCCCATCGGTGACGAGTGTTGGGTGGGGGAAGCAGGACGGAGGCTCCACGTCCTCCCGGTGGGGGCTCCTCCTCAGTCAGTAGGATGCAACACATCCTCCCGGTGGGGGCTCCTCCTCAGTCAGTAGGATGCAACACGTCCTCCCGGTGGGGGCTCCTCCTCAGTCAGTAGGATGCAACACGTCCTCCCGGTGGGGGCTCCTCCTCAGTAGGGATGGGACGATACGCGATATTATCGTTTATCGTGATAAAAAACACTCACGATAATCGTATTGTGGAGATTTAATTTATTGTGATATTGTCCTCCGTCATGCACTGGGATCAATTCACCTTTTATTTGCCAAGCTACACATCCGGTACCACTTAAACCCTCTATAATTGGTAAAAGGTAGGTACTTATAATATACATACTTGATAGTCTTTTTTTCACTCTCTATCAAATGACTTTGCCCAAAAATAGCCGATGTAAAAGCTCACAGCGCGTTGTGACGCGTTGTGAGCTTGTAGATCTGCTATTTTTTGGCAAATGTTCCACCTCAGGATAATGGATTTTGATTATCGCAATAATATTGTATATCGCGATTTCTTTTGTCACAATAATCGTGATATGAAATTTTCATATTGTCCCATCCCTACTCCTCAGTCAGTAGGATGCAACACGTCCTCCCGGTGGTGGCTCCTCCTCAGTCAGTAGGATGCAACACGTCCTCCCGGTGGTGGCTCCTCCTCAGTCAGTAGGATGCAACACGTCCTCCCGGTGGTGGCTCCTCCTCAGTCAGTAGGATGCAACGGTAGTGACAACACAGAAATGTGTGTGGGGAGGAAATACTTGGCATAACTCCAAAGAAAAGGGGATAAAAAACAAAAAAAGCGTCCCTGCCATATCTTTTTAAATTGGGGTCAAGTGGTTAATATAAAAAAGGAGAAAAAAAAGTTTCTATCACACAAAGATTTGGAGGATCCCCTGTAGTAACTCTGAGGACCCCCTGTTGAAGACCCTTGAATTATTGTATTATGTTTTATCCTCTGTATATCCTTCACTCCATTTGGGTTCAACCGTTGATGAAATAGGAAGCAACAGCAAGGCGTGGGTAGCCTGGGTAGGCGGCGGGGACTTGAGATCTCACTGTTGTTTACTGATGCAATATTAGATGAAAGTAGAGGAGGATCGGAGATACCAAATGTGCTATCAAATGCTTGTAATATTGGAGAGTATGTTGGACCAGGCACGTGCACACAGACATCAAAAGGGGGCTTGAGCCCCTGCCCTTTTAACCGTCAGTAAAAATTGCCCTCTCCAGACCATGAATGCAGTTTTTACTATCGTGAAAGAAATGCAAATTACCTCTTTCCATGCCATACCTGAAGGCAGCATTCAAGGGAATTGCCTTGTCCAAACTCTCCTGAACTTGAATGCAGCGTTTTATGTTGATAGAATTGTCCTCTCTGTTGATTATGCTTAGTTCAGTGTGGTATCAGCTGACCTCCAAACTCACAACGTGGTCTGCTACTTTCGATATTTCCACCAAAAGGCCCTTTTAGAAATGTCAGCCCATGCCTCTCTAACATTCTCTGCACGCCCCTGCAATCAATCAATCAATCAATCAATCAATCAGTTATTTAAACAGACCACCTTGTTGAGGGAATGAGCTGTGATTGGTGTGTAGAAAAGCGTGGCTGATTGAAAACAATCAGCAGACTGACAGCTGATTACAGCTGAGACATGTATGGCTCTTGTACCCTGCTTCAACTAAAATGAGACTTAAAGGGATATTTCACTTTCAAAAAAACTTTTGGTAATTTTATCATCTAATCAGGCTTTTATGAACACTCTGAACAGTTTTTAATTAGCTTGATTGAATATTTAGATATTTGATGTAAATGTTACCAGGCCCTCCAGGCCCAGGGCCTCTCCCCACACACACCCATTGTAACTTCATTTTAACCATGATAGATTCATTAAAAACACCCATTATTTTTTCTGGTGACTCATACTACCCTCCTAATATGTGAGCAGGCCGTGTTTTTTCGATAACTTTTTTCATTTATTTTTTATAATTATTTTCTTGTATTTTTTTTTTTTCCATTTTCCCAAATAATTATTACAAATAAATGAAAAAAGTTATCGAAAAAACACGGCCTGCTCACGTATTAGGAAGGTAAAATGAGTCACCAGAAAAAATAATGGGTGTTTTTAATGAATCTATTATGGTTAAAATTAAGTTTGAAGTTACAATGGGTGTGTATGTGGAGAGAGGTCCTACCACTGCTCCCTGTTGAAAGTGGAATATCCCTTTAAGCGTTGTTATTTAAATTCAGAACGGGTACACATTATTGTGTATAATTATTTTATGCTTTAACTGCGAGCTTGTAGATCTGCTATTTTTGAAAGATCTTGAAAATTATAGCGGATCTACAAGCTCGCAGCGAGGCACTCGGTGCCACGCTGTGAGCTTGTATATCTGCTACTTTTCTATAGTTAAAGCATTCAATAATCTCAGGCCTAGACCGCTGGCCTGGAAGTCTGGGCACCGAGGCTCATAAGTTGCCTGGCAGCGCACCGCGGGTTCGAGTCCCGTTCCCGACGGTCTTTGCTAGTGTGTCTCTCCCCATCTCTCTCCCCGTTTCCCCATCTCTCTCCCCGTTTCCTGTCCATCTCTTCTCTACCATGAAACCATAAAAAAGGTGGAAAATTACCCCCAAAATATCGTTTTTTTTTTTTTTAAATAAGACTGTTCTGACAGTATAGTCATTGCTACAGTGTAGAGAATTTGTTCATGCTTGTAAACCGGTGTATCTCTTCTGGTGGCCACTAGCTGAACGTGCACAAACTGCACAACACAGACCATTTCAAAGGACACTGATTTGAAGTGTGAAAGAAAAGCGTTTTGTCTCGTCGTGCTCCCACAATCGGTCAGCCTGTGGTAATAAGACCACAGGGGACTTTTGACAAGAACAGAGAGATGAGCACCAGGTGATCTGCATCTCTTTCTCTCTCTCTCTCTCTCTCTCTCTCTCTCTCTCTCTCTCTCACTCCGACTGTACCTCCATCCACCATCCACCCCTCCCTCCTCTTATCCACCCATCCGCCCACACCACTTCAAGGAGTCCTCGTTTCCCGGGCAACCTGGTGGGTGGGAGTGGGGTGGGGTTGGGGTCCAGGGGGTTGTGGCCATAGGTTGTGGCCTTGTCAATGGCTTCTGAAGGCAAAACTCAATGCATTTGACAGACAGGGTGCTTTGAATCTTTGATGTGTTTCATCAGTGCTGTTCCCTCAAGACGACAGCCAGCCCCATGGCCTCCCCTAAGTAACAAGAAATCTTGTGAAATAAAATGCCGTCAACCAATCAAGGATGATGATACACGAAAGAAGAAGAATACCTGCCTGTCTGACAGTCAACGTCAGTTGGTTTGTCTGAGAAGTGAGAATGCACTCACCAGGGCGGAGTGGGATGTAAGCACACTAACCAAGCTCTATTCCAGCTAAATCAAAAACAGCAGATCTCAATACAGTGAAAACTGTGCCTCTCAAAGCCACACGTTGTGAGCTTGTCAGGGGTCTTCAATGTGTCCGTACACGGACAAATGTGTACGTGGTAAAGAATTGGTCTAGATTAGATTTTTTTTTACACACCATTATAATGTTCTTATTTTGATCATAAGACGCAATTACTGAATGTCAAGTCTCCAGGTTTTCTGCAGAATATGTATGACACTGATTTACTACGTATGTCACTATGGCACATTAGGAGTCCACTAGTGCTAGTGGTTCTCTAACATTTTATTTGTAAGGACCCCCACAACCCTGAGAGTGTACAAATGGGACCAAATGGACCCGTAGGGTTCATTTGGTTCCATTTGTACAATCTCTTTTTGTACAAACCATTTGTACAATCAACTCTGTACAATCTCAGAGTTAGGTGTTATGGTCATTCTGGGCTTTATTAGAAACTTTATGTTTCTGGTAATATTACTATCCACTCGTTTTGTATGTCCTTGGCCATTTTTATTACTAAAATGTCCAAGCCATCATGGCGATGACCCCTGGAGCTTGTAGATCATTCTATTTTTGAAGAATTGGGAAAGATATTGAAAATGTATTAAAAGAAAAAGATTTGTTTTTGACATCCTATATTAAAATTGGCTGAAGTAAAGGGAGGGCCGGCCGGCAGACCGCAATGTTGTCACGCTCATGTCACTATGACACAGCCATAAGGTGTTCCCAATGCAGCTATGCCCAAATATAGTGTGAGACAAGGACTGACAGATACAGAGATCCCCACATATGGGCATATCGGTGGACGGTGGGTTCGGCAATGCAACACAACATGTGAGGGCTGGACATCTAGTTTTGGAGTGGTGCCAACCACTCCTACATCTTATTTGTCTGTATGTATGTCCGTCCCACTCTTGGCTCATTGGCCAAGCTTCGCTGGACGCTTAATGAAAGGCACTGCTCACTTCACACGGGGTGTGATTTTTTAAAATAGAATAATTCAGCTTCTAAACAACATGCCCAAATATGATACAAGTGGCTAAAAAGTAGAGTGAGAGAAGAGGGACTTGGCAGTGAGCTAAATGGAAATGAAACATGATGGAAGTGGATTGAAGCAAAGCCATTACCATGAGAAAGAAAGCAGAGAGCTCCCGAGGCGCCCAGCAATGACTCTTGTCGCGGAGAGATGAGTCTGCTCTGTTCTCCCGTCAACTGAAGGACCAGGAATTGCTCTCACGATGAGAGATGGGAAATGTGTGTATGATTGCACCGCTTCAAGCCTCTCACGTTTTGATCTCTTTCCAGCAGTCCTCCAGGGGTTTTGTTTCCTGAAGGAGGCCAGATGTGCAGGGGTACCTGGCCTGCGTGGCGCGTTTAGCAACGGTGTTACCGTATCATCAGGTCAGGAGTATTTTTAGGCACGCACCTATAGGATGCACGACTAATTAACAGCTTCTATAGTGACATTGGGAGAGCAACTGTGGTTGGTGATTAGCTTGGTGAGGGGTGTGTGATTGTGTGACTGTGTGTGTGTGTGTGTGTGTGTGTGTGTGTGTGTGTGTGTGTGTGTGTGTGTGTGTGTGTGTGTGTGTGTGTGTGTGTGTGTGTGTGTGTGTGTGTGTGTGTGTGTGTGTGTGTGTGTGTGTGTGTGTGTGTGTGTGTGTGGCGGAGGTTGAAGTACCTTAACAGAGCCTCTGAGGATCTCCAGTTATAGACATGAAGGATTGATTGCATGTTGCACTTCCATTCAGTACATAACGACCTGTCAGCGGGCGACACAGAGAAAGACAGAGAATACATTTGTTAATGAACAGAAGGCATGCACACACGGTTACACCCCGCCACTCCGACATGTCTCCTTTCCGACATGTCTCCATTCCGACACTAACCCTATCTCTAACCTTACCCTAAACTTAACCCCTATGGAAGTGTCGCCACTCCGACAATAAGTCAATTTCGGAGTGGCGACATGTCGGAATGGAGAGCGACACCCGCATTGGACCCAAAGGGTCCATTTCTTACACTGAGTGCGGTGAACCTTCTGACAACCCGACAAGAATCATTATTGCATGGTGACTTGACTTGGTTTCATTTGGTTTCGATTTCCCCGTCGAGAGCCTCTGAGGTCCCTCCTCCCTGAATGGAACATCGGGCGCACGCCGCCAGCTTGTCAAACGGTGTGGTCTCTGGTCATGTGTTAGACAGGGGTGTCACATCAAATTCTGGGCCCTGGGTAGTGGGTACAAGGATTCACTAAGGGCCCCCCATGAATGTTCTTATGGGGGGAGAGGGTTTAACCCATTTAGACTGGGAATGCATTATTATGCATTATTTTGTGCTTTAACTATTAAAAAATAGCAGATCTACAAGCTCACAGCGCAGCACTCGGTGCCGCGCGAGCTTGTATATTTTTGAAAATGCTAGATTTTTTTTGGGTCAGTGGTGATCAAACCTTTTCATGTGAAGGACCCCCAAAATGATATGTATTTGCCGACCGACCCCCATCTCAATTTAGTTCTGGGGACCCCCTTTACAAATGTTCGCTTGAAAATAGCCTATATTCAAAGATTTGCACACATTTTCAGGACTTTTCAAAAATAGCAGATCTACAAGCTTGCACTCGGTGCCGTGCTGTGAGCTTGTAGATCTGCTATTTTTCAATAGCTGAAGTATAAAATAATTAGGGCCCCTCCACCTTGGGCCCCAGTAACTCAGTCCCACTTTTCCCCCCCTTGTGACGCCCCTGCTGTTAGACCTTGTGTGGAGGAGGCACGACGTGCAGTTTGAAGGGTAAGTAGAAGATGTAAGAGTAGCAAAGCAGTCCAATGTGTGGCGTTGGGCCGATTGCTGAATGTGCAGTCATTATGTGATGAGCTTTAAACATTTGGAGCATGAGCCAGTGTGCAGACCTTCTTTTTCTTGTGAATTCTGGCCTTGGCCTAGCACCTGGTTTTTAGTGAGACACACACACACACACACGCACGCACGCACGCACGCACGCACGCACACACACACACACACACACACACACACACACACACACACACACACACACACACACACACACACACACACACACACACACACACACACACACACACACACATACTGTAGCAACGTCACCTATCACCTAGCCTCGGAAACCCAGGCTATCACCTATCCATAGCAGCAACGTCTCCTAGGCTCTGTGGTTTAACACCTGATCTCATCTGATCAAATTCATCTAATTTCTTATCTGTTTGCATTGTAAATATCAACCACAATGTGGAGATTGCACTGACAGCAGCTAGAAGTGACCACCGTTTCCCTGTAGCTACATATGATCTCTTTAAAGTTACACAAACACACACAACGGTCCGTCATTGAGAACCAACACCAAAAAAGTTAGCAAATTAAATTAAAGATTACAAAGGGCAGAATGTTTGAGACGAATATGTTTTAATCAAAATACTCACATGTGTGTTCTATTGACATGTATATGGATTCTTACTTTAGCTGTAAAATAATGAAACACCAACCACTTGCACATAACATCTCTGTGACTGTGGGTATAATTGCAAAACAGTTCTGATAATATTTGGCATGTCCATGAGATGTATGTGCGAGGACTACACACACCGGACAGGCTAAAAGAAGGGCAAAACTATTAGTGAAATATTGTTGTCATTTTACAGGCAATTGTGTTTAGTGGTGAAAGAAGTAGTGAAAATAGCAGATCTACAAGCTCACAAGTTAACGTGTTGTGAAATGGGACATTGTGCATAATGAGTACTTTTAATATACTTTAGGTGCATTTTAATACCAATACTTTTGTACTTTTATTCAAGTAAACTTTTAATTCTGGACTTTTACTTATAACAGAGTATTTCAACGTTGCAGACAGTATTGATACAAACTAGTAAGACGCCTCAGGGCGACATGCGACTCATGCGCCTCAGGACGCCTCAGGGCGGGGTCACGCCATGTCTTGGCCATCTGGCCAGTGATGTATATCGGACCAGTTACCCATAGATCCATGTACTGTATATGGAGATATGCTGTGAGACCCATAAGTTATTCGTTATGTGAAAGTCCTATGACGTCTATGACATCTGACATCATAGGCCTACATACAATCCCTTTTATGCCCATGGAGATCCCTGTCTGTAGAACCAGCCACACAGATATGGGCTGTCTTGGCCATCTGTCTTGGCCATATGTGGATTATGTTATTGTGTATGTGGCTGATGTGGCCTCCATATATGGGCATTCCCATATGAAGTCCTGTTAGATATGGGCTTAATATTGATGACATCAGGGATGACATCAGGAATTGACACTCTCACTTCTGCTGATTATAGGAGAAATAGAATCACTGGGATTCGTAGATAATTAGGTCAGAAGGAGACCTCTGAATGTTCGCATTCTACCAAACCGAAGTTGGCCTAGCTGGTGGTTTTCGAATCCGCTATACGCTTTCCTAAATAAATGTACGTGTGTTGCCAAAATATCAATATTAGGGAAATAGTGACAACGCCCACGCCTCCTTGTGCAAATAACGGAGTCGGTATAATAGTAGTAGTTTTCAAAAGCCATCGCAAAGGAGTTGGGCTCGCCCCTAGGCCCTAGTGTCCTGTTTGCTTAGCTACTGGCAGCCATCGTAGACACCATCTTGAAAATGATGCCTTTCCAAAAGTAGGGTACATTTTCTTCCATTTTTAGTATGTTATTTAGTATACCCAATACAGAATCCATTGAAAAATCTCTTCTATGAATTATTTGGGTTTTAACCATGTACTGACCTATCCAATAGGCTATTGAATTCATTCAACCGACTACTAAGGGCAGCCGAACTTGTTTGCAATGGTTTTTGAAAACCTTTTAGGCCTAACCACACCATACCAAAAATCTAAAACTATAGTCACCAAGTGCACAAACTTGATGATTTTTGACCAATTCCTCCCCAGCTATTATGCTGTCTTTACTTCTAATAATAGCAACATACTAAGCAGTGTGCATGAGCTGCCTGAAGGCTCAATAATATTATTATTGAACCTTCAGGCAGCTCTTGCACACTGCTTAGTATAGTTTACTGTCACCATCTAGTGGTCAAACACCTGCACTGGGGATGCTGGGGTTATACTAAGGGCCCTATCTTACCCCTTATGCCTAAACCTTTACTATTTTGGAAAACATTTTTGGAGCTGTGTGAAGCACAGGCTCCCTATACGTGGCTGTGTGGGTCTGTGTGTGTGTGTGTGTGTGTGTGTCTGTCTGTGTGTATGTAGCCTGAACTTCCTAAACTTCGGCACGCCACTAGTCCCACAGTTTTGCCACCACACACGCGCGCCATATGTCAAATCGACCGGCTTACTCGGGAATCGTGGGCTATTACTTTTCTAAGAGAAAGGTTCTATAGTTTAATTGATATTAATTTATTAGTGAATTAATTTTCCCCATTGACTTATAATGGGAATTGCAAAAACTCACATTCAATTATTTGTCTCTCGCAAACCATAGGGGCTAGAGTTTCAAGACTTGGAGAGGAGGTTCATAATGATTTCAAGGATTAAATACAAAATAATTGTGTCATTTGGCCGCATGGTGGCGCCATAACACCCCACTTTACGTTTTGGCCTGTAACTCTTGAACCGTAGGTCGGAAAATTAAAAATATTTTTTCCCTGGATTCCTTGGGCCATGACGCATCTCCCCATATAGGCCACGCCCATTTGCGCCATGATAGATTTTCCGCCATCTTGAATTTTCTCCAAAACACACTTTTTGCTCCTTTTCCTACATATTTTCTTCAAATGTCACAAAAATCGGTACACATGATCCACACACACACACACACACACACACACACACACACACACACACACACACACACACACAGCTCCACTTCACACGGGTGTGATTTCTTTTTAAATAGTGCAAATAGCCGATCTACATCGACACGTTAGATCGGCTATTTGAACTATTTTAAAATGTTTTTCAAAATAGTAAAAAATGCCCAAAGAGTTTAGGCATAAGGGGTAAGGCCCTAGGCCTAGATCATACATGGGCAACTGGCACCCTGGGGGCCACATGCGGCCCCCACCTTCACTTAATGCGGCCCGCAGGTTAATAACGGAATACTGATATATTATTGATTTCAGCTGTTACAATTCAAAACATGACCTGCTTTAATTCTGTCAGTCTATTAGTAGTTTAATGACTAGTATAGTAGTATTAAAATGTATTTTTGTCCAATGTCCAATGTATTTGTATTTAGGTTCATAAAGTTAACATGAGTCTATAACTAAATGTGTTTGAAATTAAATGAAAATGTTACATTTCAGGATTCCAATTAAAAAATAACAAAAAATAATTCAGGAATCCAATTCAAAAGAAGCAAAAATAGCAGCTCTACAAGCTCAAAACGCATCGCGCTGTGATGCGTTTTGAGCTTGTAGATCAGCTATTTTTGCTTCTTTTGTATGAGATACTAGAATGACAAAGTATAGGACGTAGCAATATGCAATGTGGCCCTCTGGAGTGAAGGTGAAAATAGAGTGGCCCTCGCCATCATCAAAGTTGCCCACCCCTTCCCTAGATGCTGAACCACCTCCACTGGCACCTTGACGCAAAGAAGCAGCAGCTATACTCCGAGTCACTCACAGATTACTGAGCTTCTTACCCTAGTCCTAAGGGAGATGCCAGCCACCCAACGAGATTGGGATGCCTGCCAGCCACCCAATCCCTTTCTTTCGGTCATGACCCACATTTCATGACCAGCAAAGATGCTTGCCGTTTAATCTGCACATGCTTCTGTTGAATATAGTTCATAAATAAAATAACAAATGCTTTGATTGATTGATTGATTGATTGATTGATTTATTGATTGATTTTAGGGTAGCGCTTAAAAGCATTAGCCTACTTATAACACTTATTTCCATAGTCTTCTGTGTAAAACAAACACAAACAGACCAAAATAAATCCTCTAATTTCAATGAAAACCAATATGCTTAAGAACATAATTAAATAGAACTACAACATATAAACAAGCGTTAATTTAAATTAGATCAGTCTGTTTTCACAGATAGTTAGATTAGTTCTGCTCTTCCCATAAAGCCTCCTTCACCTCCTGCTATTGCAGGTTTATTTGAATTGTTGGTGTTATTGAGTTGAGAAGATGCCTTTAAAGCAGGGGTCTTCAACAGGGGGTCCTCAGAGTTACTACAGAGGGTCCTCCAAATCTTTGTGTAATAGATATTATGAGGCGTTGTGAGCTTGTAGATCGGCTATTTTCGGCAAAGAGCTTTGGGGTAGAGAGGAAAAGGAGCAGACTAAGTATAGAGTAAAAGTTCAGGTTTTATAAGTATTGATGGTTCCAGTGGATAAATATCTGAAAACACAAATTTACATGAATCCCAAATACACTGATGATTGTGCTGTCAAAAGATGAAGCTATATGGAATCTATGAACAGGTTGTGGGGGTCCTTGCTTCACCTCTCTCTCAACTAAGGGGTCCTTGGCCTGAAAACGTTGAAGACCCCTGCTTTAAAGGCTTTCTATGGTTCACATGTTGAGCCCTGTCAGTTTGTGGATTGACCGGTGGTGTTGACATTCGTGAAACTCAATATGACAAGCTGTGACTTTTTTTCCCCTTATCACAACCAATCAGTATGCAACTAGGAAAATAGAAAAATAGAAGAAAACATATATATTTTATTTCAATGAGAAATGTGTGAAAATGTGATTCCTAATGCATCCAATTGATCTTAATATTAGGCTAATGTCTTAATATCTTAAGATTTAACATACATTCAGGGGGAAAACAGTGGTTGAAACTGAAAGAATGAAACCATTTCAGGTGTTATTAATACATTAACTCTGTCCATAAATCCATCCTGGATTTTATTACCTCAATGACCTCAACGATACCACTCCCAGGGTTGGCAGCTGTCACCACTGCAGTTCTGTCACTGACTACGAACAATACAGTTTGGCCATTGGCACAAAGGGAGTGGTCTGTCTGTCTGTCTGTCTGTCTGTCTGTCTGTCTGTCTGTCTGTCTGTCTCTCTCTCTCTCTCTCTTTCTTATTTATTGTCACATCACACAGTATACAGATGAAGTATTTTCCTTAGCTCCAACACTTTTCAGTTACAAATATATAGCATAGTCATAAGAATTGAGAAAGAAACTAAGAAATTAAAGGAGTAGTTCACCCCAAAATTACTTTTTTTTTCTCCTATTGATTACTCATGCCTTGGAGACTTGAGTTCAGTAATATTTTTTGGTTTTAGTCCTATTCCTAAGACAATACTTTAATTACAATAAATGTACCCCAACTGATTCCGGATGGGGACCCAAATGCATTTTGGGTCCCCATCCGGATGGGGGTAAATTCACTATAATCAATTTTGTGTCTTAGGAATGCGAAAAATACAAAAAAATATTATTGAACTCAAGTCTCCATGGCATGAGTAATCAATAGGAAAAGAAATACATTTTGGGGGTGAACTACTCCTTTAAGGGAGGGAAAGTCAAATAACAGGACAACAATAGCAATAAGGTGCATGCTAATTTTTTTTTTTTTTAATGTTTCAAAATTGAGCCGTATAACTCTGCAAGTAGGAGACATCTCTTAGCAGCAGATGTGGAGTGACATGGCAGCACGCATCAGGTCTCTCTCTCTCTCTCTCTCTCTCTCTCTCCCCCCCCCCCCCCCCCCCCCCCCCCCATGCCCTTGCCTGTCAGGTGGAATGACTCTCCTGGCTCGGGCGTTGCTCCCTATTGGCTTAGTGACCCGTGGCCAGAGAAGTTGCAGTCACTTTGCTGTCAGAGTGCAGACGGATTGACTCCGGTCCGTGACCTTGTCCATCCCCTCTGGACATCTGTACGCTCGCTCGCTCCCAGTTGACTTAATCCACTCCCTTTTTTTTTTACTGCGCGCCGTCCCATCCAGTCAAAGGCAGTGGTGTAAAGTAACTAAGTAGGCTACATTTACTCAAGTTCTGTACTCAAGTACAATTTTGAGGCACTTTTACTTTACTGGAGTATTTCCAATTTTCAATACTTTACTTCTACTCCACTACATCTTTTGGGACGATATTTGGCTTTTTACTCCGCTACAATTATTTGGAAACTTAAGTTAGCCTACTTGTTACTCTCCAGTTATAAATTACCAGTAAGACGACCTAAAGGGCGAGGTTGCGCATGCACATGGGCGCTTTGGCATAGGCCGCCTACTCTTCTGCTGAGCTGGTCGAGTTATCACTTTGATGTCAGAAGAGGTCAGCTTCTACATATGGTCTGTGAGGTCATATGTAGAGGTATTGACCAGCTCCATACTGTATATGGAGATCTAGGTGATGATCCATCCAGTCGTCTCCATGTATGGCTATATGGGCATTGCCAAATATGTGCTTAATATATGGGAATTCCCAGATATGGGCTTAGTATTGATGACATCAGGGATCTCTGTGCCGTTTCAACTCTTTGGTATTTACTGCTCTTTTCCTGAAAATGTCCTGCAAATGCTTTTTTTCCCCACCCATTTCTTTCCCTGTTTTGCCTTTCAAATTTGTTATGGAGAATGGAGCCTATTTTTGCAGAAACTCGCACATGTAAAGAAACCACGCATTCCCATTAAAAGCAGAATCCACCTTCATAGGTAAATTTAAACTTAGAAGTCAGAGAAGTTCATAAAATAGCAAAAATAGCTGATCTACAAGCTTAATTGTTCTACAAATCCCCTGAAAATCTGTCTTGCCAGGACGTGTGAAGTTTTGAAATGGCACATCTGTATGGGCATGGATATATCCAGGTGATGATAGTCAGCAGTCTTCACAGTCAACAATGTGATGTCAGAACAGTTATAGACATTGAGGCGGTACGGACGTGTGATTATGGATCCCACTGGGAAAGATGGATAACCACGCCCCGGACTCATTTTTGAAGCGTGTGATTGGCTGAACCGGATGTAGGGAGCGCTCCGGTGCACCAAAACCTAAACCCTTAACACTAACCCTAACCCTAACTCTAACCCTAACCCTAACATGCACAGTCTCACATAAAACCCACAGGACATAAACTACAAGATGACCTGTATGATTTTATGAACTAGGGGAACCAACCCAATCTAAAATTGCAAGATTCTTTCTTTTAAAACAAGATGGCGAAAGAAGCACTATTCTCTATACTGCATCTTAAGCATTGACTTTGCCTAGGACAATATATTGAAGTCTCACACCCTAACCTAAACCTAACCCTAAACCTAACCTCAGTAAAACAAACGCTGTGAATGCTAACGTGAGTAGCTAACCTTCCGACGCTGCTGAAAACGAGTGCTCTATACCGTTTCTATCCATCTTTCCCAGTGGGATCCATAATCATGCGTTACGGACGGACTGACGGACAGGATGTGCTGGTTTTCATAGTAAACTGCGACCAATGCGACAATTATAAAAAAAAACATACATTAATCACCTCAGCAGTCAGCACTATTTTATATTTTATATTTGAAAATAGCCTATCTACAAGCTCACAACACATCAAAATTGCGATGCCTTGTGAGCTTGTATATCCGCTATTTTCAAACATTAAATAGTACTTTAACTTTACTTTAAGTATATTTTGATGCCAATACTTTTGTACTTTTACTCAAGTAAAATGTTTACTTGTAACAGAGTATTTTTATATTTGTTTCAAGTAAAACATTTCAATTACTTTTTCCACCACTGGTCACAGGCAGAGGGCGCTAAGACACTGTCTTTTTGTTGTTTCTTTCACTCACTGTCACACCACTCTCTTTTCCTGTGCCAGCCTGTCTGCCTGTAAGTCTCTGCTTTTGTCTCTCCTGTCTTGCTTTCTGTCTGTTTCATGCATCTCTTATTCTGTTTGTGTCTGCACGTGCTCTGCGTGCGTGCGTGTGTGTGTATGTGCAGGGTGAGAGAGTTTGCGTGCGCGTGCATGGCTGTAACGCGTGCTGTTGTGTGGAACAAATTACAGAATGTCTGGGGAGCCAAATGACTAATCAAGTAGAGCACAGATTAAAAGCCAATTGATGCAGTTTGAAGACACAGCAGTGGTATGGAAGATCAACGCACTGCTGTTTACAGGCACAGTACACCTGTTTGATCCTCATCCTCCAATTAGTGTTGGCACAAAGGCAAGGCAACGAACGATGACACCCCTTATCTGTTTAGGTTTTTAATGCTTTAGAACAGTGGTTCTCAGCATGTTGGTCAGGACCCCCAGGGGGGTCCCCAAATTATTTTGGGGGGTCCCCAGATGATTGGCGTAAAGACCCTTTTAATAATACCTCTAAAATACAAAATTAAACATTTGCCATATTGTCAAATATCAGAGGCAGAAATGATGAAAATATTGAGTTACTAGGGCCCAAGGTGGAGGGGCCTTAATTATTTTATACTTTGGCTATTGAACAATAGCAGATATACCTGCTGCAAGCTGTAGATCTGCTATATTTGAAAAGTTGTTAAAATGTGTGCAAATCTTTGAATATATTTATTTTCTAACTCACATTTGTATCATTTTGCGGGTCATTCACATGAAAAAGTTTGACCACCACTGACATAGAAACAGGTTGTTCAAAAAGAATTAGAAGGATTTGAAATATTCAAAGACAAGCTTACAGCGCAGCACTCGGTGCCATGCTGTGAGCTTGTATATCAGCTATTTTTCAATAGATAAAGCATTAAATAATTCTAATGGGTTAACGCCCCTACTTGATCATACCACAGCGTCACACAAAAGCATCACAAGTAGCAGATCCACACGCTCGGTTTTGAGTCTGCTTTTGCCGCTTTCGAATTTGAATCCTGAAAAAAAAAAAACGTTTTGGACATAATATGAGGTTTCCACCCGACAACAGCGTCGATTTGTTTATTTGCGACAATAGCACCAATGACACATCCTATGCTCTTGGCATCTTACATGTATATAAAAATACGATTGAAATCACATAAATGTGGGTATTTGGCTGGATTCTGGTATAAGAATAACGACACAACCTTCATCGTGGATGAGGACCGACCCTCTTCAACTGCTGTAAATTGAAAGTAGGCTATAGAGTCATATTGTCATTATTCTTAGATGTACCAAAGCGCCTCTATGCTCTCTCTCTCAAACACACATACACGCACGCACGCGCGCGCGCGCACACACACGCACACGCACACGCACACACGCACACACGCACACACACACACACACACACACAGGGCTGAGACACAACATGAACACTCGCCTGGAATAATGTCAATGGCAAAAAAAAAGTAATCTCATTTTGTACTGGAGTGTAAAATCCTGTTTGCATGGCTGTGGTGTGCATCTTTGTGCCCGAGTGTTTTATCCCATTAAAACCGGGACTCATCCATGTCTTTTTTTCCCCTTTTTTATTTTTTGCGTAGGCTATTCAAAAAACCCACCTAGTGTGAAGTGATCAGTGCCATTTCTGAGTTAATTTCATTAAGCTGGCCAATCACAGCACGACCTGCGAAGCTTGGTCAATGTTGAGCCGTTTGTGCCAAGATGTAGGCCATATCTAGGCCAGATGTAGGCCATATCTAGGCCAGATGTAGGCCATATCTAGGCCAGATGTAGACCATATCTAGGCCAGATGTAGGCCACGTTTCAGAGGCCGGAGATTTTTGGGAACCGGAGATTTTTGGGAACCGGAGATTTTTTGGGGACCAGACAAAGCCAGATGTTGGAGCTTAGCTCCTTCCAGGAGCACCGCTCAAAAATAGCACATACTGTATACAAGCTCACAACGCGTCACTTCGCGCAGCGCTTCCAGCTTGTGTTGCATTGGTCGTTGCACACGGTACCACACCGTCCGCCCGGAGATTTTTCAGTAGCACGCGCACGCACATGCATCGATTATATCCATTGTGTGACCTGTAGTGTAGCTGTTACGCAACGTGCGCATTACATCCTTCGAATCGCGTCCCACCGCACCGGAGACACATGCAACACTGACTGTTTAGAGGGGGTCTGCAGAGTGGGCCTTAAGGACTTGATGGGTTATGGCACGCAGAGACGCGCTCACGCAGGCATCCTCCAAGGCTGTCTCAGAAATCACAACAATCCCGCCACAATGGGGGCTGAACCGAAACACGCTATGTTTTATCCGTTTCACAGATGTGACACATCTTAGCTTTGGTCTGGGATTCTTCCTTACTGGGATATCATGTGTGTCTGGTTGGCAAACAACCAACCAGTTTGGTCTTTATTTACCTAATAATAACTGGGAGCGCTCATGGCCCAGTCGTGCATATTATAATAAGATCTTTCCATTACTCTTGATTCTCTCCATTCCAGCAGCTTTCACACTTCATAATTGCACCTCGCCAGAGCTGACAGATCAAGCCCAAATTGCATCGGCCACACTGCGGCTAACTGGAGCAGTCATAGGCCTAATATAGGTTTAACCGCTTTCACTTTAAACGTGTCGCGATGTGATATAGCTTACTGTAGACTACGTTGTCAGCTCGTAGATCTGCTATATCCGAGTATAAATGGTAATGGTAAATGGACTGCATTTACAGTATATCACGCTTTTCTCTAAAGCACTTTACTAATGTGTTTCACATTCACCCATTCACACACCAATGGCGGAGGTAACCATGCAAGGCACCAGCCTGTGCATCGGTTAGGGGTTCGGTGTCTTGCTCAAGGACACTTCGACACGTTGCCTGGAGGATCCGGGAATCTAACCCGGAACCTTCGGATTCCGAGGTCGGCCACTCTACCTCCTGAGCCACTGCCACCCCAGTGCAGTATAATAAGGGTCTTCAACAGGGGGTCCGGGACCCCTAGGGGGTCCTCAGAGTTATTATAGGGGTCCTCCAAATCTTTGTATGGTATAAACCTTTTTCTACCAACTTTTTTCTGAGCTTGTAGATTGGCTATTTTTGGCAAAGAGCTATGGTGTAGAGGGGAAAAAGAGCAGACTAAGTACATAGTGAAAGGTCGTTTGTTAAGTATTGACGGTTCATGTAGTCAAATATCGGAAAACACGCATTGAAATGAATCCAAAATACACTGATGATTGTGCTGTCAAACAATGAAACTATATGGAAACTATGAAAAGGTTGTGGGGGTCCCTGCTTCATCTCTCTCTCAACTAAGGGGTCCTTGGCCTGAAAACGTTGAAGACCCCTGAAAATAGGGCATGAGTGGTTAATCCCTCATTCAAAAGACAGCTGTGCTGCTTGACGGCAGGGAAACCAATCCGTCTATTTAACTATTTCTTAATTTTTTAAATATTTGCTCCAAGATGAAAGATTTGAACAGGTTGTTCCCTCTTTAAACTGCCTCCCAGCGTATTAAGCAAATCCCCCTCCGCTCCCTTTTTACAACCTTCCGCTTATAAAAAGAAAAAAGAAAAGAAAGGAAAACTTCCCGAGGCTGAGACATCCTCCTTCTTGTGTTCACATTTCTAAATATACCCCATCCATCCATTAGCGCCACAGAGAAAGTTGCACTCGCTTTTATCGTGCTACTTCTTTCTTTCTTTCATTCTTATTCCTTTCTTTCTTCTTGGTTCCTCCGCAGCGCTTCATGCTCGGTTGGGCTTCAAAACGCATCACAGCTGCCTTGTGTGTCTTTATTAACGCCTGGCGCTGAGTGAGACAAGAGGCTGTGGCTCTCTGGGTACTAGTAGGTTGTGGGAGGCAAAGTAAATGCTTTTTGTCTGCTTGTGCGGGCGCGTGTCTGTGCGTGCGTGCATGCGTGCGTGTGTGTGTGTGTGTGTGTGTGTGTGTGTGTGTGTGTGTGTGTGTGTGTGTGTGTGTGTGTGTGTGTGTGTGTGTGTGCGTGTGCATGTGTGTATTTGTGAGGGCCAAATGTCAAAAAAAGTATAGTAGCATTCAAGAAATAGACCTTGTGAGGACTATTTCTCCGGTCCTCACAAGGTAAAATGGTTGTTTTATGGTAAAAAAAACAGTGATTTTCAGTTAAACGTTTCCAATAGAGGGTTTGCGCATGCATAAAGTGGATGGAAAATCGAGGGGCAAAGTGAGTTTAACGTAGTTTTAATGCAATCAGATAGGACTTTTCTGTTTGGAAGTATGGGCTGTCAAGGCCAGAAAGTAGGCGTTCCCGCATAACTTCCGGGTATGATGATGATGTCACGTGCATACCCTCTATTAGAAAAAGACTGAGGTTGGTATTAGACATTTAGGTTTAGGGGTTAGCATTGGTTTCGCGCTGTGTGTCGTGCACCGAAAAATAGCTGATCTACAAGCTCACGATCTACAAGGGAAACCCCCTCAGAAAAACACATGGACATACACACAAAGCCAGGTATTAGAGCGACTAGCACCGCTCAGACATTTCCCCCAAAGATGACATTCATAAATGTTGATGTTCTCACAAGTAGTAACACAAACATATCGTCACTGTCGGGCAGAAACCTCATATCTCCAAGTTTCAAACGTGTACGTTTCTTTTCCCGTAAAGTAAAGCCCTGCTTCATCACACAAGACTGTCGCACAAGACTGGTGAAAATAGCCGATCTACAAGGTCACAACGCCTCACGGCGCGAGGCGTTGTGTGCTTGTAGATCGGCTATTTTCACTATCACGTTCGGAAGTGTTTTGGACATACAAGGTTTCCACCCGACAACGACGATATAAGTGTGCGTGTGTGTGTGTGTGTGTGTGTGTGTGTGTGTGTGTGTGTGTGTGTGTGTGTGTGTGTGTGTGTGTGTGTGTGTGTGTGTGTGTGTGTGTGTGTGTGTGTGTGTGTGTGTGTGTGTGTGTGTGTATCTATTCTGTTCATCTGTGCATGGGGGGGCGGAGGCGTCCTAAGTGGCAGCCAGGGAGTCTCATGGCATGGCGACAGGGGGTCTCTCAGCAGGGGGCGTGGCTGAGGCACCGCAGTGTCTCTCTCTATCTCTCTCACTGATAATTGATGAAGACAAGCTTTGAGTGAAATCTTTGTGACAGAGAGACAGACAGACACCACACACATGAGCAACACTGATGGATGTTCATGTCCACATGTCTTCATCCTCCCTCTCTCTCTGACTGTCTGTCTCACTTTCTTACTTCTCTCTCTCTCTGTCTATCTCTCAATCTCTCTCTCTCTCTCTCACTCTACCAGCAGTGTACCAAAGGAGCAGTCTCCCAGTGGGGCGTCACCAGCTGAGCTCCGACAGAGGAGAGGAGAGCGGAGGAGAAGAGAGGAAAGTAGAGTGGAGGTGAGGAGAGAGGAGGGGAGGGGAGGGGAGGGGAGGAGAGTAGGATGATTATAGGGACTACAGGGGAGACGAGAGAACGGGAGAGCGGGGATTGTTGAAGGAGGACCAGGGGATATGGCAGGGGTATGCAGCTGCCCTACCCTGGGTCCAAGGGGGAAAATAAAAGTTGCTTTTAAATATAAATCCATGAATGTCTCTTTGTCTATCTGGCAAGTTTAGCAAGTTTATTTGGCAAGTGCAGCTAAACTATTTGGCAAGTTTAGCTGCACTTGAACAACCTCCAGGCTGCCATATCCTGCCCAAGAAACCGTAGAAACCCGGGGAAAAAACTGACAAAACCCGCGCACTCCCGCAGAGGACTCCCATCTTTGCCATACCCTAGCTTTTGCTGAACTGACGGCACTGATGAGAGGAGAGGAGAACAGCAGAGGAGGAGTGCAGGGAGGGAGGGAGGAGCGAGGTGGAACGAAAACAAGCAGATGTTGATGAGGCGGTGAGGGTGGAGGAGGATGACGAGGAATAGGAGAGGGCGGATGGATAGGCGTGGAGGGAAATCAGAAAGGTCGGTGGACGGGTGAGTCTTTTTTGCAGGTGTTTCGGTCCGAGTGTCAGAAAAGAACTCAGGTTAAGTTGGGGACGACCTCCCGTTGGTCCGACCAGCTTAACATTCACCAGGTTAGCATTCACCAGTGTCGGCAGGTTAGCATTCACCAGCGTCGGCAGGTTAGCATTTCACCCGGTTAGCATTCACCAGCGTTAGTTTATACTGAGGTTAGGGTTAGGGTTAAAGGAGTAGTTCACCCCCAAAATGAAAAATGTTCTATTGATTACTCACGCCACGGAGACTTGAGTTCAATCAAATCTTTTCATATTTGTTGCATTCCTAAGACAAAAAAAAAAATATTTGTGTACATTTACCCTCATTGATTCCGGATGGGGACCCAAATGCATTTGGGTCTCCGTCCGGAGTCAATGGGGGTACATTTATTTTAATCAAATTATTGTCTTAGGAATGTGACAAAAAAAACAAGATATTATTGAATTCAAGTCTCCATGGCGTGAGTAATCAATAGAAAATAAATCATTTTGGGGTGAACTACTCCTTTAAGGTCAGGTTTAGGTGTATCTCTGTCCCCCCTGACTTTCGGCACCTCCGCGCAGCCAATCACAAGCTTCCGCTGCCTTAACCCAGTTGCCTTTTTTTTTGATACACTCGGACTGAAAGACCTGCAAAAAACACTCTCCCTGTTGGTGGACGGAGCTGACAGAGGATGAGGACGGAGACTTCTGAAGATGGACATCTGAAGGCAGGGAGAGGGAGAGGGAGGGGAGGGGAGGGCCGGGGGTACAAAGCTGCTTAGCATTCTCACTATATCTCTTTCTGTGATTTTCTCTCTCTCTTTCTCTCTCCTATACTCTCTCTCTCTCTCTCTCTCTCACACACATGTTTTTTTCCTTCACCGACTCTCTCTCTCTCTCTCTCTCCCTCTCTCTAACTTTAGAGCTGGCTCAGCAGGGAATACAGAGACGTTAAAGTGGCGTGATTAATTTAGAATGCAGTGAGCTTTTTTGGCCCACGTTGCACACGCAATCACACACACACACACACACACACACACACACACACACACACACACACACACACACACACACACACACACACACACACACACACACACGTGCAGAGAGAGTTTGTATTACTATACGCGTGAGGACATCACATAAAAAAAAGATTTTATGAATGGTATTTTTTTCAACCATAAAACATACATTTTCCTTGTGAGGTCCTCCTCGTGTCTATTTCCTGAATTCTACTTTTGGGGACATTTGGTCCTCACAAGCATAGTGATACAAGTGTACACACACACACGCACATACCGGTACACACACGCTCACGCACACGGAGGCTGGCATCTGCATGGCATTAACGGCTGCGGAGAAATGGCTTTCCAAATTGGAGTTGCCGCACATGAAAAAAGACCTCCGATTTCATCTGCATGTAAAAAGATGACAGGGTAATAACTTCAATCCACCGTTATATCACATGGGCACAATTTAGTGCACAGTGTGTGTCGAGCCACCACTATAAACAACGTGATTGTTTGCATCCAGATGAAATGAGAAAGGGTTGACTGTGTTAAAAGTGAACAGGCAGTTAAAACGCCTTCGGTGATACGTCATCTCTCTCTATCTCTTACTCTGTCTCTCTCCCTTGTGGTGAAACGACTTTGAAGGTGTTTGGGGAAAACCCGAATGATGCTCAAATCTGATGCTCAAAAAAAGACTCTCGCCTGCTTTAACTGACCGTCTGGTCACCCTGCAGGTAGTCTCGCGTGGCCAGACTGTTGCCTCCGCGATTTGGTCAAATGCTCCCAGCATACAGTCTGGCAGACCGGGGAAGAAATGATGAGTGCGAGATGAGAGCGGAAGTGAAAGCCCCCTCGTCACTTCCGTTTCCGTCTCACATCACACACATTTATCATTATATAAATAAAAATCATATAAGCATGTTTAGCGTGCTGCTTAGCAGAAATGACATTTTAAAATGTATTTTTTTGAACGTTAATGCCCGTTTTCGATACTCGCCGTTCGGGAGCTGCTGTTCCAGACTCTATATAGCATTCAGAGATTGTGGAATAGTTGTCTGGCTACGCGAGACTACCCTGCAGGTGTCTGCCTCCGTATCGCCTGTCTCTCTGCCAAGCTACCTACCTACCTACCTACCTGTCTGTCTGTCTGTACAACTCCTCGACTTACTGCACAGACAGGTGCCGAATTCTGTGCACGTTCCCGGGGGCTAAACCCGAATCAAGCTCCTCATCTCTCCTGGGGAGAGAGAGAGAGAGAGAGAGAGAGAGAGAGAGAGAGAGAGAGAGAGAGAGAGGAAGAACCTCCAGGGACGGCGCCTATGACTTTTCTGTACACCATTCATGTCCAAATAGCATTTAATGTCTTCCCCCCGGCATCCCAGCTGTCACTTCACGTGTCTTACCCTGAGCTCTAGCACCCCCCCCCCCCCCCAGCCCCCCACACACACACACACACACACACACACACACACACACTTGCATCATAGCATGGATGAATGTGGATTTGAAAGGAACATTAATATTGTAGATGTATACTGTCTCGCAGGCACACATAGACATCAAAGGGGGCTTGAGCCCCTGCCCTTTTATCCATCTGTAAAAAGTGCCCTCTCCAGACCACGAATGCAGTTTTTACTACAGTGAAAGCAAGGCCCTCGCCTCTTTCCATGCCATACCTGAAGGAGGCATTCAAGAGAATCGCCTTGTCCAAACTCTCCTGAACTTGAATGCTGCATCTTATGTTGAAAGAATTGCCCTCTCTGTGTAGAAATCCATGCCGTTTGCCTCATCTCCAGTATTGACTGGATTATGCTTAGTTCAGTGTCTATCAAGCCCCGAAAATAGCCGACCTCCAAGCTCACAACGCGTCGCAGCGCAACACGTTGTGAGCTTGGAGGTCTGCTATTTTCGATATTTTCACCAAAAGGCCCTTTTACAAATTTCAGCCCCTGCCTCTCCAACATTCTCTGCGCGTTCCTGCTGTATCATGCCGAGGAGCGACAGAAGTGCATGTTTGCCGCGGTGCGACAGCATTGCATCACACGTCGCCATGGTGATTGGACCACGCCATGCCGAGGGGGCGTTTTGTTGGGTTTGCCGCCGTGCCGCCATGCAGCACAGTCCCAGTGTGCTGGCTGGCTGGCAGGCGCGGGGGAACAAGGAACCCCATCTGTCGTATAGGAGATTATTTCAAACGCAGCAGCGCCGGATGTCACCTGCTTGGAGAGACTCGGGGGGGAGGAGGGATTATGGGTGCGTGGGTGGGCCGAACGGGGCATGCGGGACAGGCTGGGCGGAAAGAAAGCCAAATCTCTAAAGGCAACAAGTGTTTTCTATTAGTTTTTTACAGCAGGGGTCTTCAACGTTTTCAGGCCAAGGACCCCTTATTTGAGAGAGAGACCTTTTCATAGATTGCATATAGTTTTATCGTTTGACAGCACAATTCATCAGTGTATTTTGGTCGGATTCATGTCAATTTGTGTTTTCAGATATTTAACCACTTAAGTCATTGCCTAATAAACTTGACCTTTCACTCACACCAAACCTCTTTGACGAAAATAGCCGATCTACAAGCTCACAACGCCTCGCAGCTATTTTTGGCTACAGTTCTCAGAATATGGAAGCTAGGGTTCAAGTTGTTAATATAAAAAGGATTGGAAGATTTGGAGGACCCCCTGGGGGGGCGTTGCCCCCGGGCCCGGGTTGTCTTCATTCACTGACTGACTGCCCACTGTTCCCAACAACAAGTGTTGTCTTTAGAGTCATGTGCTGAACATGTGTCCCCCGTCCCCCCAGAGATGTATTAAAAACCTTTTTGTGCCAGGGACCCACCAAATTGATATGTATTTGATCCCATCTGAAAATGTTTTGTGTAAAAAGTAGCAGATGTGTAGCCTACAAGCTGTGAGCTTGTATATGGTCTATTTTTGAATTACCAAAGTATATAAAAAAATGGTTAAGTGGCAAAAGTATTGTGAAGCTTTAACTAAATCTGCTTGGGACCCCCTGGAACCACCCCGAGGACTCCTAGGGGTCCCTGGACCCCACTTTGGGAACCAAAGTTTATGGACACATTCAAAAATGGCTTAAAGCAGTGGTCTTCAACAGGGGTCTGGGACCCCTAGGGGATCCCCAGAGTTACTACAGGGGGTCCTCCAAATCTTTGAGTGATAGAACCTTTTTTTCTCCTTTTTTATATTAACCACTTGAACCCTAGCATCCATATTCTGAGAACTTTAGCCAAAAATAGCAGATCTACAAGCTCACAACGCCTCGCAGTTGTAGATCTGCTATTTTCGGCAAAGAGCTTTGGTGTAGAGGGGAAAAAGAGCAGACTAAGTACAGAATAAAAGGTCAAGTTTATTAAGTATTGACGGTTCAAGTGGTTACATATCTGAAAACACAAATTGACATGAATCCAAAATACACTGATGATTGTGCTGTCGAACAATGAAACTATATGGAATCTATGAACAGGTTGTGGGGGTCCCTGCTTCCTCTTTTTCTCAACTAAGGGGTCCTTGGCCTGAAAACATTGAAGACCCCTGGCTTAAAGCAACTACCCATTTTGTTGCTTTAGTTCACTTCTGCGATACCTATCTGGTGGAGAGGTTTAGTGCACAAATACAGGTGGTTTAAATGGCTATGAGCAGGTGCGATGGCCCCTTTACAGAACAGTTATTTGACCAGTAAACACAGCTGAAGGTAATAACAACAATATTTGTGCGTTTCATTTTTCAGTGTCTCTGCATGCCACCATGGACAGCTCCTGTACTGGGGTTAACTTCATGCTGAAATGAACACAGAAATAATTAAATTAAACGCCATTACTGTTATTACCTTCAGCTGTGTTTACCCGTCCAAACTGATACTGTGTAGAAAGGGTCTATACAGCATTGTCTGGGAATTGACCACCGACACTACTACTATACAATACCCTTTCTCTTCAGGCTGTTGGGCAAATAACACCTCTCTATATTGAACATAATAGGCTCTATTATTGGAAGGAAATGAGCACCTTCCTTCCTTCCTTCCTTCAGGTTTTACCAATGATTCTAATGGATCCTCTGCTCCAGTGTGTAGCACAGTGGTTCTCAAACCTTTTACTTTCAAACTTTTTTACTTTCCAGGACCATCATAACTCTCAGAGTAAGGGGCCCTTCAGATGAGCAGCGGTTGCCGTGGGGTCTCTCTCTAGGATCAGCGGTGGCCGTGCAGCGGTGATACACAAACACACTCGGTCATTGAGTAAACGCTGCGCGGTATTTCACAAAGATGAACACAATCCATCTCTCGCCGCCCGCGTGTGCATGCACGGACGAGCAAGCTCGCGGGGATTTCACGGGACTGCGCCCCCTCGCCCCCTCTAAACTTCTCTCCGCGGCCGAAATAGCCGCCCGCCTCTCATTGAAAATGAATTACAAGGAGGCGGTGACCCTGTACCGTCTGGAACCCCCTTAAGAGAGGGGCCATTTGTAACCATGAGGGTCCCTGGACAGACCCACTGGTGTAGCAGAGTGTTTCCAAGGAACCAACATCCAATTATTTGCATCATTGGTAAAAACCTGTGAACGAATGTGGCTGCTGTGCATATTATTAGTATGTATACTGTACCCATCTATATAGATCACTAAATATGAGACAAAAAGTCTCAGTCAATTTGGGGGTGCTCAACACTAAAAAGTTTAAGTGCTGCTGGCCTAGTGCTGCAGCAGCAGCAGCAGCAGCAGCAGCAGCAGCAGCAGCAGGGAAGACATTTGGAAGCCTCAGCCCATGAAGGTTAAAGTTGTGCAGAGCTTGCATGTGAAATGAGTGAGAGGCAGAATCCCTGCCTTGGTGTGATGAATGAGTGTCAGGAGAGATGGGGGAGGGGAGAGAGACATAGCGAGAGAGAGAGAGAGAGACATAGCGAGAGAGAGAGAGAGAGAGAGAGAGAGAGAGAGAGAGGCTGTCCA
The DNA here is from genome assembly GCF_963921795.1 of Nannobrachium achirus. Lineage (NCBI taxonomy): Eukaryota > Metazoa > Chordata > Actinopteri > Myctophiformes > Myctophidae > Nannobrachium > Nannobrachium achirus. The sequence continues at coordinate 32,188,593 of NC_137823.1, forward strand.
CAGGATGCTCAGGTACTGGCCTCACGAAGCCCTGACCCCTCCACACACTGCCATCTGTGGCTCTGATGAGGAGTGTGTGTGTGTGTGTGTGTGTGTGTGTGTGTGGGGGGGGGGGGGTATGGTAATGTATTTTTAGTGTGGGTTATTTGTAAGAGTGCGTGCGTGCGTGCGTGCGTGCGTGCGTGCGTGCGTGCGTGCGTGCGTGTGTCTGTGTTTCCGTGAGTGAGTAAGTGTTTAAAGAAGAGGTTTTATGATATAAACTCAATATTCTCAGTATGTCTTGTACCATCATAATTGGCAAACTAATAGAATACTGTATACACAGCAGCGATTTTATAGTGACTTTATTAGCAAATCTACTCCTTCAAACTGGAGCACGCTTCAAAAGATAAACGTGAATAATATGATAGGAACACGCAATAAAAAATAGTATAATTAATGTTCATGATTTAATGAATTAATGTGGAAACGCCTCACGCTGAGAGAGGCTTGATGCCTAAACACGCAAATGATTTGCCCAGGCCTGCGTGTATTTCGTCGCTGTTGGTCAGAAACCTCTAATATCTCCATATTTTTAGAGATGTGCCGATTTATCGGTGAGTGATCGCGATCGGCCGATAATGCCTCTATCGGCTTTGATCGGTATCGGCTTTGCCTCTATCGGCTTTGCCGATCTACAAGCTAGATCAGCTATTTTCACAATATTTATCTGTAGGACTGAATATAACCTCAGCATCAACTCCTACAAGTTGAATTGGATACTAAAGGACCAATGTTTTGTTTATGGATTTGACCCTGTGATCGGGAATATCGGTATCGGCAGATACTGATTGCAGTTGATCGGTATCCCAAAAATCGCAATCGGTGCATCTCTACGTTTTGTGTTTTTTCGTAAACTAACGCCCTACTTTATCATACTACACTCTGTTACTCAAAAGCATCAAAAGTAGTAGTAGAATTTGAATCCTGAAATTAACAGTTTTGGGCGTATATATGAGGTTTCCGAACCGACAAAGACGATTTAATTAAAAGAACCTGAAGGACATTTCTATCCGTGCCGGCAGGTTTCTCCTTGACATTTAATGAATTCATGAAAGGATAAAACATCCAAGCTATGAATGAACCCCATAAGGAATGAATGGTAACTCATGATAATTCTCCAACCTATCAATGGAACTATCAAAAGACGATTTAGCCAACATCCACCTTGTCAATAGATTGATTAATGAACATGTTATGAAGCCAATGAATGAAAAATCTAGTTAATTTTACAGTTAACTTAATAAGAGAATATAATATGGGCTGGTTAGTGGTCAGTGTTCATTTAGGCTAGGTGGTATTATAGAAACTATAAAAGAAAAAATTCCCTGACTTCTGTTAAAACCATGTCATGGCGTAAAGGGCAAGGCAATTGAAGGAAATAAGAGTGGCAGCAGACCTGCATTTTCAGGGAGATTGTTCCAGATAAGTCATATGAGGTGCATAAAAACAAAACGCTGCTTCCCCACATTATATATGTTTTGGTTTTAGGACAGAAAGCAAACCTTCCCCAGATCTTCAAGATGTCGTACAAGATCAGAATTGTATTTTGTCTCTGAGCCATTCAAAGCTTTATAGACCAACAGTTTTGAAATCAATTCTTTGACATGCAATGACTCATGGGTCTTCAACAGGGGGTCCGTGACCTCTAGGGGGTCCTCAGAGTTACTACAGGGGGTCGTCCAAATCTTTGAGTGATAGAAACTTTTCTTTTCTCATTTTTTTTATATTAACCACTTACTTTAGCCAAAAATAGCAGATCTACAAGCTCACAACGCCTCGTGCTGCGAGGCGTTGTAAGTTTATAGATCGGCTATTTTCGGCAAAGAGGTTTGGTGTAGAGGGGCAAAAGAGCAGAGTGAAAGGTCAAGTTTATTAGGTAATGACGGCTCAAGTGGTTAAATATCTGAAAACACAAATTGACATGAATCCAAAATACACTGATGATTGTGCTGTCAAACAATGAAACGATATGGAATCTATGACAAGGTTGTGGGGGGTCCCTGCTTCATCTCTCTCTCAACTAAGGTGTCCTTGGTCTGAAAACGTTGAAGACCCCAGCAATAACTGAAATGGCTGCTGACTTCTTGAGCACACACCAGAGCAGAAAGAGGGGGTTAGAAAGTCAGCCTTGTTTCATCCCTGGTGGTGTCCGGTCCAATGGGCTGTGACCCAGTAGTTGTGATCATTGGTTGCTGTTGATCTCCTGTAATAACTTACCATCTACTGAGGGTTTGGATCCATACTGTTATAGTAGTGGTACTCAAAGCGGGATCCTGGGTTCCCCCAGGGGTCTTTGGGGGCGGTGTTCCAGGGGCTACCCATCAAAATGAGTTAATATAGGATCTTTTTTTAAATACCTATGCTATTCACAACACTGTGTTGTGAGGTTGTGGATATGCAATTTTCGGGGGGGGGGGGGGGGGGGGGGGGGAATCTTGGTAAATTGTGAACAGTTTGGAATTTGGGTAAATGCACGAATGTATGCACACAAACGCACAATGCACTTTCCACAAGTGTGGAGAAGACATTCCTTTCCTTTAAAATGTAAAATATCTAAATATATTGATAAATAATTATAGCAGAAGAATTAGTACTGCTTGTTTCTATTGTCTATTGCTGGTTTTAACTGTAGTGTATTATGTATTTTTCTATTGTCGAGAATATATGTATTGAACAAAAACATTTTTTTTAAGTTAATATAAAAAGGATTGGAAGATTTGGAGGACCCCCTGTAGTAACTCTGAGGACCCCCTAGGGGTCCCGGACCCCCTGTTTAAGAGCCCTGGTGTAGATGATCCCATGGAGGTGCTTCTCCTTCCAGCAGGGTTCAGCATCACATGCAGTCAGTGGAGCCAGAGATTTCCCCCTCTCTCTGGAGGCAGAAGAACTGGGTTACCTTGGCAACGCTGGGTACCAAGCTATCGGCCAGACATAGCATGGGAGATTTGTCTCAAAGTTGTGTTAGAATACGGGTTGCATCTTACAAGAGTTATATAGCAGTGTTACGGTGTTCGGTCCAGAGACGAAGCTGCTGTTTTTAGCAGTAAAAGGTTGTGTTCGATGAATAAAATGTAATGTTGTCCAATCTGTCTGTATACATTACAGTACAGTATTTAACACCATATAATTTAAACCAGTGGTTCTCAGATTGGATTCCAGGGACTCTCAGGGTTCTAAATTGTATTCCAAATGTACCTGATAGGGTCCATTTGGTTCCCTTTGTATACTGTCAGAGTTAAAGGGAAACCTTGAAATGTTGCAAAGTTTGAGAACCATTGACTTATACAATTGGGGTAGTTGCATTTTTGTCTCCCTGCTCTTCTATTTACAATTGTACAATTTAATGTGAGTCTGTGAGGTGAGTCTTCAGTCCACGGCGGAAGCTAGGGAGTGATTCTGTAGTTCTAAGTGCGACAGGGAGTTTATTCCACAGTTTGGGGGCCAGGAGGGCAAATTGTCTAGGACGAGTGGATTTTTGTCCTGGGGTTTTTAGCGAGGGTTCTGTCAGCATCTCTGTGTTGGCTGATCTGAGTGAACGAGTGGGGTTGTAGGGGTTGATCAGGTTTTGGAGGTATGGAGGAGCGGTACCTTTGGCTGCTTTGAAGATCAGTAGCAGTGTTTTGTATTAAGTGCGGGCCGCAACCGGGAGCCAGTGGAGGGAGCGGAGAAGGGGGGAGACATGTACGAATTTTGGCTGGTTGAAGACCAGTCGTGCCGCAGCATTTTGGATCAGTTGGAGAGGCTTAAGTGCATATGCCGGGAGGCCAGTGAGGAGAGAGTTACAATAGTCAAGTTTTGATATGACAGATGTCTATTGAGATTGTGTCACATCTCACCTAGAGACATGACATTTTGAGCCTGATGGTCAAGATTCAACTTATCCTCTGAGCGAGCAGGTAGGCTCTACTAGCTCAGTGGTAAGAATGTCAGCACTTGCGCAGGGAACCTGGTTCAAATCTGGGGTGGAAGAGGATGGTCACATAGTGCAGCTTGAAGATTAGACCCAACTGGGTGACCATGGTCTCGAAGTGAAGTGTCCTTTCCAGCGTTAGGAGCAAAGAGTTTTGCAGGTTGCAGAGGCCTGAGTTGTGTCTCAAACGTTCGTATACAGTAGGTAGTATAATCATTATACTATCAAATAAATTTCAGACACTGATTAAGAAAATGATTCATTGAATATTGGGGACTCTGATGAGTCCCATAAACTGTTTAACATGCACAGTAAAAATCCTGTGTTAATTTAACTCAATCAGGATGTCAGCTATGCTTGCATTTGGTCCTTTTTCATGTCAAGGACCCCTCATACATTTCACCGTGGACCCCTATCAGAAAATATTTTGTCTATCATACTAGATTTGAAATGTTTAAATTCAAGTAAGCTTTCTACAATATGCTAATTTTCAACCAGGATAGATACTGTAGGATAGATTACACAATTAGATTAAAGTAACTTTTATATCATTAAAATTGTCTCCAATTGCACATACAACTAAGATGATTATTAAAAAAAACATGCAGATTGTACGTATATCGTTGCTGTCGGGTGGAAACCTCTATGTCCAAAACAGTTTCTTTTCAAGATTCAAATAAAAAAACAGCCAAAGTAGCAGATCTACAAGCTCAAAACGCGTCGCTTCGCGTCGCGTTATCGAGCATGCAGATCCGCTACTTTGGATGCTTTTGTGTGTGCTGTAGCATGATCAATTAAACATTCATTTGCGGAAAAAATAAACACGCAAAGTTAGAATGTGGAGATAAGAGGTTTCTGCCCGACAGCGACACCATACGAGATGAGAAAGGAGATTACTATGTGAATCCAGTCTCTTCCTCAGCCATACCACAAATCATCCATGTGACAGTTTTAGCACTTCTATCAAATTCCAAAGGGTTCTGTTTTCCTCAGTTCCCATGGTAACCATATCTGAACTGCTTGAAGAATGGAGTTACTCGGCGGTGGGGCTGAGCCATTTGACTGTTCAGCAAGGGCTCCATAGTACCTTTTATAGATTAGTTCCAAATGGAAAAGTCTTAAAAAACAGCAGCGGATGTGCGTGCGTGCGTGCGTGCGTGCGTGCGTGCGTGCGTGCGTGCGTGTGCGTGCGTGCGTGCGTGTATTCACAAGATATCTTCACAAGATAAATTGATGTTTTTATATAAAGTATGAATTAGCCTTACAATTAGGAGAGGATTCAGGTTGGGTTTAGGATTAGGATGCCTGCAATGCATGCAGGACGGTGTCACACACCAAAGAAAGCACTGCAACGCCATGTGAACTTGTAGATCTGCTATTTTCGGCTTCTGGGGTTAGTGCAAAAAATGGCAAAAAGTGCATCGTTGATGTCCTCACAAATATAGCAATATCAAACGTGTGTGTGTGCATGTGTGTGTTTGTAGAGAAATAAATGTGCACAGTCATGCATATGCACACGTGAGACAGTTGGCTGTGTGTACTGTACATTACTGAAGCGTACATCTTTGTGCATGTGATTGTATGTAGCTGTGTCTTTAACATTAATACCCACACCCAGCACGCACGCACGCACGCACGCACGCACGCACGCACGCACGCACGCACGCACACACACACACACACACACACACACACACACACACACACACACACACACACACACACACACACACACACACACACACACACACAGGCATGCACACCCCCACCCACCCCATCACCTTCATCACCTCAGCCCCTCCACAGAGCAGAACAGATGGGTGAACAGGAGAGACGGTTCCCACGTCCGCTCCTCTCTCTGCCTCGGGCCAAAGCCAGCCCAGCCAGACCTCTGCCAGGACCACCGTGACTCAGCCCAAAGACGCACGCACGCACACTCACACACGCACGCACGCACGCACGCACACACACACACACACACACACACACACACACACACACGCACACACACACACACACGTGACGCGTGCACCTGCTGGAGACCACATGCTCCATATAGTCGCCGTCGGGCAGAAATCTCTTATCTCCACATTGTAATTCTTCATGTTTTACTTTTTCGTAAATGAACGCCTCAAAAGTAGCAGATCCGCAAGCTTCGTGCCACGCTTTGAGCTTGTCGATCTGCTACATTTGATGCTTGTGAATTTGAATCCTGAAAAGTGTCGGACATACGGACGTAAAGTGTCGGCCATATGAGGTTTTCCACCTGAGACGAAATATAACATACACACAAGTAACACTCCCTGAGGTCGAGTAGCGACTGCAGTGGGTACCAGCTAATTTGACTATTTAGACTTACCTAAGATTTTTTTTTTTATTGCAAAAAAGAAAGACGTCAACATATATACATATGCATAGGAGGCATGGTGGGGGCGGAAATTAATTGACGATAAATATTGCGTGCAGGAGAGCATAATTGCATGGAAACATACAGGCAAAGGCTCTTCAAAGCACACATGAGGAAGAAAAGAGCAGGGGAGATCTGTACACTTTGAGACACCCAAACTGATCAGAGTTTCAGGTGTGCCACAACTGAACAGGCTTACTGATTACAGGACTAGTTACAGCAAGCGCCTGTAGGAGGTGTAAAAGAGCATAGTGTGTGACAGGCAACTGTGACTTGCCTGTCACAGTGTGACAGGCAATAGGGTAACAGCTTAGCGTGACAGGCAAGTGTGACAGCGTGACACAACTGGCAACTGCTGCAGGTTTTCACACTAAACTGCTCCCTGCGGTCGCAATTACACATACAGTATGCACAAACTGCCTATACACACTTCAGTGTTCATTTACCCCTGCTCTAAATGTAAAACAAATTAAAGCAATTACAAAGCTTAAAATGAATATTGGAGATTTTGCTGCATGTATTGTGTCAAGTTCACACACACAAAAAAAACACACATATACCGTATGTCTATGCATGCATTTACAAGCAAATAAAGGAACATGCGCGCGCACACGAGCGTGCGCACGCACATGCACGTGCACACAGCTTGGCTCTCTCTGTGTCCAGATCATGATGAGGTAATCAAACAGTCGTTAGTGGGGAGGTGTTAAAGTCATTGGGAAAACCTGGTGGTCAATACTAGGTGCTGTTGAGAGAGAGAGAGAGAGAGAGAGAGAGAGAGAGAGAGAGAGAGAGAGAGAGAGAGAGAGAGAGAGAGAGAGGAAGGGGACTGAAAGAAAAGCAGAGGGCAGCTATAAGTGAGATAATGATGATGCTGGTGTTGGGGGAATCATTCGTGGCCAGCAGTTAGCAGCAACCACAGTAAACATCACACAGTAGACCACTCCAAACCCAATACCACAATACAGCTGACCTGCAATCAGTGGTGGACTCAGTACTCACAAGTCAAAGTAAAGGTAGGCTAGGCCTACTCCTTGTCAAAAGAATATTACTCAACTACAAGTGAAAGTGTCGCTGTCAAATCTGTACTTGAGATAACGTATACCGGAGTGTGATGGATTGATTGATTATGTTATTAGTCCGAAATGTAAACAGCACGCGGTACAGTAAGACGTTAAGGCTAAAAGGAGGTGGTGGTGCAGTCGGTAGCGATGTCGCCTCACAGCTAGAGGGTCCTGGGTTCGAACTTCGATTCCTGCAGGGCGCTCGGAGCGTCCTGTTCTCTCCTTCGTGTCATCAGTGCCCATACCCTGGGTGGAGTTGGCAAAAGGGCATTTATGGGTGGAGTTTGCATGTTCTCCCTGTGTCTCCTAGTTACCCTCACAAAAAACATGCAGTAATCCTGGTCTCTATATATACTGCCTCCCCCTGGGCAGCCGGGGCACCTGATGGAGGGGAAAGGAACTGGTTTGAATAATATGTTCCTTCCACACGCTACATCCAGCCGGGGAAACTCCCCCCTGTCAGGTGAAAAGAAGCAGCGTGGACTCCTCATGCATAGAATAGCATGAGGTCAGTCCGTTGCTCTCCCCAGGTTGGCAGAGGGAGTGTAGCACCCAGGATTACATTAGACAATTGACACTGGGTGATAAAAATCGGTTACAAAAATCGTGGGATAAAGATTATTAAAAAGAAAAAGGGAAAAAAGTCTTGGGAACTTGTTTCCATGTATTCATTTAATCAGCAAAGCATACAAAATTAACTCAATAATACATCAACAAATAGAAACACTATTGAACAAAAGTGAATTACAAGTAAATTATATTTTCCTCCTCTTGTGGTCTCCTGTTGAAGGAGTAGTTCACCCCAAATATTACTCGGAGAGACTGCCGGTCGTCAAATGATTGGCTTAGGAATGCGACAAAAACTAAGAAATCTCCATGAATACAAGGCTTCCTGGGATGTGTAATTGATAGAAAATATATTTGGGTGTCCTTTAATGGTAGAACTACTCCTTTAATGGTTGGTGTCGGGGCATTCCACATTTTAGAATTCTAAATTTGGGTGGTACCAGATCATGGTTTGCTCCCTCTAGTGTTGTGGCTGTGGGTGTCACTCACTTTGGAGAAGTAGATGTGACAGGTACCGTATTGAGAGCACTGTCTCTTTGACTATCTTAAATACCAATCCCAGAGATATTTGCTTAGCACTGTCTTCAAACTAGCAAAGTGTGTTGGAATTATGAGGGTGTCATGGGTTTAAGGCAGAGGGTATGTGCTTTAAAAAGAGTATTCAAAAGTACACATTACAAAGTACATTTAGTTTTTAACATCAAGGCACTGCTGTATTATAAACATTTTGACATTTAAAAAAATATATATATATATGAATTTCTACAAAGATAAATAAATAAATAATGCTGGGATATTTGAAATGGGCTTAAGCTGTTGATTCATAATGTGTTTTTTCCCTTCCTAGAAATTAGTTTATAGTATATATAATATTTGTCTTTGAAATGTAATAGAGTGAAAGGCAAAGCACAAAAAAAGTGAGTACCGATACTCAAAAAAAGGGTACTTAAGTAGCCTACAGTACTCGAGCAAAGATACTTAGTTCCTCTCCACCATCAGTTATGCTACAGTATGTGTGTAAATTACCCAATCAATACCCCGCCTTAATCCTGGCCACATTCCACCTGCCTGGCCCTGAATCAACCACCTGTGCTTCTGCCCATATGTAGCAGCCCACATTCCGGCTCCATGGCTAACCACCGCAGGCCTTTCCTTCACAGCTCCACAAAGCCCCAGATGGTCTGCCCAAGCCGCATAAATTCCCCTCCACTCTTATAATTCCCCGTTCTCTGCCCAACTAGAGAAAGTAGACGGCATCGCCGCGTCACAAAATCAATGGCGCGTTCTTTTCTTTCCCTCCCTTTTTTTAACGAGGAAATGATCACCGTGTCCTTTTTCTTCCCTAAAATCCGGGTTTCCTTTTCCATCTAGTTTTTCTTTCTTCTCCTTTTATTTTCTTCCTTTTTTTTTACTTCAGAGAAGAAAGAGGGGAGGAAGAAAGAAAGTAGTGTGAGAGAGAGAGAGAGAGAGAGAGAGAGAGAGAGAGAGAGAGAGAGGGGGGGGGGGGGAATAGCTTGGATTTTAGACGGACACATAAGATAGTGACAGCTCACCGTTGTACCGGGACCAAAGCGCCAACGATCGATGCGGAGTCAGAGCCGGGTTGTGGCGAGGGATAAACAGGGGAGATTGGCTCTGAGGGGCCAGCATTGATGTGTGATTAAAGCCAGTGAATACCCCTGCCGTCCACAACTCTGGAGTGAGATCTCTGACGCTGCAGGGTAATTGGTCCGGGGGAAAAAAATCAATGGGGATTGGCTAGCGAGCTGTAGCTAGCTATAGCTTCAGCTATACAGTAGCACTGGAAGGTAGTGGCTAGACGTGGTATTACCGTGATTATCATAACTTGATATTAACATATTGTCGCGTCGCTGTCTGGCAAAAACCTCTAATCTCCATATTCTTTGCTTTAATCCTAAATTAACGCCCCTACTTCATCATACTACACAAATGCAGCTTCACACGAAAGCCTCAAAAGTAGCAGCTCCGCAAGTTCAAACGTGGCGCAAAGCGGCACGCTTTTAGCTTGTAGGTCTGCTACTTTTGCTATTTGAATCCTGAAAACGAACAGTTTTGGACATAATGAGGTTCCCACTCGACAAAAACAATATACTGTATGTTGACTCCTGAGCTTTAAGCTTATATGCCAAAGGTGAACAGGTGGTTTGATCTGAGTGAATTGTGAATTTCTCCAGCCACTATTATGTAATTATAAATTGTACAAAAATACCGTTGACATATGAAATTACTATAGGAACTTGTTACTGGCAAATAGTATTTTTTTTCCTCTCTCTCTCTTTTTTACTTTAATCAATATATGGTGCACAAATCTAACAAATTGAAATTGATTGGGGCCCACAATATTATGCCTGACGAACGGCAGGGCTATATGGCTGGGAGGGTTGTGGCAAAGTGGTCATGCCCATGAGACTAACTAATATGTGCATAGAAGAGACAACGTATTGATCACATGGAGCATTTCTGCTTTATTGTTGATAGTAACAGTGAGAGACAGAGAGCATTCTGATCGTAATCATATAGAGTATATGGAGTGTTTGTTCAATAACGTCTCCCCATCTCACAGAGAATACATTTCCAGATGGGTTTGCCAATTTCAGCCAATCAGGAGAAAGTACCACAGCTTCAATTTGATGGCATTCCCAGTTTCAATTTTATCTGCTCATTTCTTTGAGTCATCACTTCCCATTTCACTTGTTCATTCTGTATCCTGTATCATTTCTCTCTCCTGATTGGATACAATTGGTATCCTAGACCTGAAAATGCATTTTCTGTTCATTAAAGAGCTAGAGAGACAGAGAGACTCCTGTTATTGAACAAACATTCTACTGCTATCAAAAATATAGAGCTACTTAACACTTATTTTAACAAAACATATCACTTCCTGCACCTTTAAGCTGGAAAATATATTTTAGCATGTTGTTTATGCATTCTAGCCCAGTTGTTATCAAGTCTTTTCATGCCAATGACAATTGATATGTATTCGGGCCGTGGACCTGAATCTTTTGTGCCAGGGACGGACCCCCAGAAGAGAAGACTTTTGCTAAATCATTCAAAATGTTCCAATACTTTCAAGATTTTAAATAAATGGTCAAAAATAGCTGATGTACAAGCACACAGTGTATATGTAAGCTTGTATATATCGTCACTGTCAGGCAGAAACCTTGTATCTCCAAGTTTCAAATTTGTATGTTTTTTCGCGAAGTAAAGCCCTGCTTCATCAGACAAGGTCGTCGCACAAAAGTAGTGAAAACAGCAGATCTACAAGCACACAATGCCGTGGCTGCGAGGCGTTGTGTGCTTGTAGATCAGCTGTTTTCACTAGTTTAGTTCATTTTTTTAAATGATAAAAACAAACGGTTTTGCAAGGTTTCCACCCGACAGCGACGATATGCTCTTTTTGAGCGGTGCTCCTGTAAGGAGCCAACCGTTCCTACATCTGGATTTGTCCGTTTGTCCAAAGAAAAGGGTCGCACAGGGTCACATTGGCCAAGCTTCGTGAGACACTTAGATTAACTCATGAATAGCATCGGTCACTTCACTGGGTGTGATTTGTTTTGGACTTTTATGCCTTTATTGATGGGACAGTAGACTGACCGACAGGATATAACGAGAGAGATGGGGAGTGACTGAGCCTATGTGGTGTGGTAGGCCCCACACACCTTAAAAGGACATACAGTATAAACTAGACCAGGTCAACCTGGTTGTGCCAGACCCCCTGTCTGTCATCATCATTTATGACATCATGCCTTTTGTAGGCATGTCATCATCATGTCATCATCATATATACCCTTTATATAGAAAACCCGGACCGACAGACATTTGCTTATGTAGGCCTACCCATTTCATGGGTCTGGCAAATACGGATAAAGTGCTTTAAATGATTGGTATGCTGTATTAACACATTTTGCTGGGGACCCCCTGCAACCCCCCCAAGGACCCCTTTGAGAATCACTGTTATTAATATTGAAGGGAGGCATAATAATAGGCTATCCACATCAGTTTCTCCTTCATAAAAAAATCACACCTGTGTGAACTGAGCGGTGGTTTACCCCCCCCCCCCCCCTCCCCCCTTCCCCCCTGTGTGTGTGTGTGTGTGTGTGTGTGTGCGTGTGTGTGTGTGCCTGGCCTGGCCTGGCCTGAAAACAGCGCCCCTCCCTTAACATGTGTGGTTAGAAAAGGTACTACACCACAGGCTTGAGGCTACATACGGACGCACCCACATACACACACGTACCTCTACACACACGGCCACGTATAGGAGCGGCGTGACCTCCGCTCAATAAAACGAGATGGATTACATACACTGCCAGGAAAGTACCAAAAGTCTGACATGACTACCATGTCCCACCCGACCCGCCTCAATATTCACTGTGCTTCCTTATACCAACAGTACACTGCCAATGTGTCCCATGATGTCACCAACAGCTGAGAGCTGAGGGGAGTGTTTTTTTGCAGGTCTTTCAGTCCGAGTGTATCACAAAAGCACCTTGGTTAAGCACCGTTGGTCTGACCAGTTTAACATTCACCAGGTTAGCATTCACCAGCTTCGGCAAGTTAGCATTTCACCAGGTTAGCATTCACCAGCGTTAGTTTTACTGAGGTTAGGGTTAGGGTTAAGGTTAGGTTTAGGTGCACGGTGTAATCTCCGTCCCCCCGACTTTCGGCACCTCCGCGCAGCCAATCACAAGCTTCCGCTGCCTGAACCGAGTTGCTTTTTGATACACTTGGACTGAAAGACCTGCAAAAAACACTCTCCCGAGAGCTGAGAGCTAAAATGAAAGACCTTTCAATGATACAGAAACAAAGCATGTTGTTGAAACCTCCTATCTCATATTCTAACTTTTTTTTGTGTTTGGCCCTACTACTCGATCGCACTACAGCGTCACACAAAAGCATCAAAAGTACAGCAGATTCGCAAGTTCAAACACAACACAAGCTTGTCGATCTGCTACGTTTGCTGTTTTTGAATTTGAATCCAGAGAAGTATACAATTTTGGACATTCCACGCGACAAGAGACGATTATACGGTCATTCGGTCAAGCAAACAAGAAAGTCACTTCTAGGTCCTTGGTGGTAGTGACATTATTGCGACCGTCAGGTCGCACTTACTATCAAAACCACCACAAAGTGTAAGTAACTCCATCCCTCCGTCTGTCTGTCACACCTCACACGTCACACTCTTGCCCTGCTCATATCTCCGCAACCGTTGCCCCGATCCATGCCAAATTTTGCACACACGTTCCTTGCCTGCCAAACTACAACCTCCAAGGACCCCCGGAGCTCCAGGGACCCCCAGGTCCCTGGGGGACCCCCAGATGTAAAAAATGACCAAATGTGCAAAAATGACCAAATGACCACCCCAACGGGGCTGCTCACGGGGAATTCCCGGGGACCACCGACTCCTGGTGCTCCAGAACGGATGCAAAAGTGGTGGCGCCCCCAGTGGAGGACCCCCTCCACTGCAGCTCACATAAAATGCCGTAACTCGGGCTAGGAGCGTCCGGGAGAGCCGGGGCCGGTACCTATTCGTCCGCCAAGGCAACGCGGAGACCCCACCCCTCATTTCTCACATGCCCCTCTTCTAGCGCCACCATGAGGCCGATTCTTGCAAAACACATTTTTGGACACTGCTCCTACAGATTTTGCCCTAAAATCACACAAATCGGTACACACTATGTCTACACGTCCCCCTACACTCAGGAACCAATGCCACTTACAGCCCTCTTTGTGTATACATGTCACCTGACGGTCGCTTATCTCCCGATTAGGGAGTCTTACTGGTTTACACGTCTTTTTCTTTTGGTACACTAGCTGCGAGAATATAGTTCTACAACACACTTTTGGGCCAAGATTTGGCCAGAGCAATAATAAGTTTAATTTAAATCTTTGTTATGATTTTATGATTTGTATCACTCTGTACAGTACTCCTCTTCATCACCAATTATAGATAGATGCCTTCATAGCTGTGTAATGTGGACATGAGGCAGCACTTTGAAACAAATATGGAAAACAATATTTATGGTATGTTCATTACTTTAAAAGCCCTTTTTTATACATTGTCATTATGATGGTGAGAATAATATTCTTGACAATTTTAGCGTGTTTTTGTTTTATTCTTCTTCTTCATGTTCGCCTTAAATGATGACATGCCCAAAACAGGGATGCCAGTTTGAAAGCAATCTGGGAACCCATTTGGTAGAAAAGAAAAGAAAAAGAAAGAAAGAAAGAAAGAAAGAAAGAAAGAAAGAAAGAAAGAAAGAAAGGAAAAGAAAAAGGAAGAAAATATTTTCTTTTCCCTTAGTTTATGCCGCTGGGGGTACCACCTTCTTTTTGTAGAAACAGTGATAGCTTTATTTTCTCTAGTAAAAACAGGTCCATTGTCTGTCTGTCAAATATGAAGTAGGGCATCTGAGTCAGTTAATGACATCATCGCTGTTATAACAGACCCCACACGCAGTTCTGTCTGGTTCTCATCTACTGTAGACTGTGGAACCATTGGCGCACATGTCTGTATGTCAGAAACTGAATATTTGGTCTTGCTTTTATTTTTGAATTATTTTGTTATTAGTTTTTGTATTGTTTTATTGTATTGTAACTGATATGGATCTCCCTGGGTCTGAAATAAAGATTGAATTGAATTGAATGAATTAAATCAATAACCAGATGAAACGTATTATTACAAATTATAATTGGTTTATTCCATTGATATCTTATAATAGTCCGGAGGATTGAGACGAAAATCGTTTATATTTTTATAAAAGTGTGAAATTTGGTACACTTGTACAGTTTGGGGCCCTGAACATTTTCAGATATGGAGCCATCGCAAAAACGCCCCCTGGTGGCCATGGCAGCCATTTTAATTTGTCACACTGTGTGTACTGGCTTTTCTCCACTATTGACACGCTGGTGCTTCTTCAGTTGCTAACCAAAACTCTGTGGATATGTTGATGTGTCTTCAGGCTACTTAACACACTGAAACTCTTGTCACACTGTTTGCAGTGGTAGGGCTTTTCCCCGGTATGGACACGCTGATGTCTCTTCAGGCTACATAACACACTGAAACTCTTGTCACATAGTTTACAATGGAAGGGCTTTTCTCTGGTATGAACACGCTGGTGATTCTTCAGGCTACATAACTGACTGAAACCCTTGTCACACTGTTTACACACAAAGGGTTTTTCTCCACTGTGGATACGCTGGTGTGTCTTCAGAGAGTCTAACCTACTGAAACCCTTGTCACACTGTTTGCAGACGAAGGGTTTTTCTCCACTGTGGATAGGCTGGTGTATCTTCAGGGCAGCTAACTCATTGAAACTCTTGTCACACTGTTTACACACAAAGGGTTTTTCTCCAGTGTGGATACGCTGGTGTATCTTCAGGGCAGCTAACTCATTGAAACTCTTGTCACACTGTTTACACACAAAGGGTTTTTCTCCAGTGTGGATACGCTGGTGTATCTTCAGGGCAGCTAACTCACTGAAACTCTTGTCACACTGTTTACACACAAAGGGTTTTTCTCCAGTGTGGATACGCTGGTGTATCTTCAGGGCAGCTAACTCATTGAAACTCTTGTCACACTGTTTAAACACAAAGGGTTTTTCTCCAGTGTGGATACGCTGGTGTGTCTTCAGGTTACCTAACATACTGAAACCCTTGTCACACTGTTTACACACAAAGGGTTTTTCTCCAGTGTGTACACGCTGGTGTGTATCGAGGTTATGTAACCTACTGAAACCCTTGTCACACTGTTTACACACGAAGGCTTTTCCTCCAGTGTGGGTACGCTGGTGAATCTTCAGAGTTGAAAACATACTGAAACCCTTATCACACTGTTTACACTGAAAAGGGTTTTCTTTGGTGTGGACATGCTGGACATGCTGTGCCGTTCCCTCAATTAAACTCTTATTATCACATAAGAGGTTTTCTTTCCTGTGTAGGTCATCAAATGTTTCTTTACTTCTCCTGGCTGTGTTGAAGTCCTCGCAAGATCTCGGTTTGTCTGTGTCTCCTTGTTGCTGGCCGGTTACACAGCTGGTGATTGTCCGACAGGAAGATGAGGGGAGCTGTCCATTGCTCATCGTTTGACAGTAGAGGTAGTTGTGGCACCTCGACATGTCTTCATGGAGGGTGACCCGAGACGTGACAGCGTATGGACACTTAGAACAGGACACCTGTGTCTTGGAAGATTGGTTCAGGCCCGCTGCTACTTGGACTGTAAATAAGAATGCGTTTCTTTGTCTCTTGCTGGCTGGAAAGACTACTATATTCTCTGTCAATCTCTTTCTCTTTATCCTCCTCTATGTCTCTATATATCGCTGCCTCTCTGACTCTCACAGTACACTCTGTCTGTAAGACCTTAACCAAGATGTCTTGAATCGTATGGAAGGCTCTGAGGTCTTGCTGTGAGAACTAGCTGAAGGTCTTGAGATGGTTGGATGTGATGATAAGCTTCGGTGATCCTGGAGATGGAGATAGAGTAAGATTAAAAGTCGAGTCTAAGAATGCTTCTGAGGGTTCTGTGAGAAGTACCCGTCTTTTATAGGGCTTGTTTGGGTACGTTATGACATCAGCTGTGGACTGCAGCTAGATATCTCCATATATGGGCTGTCTCCATATATGGAGTTATAGGTCCGTGCCCAAATATGGGCTGGTGAGGTCAGATTTAGTGAGATGCGTCGGTTATCTCCATACAGTATATGGAGATTACCGACCGTATGACGTGAGATCGATTGATTGATTGATTGAAGACTTTATTAGAAGTTTGCATAGGAAAAGGTACAGTTTCATGACGGTACAGTTCACTGGTACAAGGTCTACTAAAAGGAGATCCATGAAAAGACTAAGCTTATTTCCACCGGAAACCATTAAAGTATCTCATATAACATTGAATGACAGACAAATAGAACACAGTACTATGCAGTAGATATGTAAAGAAAAACAAAAAAGAAAACAGTAGGTCTAAACAAACAGTATATACAAAGAAGGGGCAGGGGAGGGTAGGGTTGGGCTACAGTAGGTTCGTTTTTTTTTTTCTTTTACCAGTTGCGAACGGCTGCTGCCTGTAAGTGGTTTTTCAGGGCAATTTTAAAGGATGCTAGTGATCCACACTCCTTTATGGCCTTCGGTAAGGCTTTCCACATTTTGGTGGTATAGCAGAAAAACGAGTTTGACCCTTTGTTGGTTTTGACTCTGGTTGAGAGCCTTCTTTACTCACTTGGTCGACCCAGACTAAATGTGACGTTTAGAAACTGTGTCACATCTTATTCAGGTTGACCAGCTCTGGTCTGACGTCACACAACACAAACCATTGACATCATTCCTAACCAGTAAGACTCCCTAATCGGGAGATAAGCGACCGTTGGTCGCTTATCTCCACAAATAGGCCAAAAGTTTGTTTTACCAATTATTACACTCTATGTGAACATTTACATCAACAAATCCCAAGTACTATGCAGAACGACCCATTTCAAGTTTTTAATGTACAACAATATTTAGAAAATAGGTCTACAAGCTGACAGTCCTCGTCCTTTATATTCCCATAGGTTATATGGAGATCTCAGTGTTTGTCAGTCCTTGTTCATTTATGCCCATATATGGACATCTCTATATCTACTGTAACAGTCCTTGTCCCTTTATGCCCATATATGGAGATCTCTTAACTGTAAGTCCTTGTCCCTTTTATGCCCATATATGGATATTCCTGATGTCATCAGTATATGAACATATATGGGCTTTCTGATATGCCCATATATGGAGATCTCTTAACTGTAAGCCCTTGTCCCTTTTATGCCCATATATGGATATCCCTGATGTCATCCGTATATGCCCATATATGGGCTTTCTAATATGCCCATATATGGAGATCTCTGTATCTCCATATATGGGTATAAAAGGATACTTCAGGTCTGACATCAGGTTTGTTTATATTGGGTTGCTAGGTTTGACATCACAAACTCTATGGGCCATCTGACCTAGAAATCTATATTTGGGCATAGATGACTCATCGTGACCTCATCACACGTCGACCGCACGTGTGACGTGCGGTCGACCGCACGTGTGACCGACGGACGGCCGGTGGAGGTTTTCATACTAAACTGCGACCTTACGGTCGCAATAACACCGATTTGCACATCTGATAGTTTTCAATTCATCCATCTGTGATTTTAGTTGAATCATTGAATCAAGTCGATGACCAGACCCGGAAGTAAAGGAAGATGGCAGTCTAAGAAAGAATTACTAATTTTATACCAGCTTGCGTCTTGTGGAGCAGTTTAGTGGCCTAAATTGTTAACTGAATTCCGTCTTAACCCTAACCCTAACCCTTTATATTTTAATAATAGTAGATGCTCGGACGCCCGAGCGTCTAGTCGGGATGCCACAGATTTTAATGCAAACCCCATTATACCTGTTGTCATTGGGCTGTTTTGACCATCTGTTTGCCTGTGTCCATTTATGCCCATTTATTGAGATATGTCTGTCTGTGTCCATTTAATGCCCATATATGGAGAACTCTGTATCTGTCTGTCATCTGTTTGCCTGTGTCCATTTATGGAGATATCGGTATCTGTCTGTTTGTGTCCCTTTTATGCCCGTATATGGAGATCTCTGTATCTGTCTGTCTACTTGACCTATAGAGTGCAAAGTGATCGTGAGGAAGAATCGTCTATTTGCATGCCACGTATCGGGTCGGGCCGGGCACTGCACTCCGCGCTGCGGCGGGGAACGCGCGTGCCAAATTTGAAGGTGAACCGTTCTCGAGATATGCGCCGCACATACTCACAGAGATTTCTCGCATATTGTAAGACTAGTGTTGATGCTGGGGATAGCTTAATTAAAGAGGACTACATCAAGTCGTCCTATGTCTCAAGCAGTGACTCCCAAAAGACTTCTATCAAAGCAGCGGCTGGCTTTAGGTTTTCGGGACTCACAACATCATTGTTGTACATGATATCAATGGAATCCCTGACCATCAAAACAGGTGTAGACATCACCTATTCTGTATTATCATGTTTGGTTCAGGAGTTATGATGCAAAGTACATTATTTGGTAATGGCGGAAATTAAAATGGCCGCCATGGCCACCAGGGGGGGTTTTTGCGATGGCTCCATATCTGAAAATGTTCAGGGCCCCAAACTGTACAAGTGTACCAAATTGCACGCTTTTATGAAAAAGTGAACGATTCACCTAAAATATGGTTTCAATCCTCCGGACTATAATCTTAGAGAGCCTGGACTGCTAGGCCAGTGGGCGCCCAACCCTATTTAAACTTTGACTATTTTCAAATTGCAGTTCTTTAAGCTCACAACGCGTGCGGCGCATTGTGACATAATTAGTACTTTCTACTGTTGGTACTTTAAGAGGGCATTCATTGTAATACCAATACTTTTGTACTTTTCCGCAAGTAAATTTTGATTACCAGACTTTTACCTCTAGTATTTCAGCATGATGGTAGTGATACTTTCACTTAAGTAAGAAAATCCAGTAGTTTTCCCACCACTGAACTGGAGTCATGGTGACCTACTCCACAGTTATGCACAACAACAAGCCAAGGTCACCCATACTATCTTATGTTGACACATGACAGGAAGCCAGCAGACACAAACAATCAGACACAGGCACTGCAGGCATAACCTCAACCAAACGGACATATCAGGAGGAGACATGCTGGCTCCCAAATATGAACAAGCACATACAAATTAAATATATCGTCGTTGTCAGGTGAAAACCTTGTATGTCCAAAACCATTCGTTTTGCATTTATCATTTTAAAAATGATTCAAACTAGTGAAAACAGACGATCTACAAGCACACAACGCCTCGCATCGTGCTTGTAGATCTGCCGTTTTCACTACTTTTGAGCGACAGCCTTGTATGATGAAGCAGGGCTTTACTGTGCGAAAGAATTTGAAACTTGGAGATACGAGGTTTCCACCCGACATCGACAATATCCTTATTGAGACTGATAAATACATAATTTATGAATCTATCAAATCAGGAACTCGGTTTGGCTCCTCCCCTTTCTTAGTCCACTTCCTCCCGGATGCATCTGTGTTTATTTCTACGAACAACAACATTCTACATGTTTTGGGCTGTGCTGCTGACAGAATCAGTCTTGAGAGATTAGATCGAGAGTGCTTTTAATAAACAACCCAAGCGCGCACAATGCCTTCAAAAGCCCTGTTTAGCATGAATCAATTTAGGTTTTCCACCACGTTTGATTGAAACCTCTTTATAGTGTTGAAACCTTCATCGTCGGTGATGCATTGCATACATCTGATGCGGTGACCTCAGTGCCTTGGAGCCATCGCTCTCGCAGTGCAGCCAATTAGACAGAGGTCTCGTATCAATCAGGAATCAAATAACATCTCATCAAAATGCCTGTCTGTTTTTGATTCCCCACATCCCCCCGAGGCACCGCCAGTCCTCCCTATGGTCCTCCCAGATCCCATATCCCATCTCCATCCCCTCTTCCTCTGTTCCTGTCTTCACTACACACATACTGCACGCACGCATGCACGCACGCATGCACACCTATTGCTTTCATATCGTTGCTGTTGTGCGGAAACCTCTTATCTCCATAGTTCAATATGCATGTGCATGCGATTTGCATTTCACACACACACAAACACACACACGCACGCACACACACACACACACACACACACACACACACGTGTGTGTGTGTGTGTGGTGAAATGTAATGCATTTATATAGCGCTTTTTATCCAAAGTGCTTTACATAGATTGTGCATTACATTCACCCATTCACACACTGATGGCGGGGGAAACCATGCCCCAAACATGTACACAATACACATATACGTATGCTTGCACACAGACACGACCTTGTAGCCTACTGTTATACTTCAACTGACTTCCATGTATCACATTCATTCCCTAACCATAGCCGTAACTTTTACCTTAACCTTCAACCTGAGTCTCATTCTAATTCTAAACTAACCCTAAAACAGCATCCTGCAAAGTGAAGACCAGAAAAAATGTACTCACTTTCTCTAATTTATCCTTGTAAAGACTTTGTTGCTCACACGTACATACACACACACACACACACACACACACACACACACACACACACACACACACACACACACACACACACGCGCACACGCACACACGCGCGCGCGCGCACACACACTGCCCAGAGCGCTTCAGGACAGCGTGGGTAACCAACCCAATTAACGGCTTAGTGAGGAGGTCCCTGGTCGGCGGCGGCCATGCTCTGCGTGCGCCACACACACACACACTGGACAGGTTTCACTCTTCTGGACACAAAATGGAGGTTATGTTGTGAATACACCGCAAACACTGAACGTACACAGTAGGCAGTGTTGCATTGGTCGTGTCGTGCGGGCACACGTTGTCCCGAAATTTTTTGAGCAAGAGCACACGTACACACATGCATTGAGTTTAAAACAAACCCTTATGTTCACACCTCATCCACTTTTACAAAAGCTGTAGTGTCACACCAGCGGCATAATTAACATAGGAATGTACCTGGATGCATATCAATGGGGCTAACTCCAGTTAGAGTAGGTGTTGGGCGACATGATGCTGGTGCACGTGACCTCATTAAAATAGCGTTCCCCCAAACATTAAATCATCAATACAACACTGACAGTAGGAGCAACGGTTCATTCGGACAAATCCATTGAATTCATTACCAGTAAGACTCCCTAATCTGGGGATAAGCGACCGCCAGGTCGCATACACACACTTTAGAAGGCAATCAATCAATCTGGAGGGAATATGGGAAATGGGACAGATCCATGTTGATCACATGACTGTAGAGATACTGTGTGCCGCGTTGCGTGATTGTAGGCCAAAATCGGTAGGAGCAGTGTCCAAAAATGCATGTGTTTTTCAAAAATCTGCCTCATGGTGGCACTAGAAGAGGGCCATGTGAGAAATCAGGGCTTGTGAGTTTCCATCCAAGGAGCGTGTGTGCAAAGTGGCATCAATAGGATGGTCTTGACGGAACATACAAAATACTTCCCATGTGTGTCCAGAACCTTTCATGGAGGAACCATCCCACTAAAGCTCAGATATGTATGGAGGCATCGCTTCCCTTCTCAGTTGTCGTGGCACTTTGCCACAGAGCAAAAGACCAGGTCACTTCAGATCTTCTGCTGTGGAGATTACACTGCCCATCAAGAGGAGGCAGAGCACTCACATTTCCAGATGTTCTGAGGACGGTCTGTGAATGAACTTGGTGTGCAACAGAGACCAGTGCAAGCAGCTTGTGTCGCAGATCTCGAGGACGCTCTAATGAGTATGATGATGAACAAATACAAACAACATTATGTACAAAGGAGAAAAAGGAAAAAAGGGCGGCAGTGAATGACACCTCCTTCCCATGGGAATTTACATTTACCTCCACTCGTGGTCTCCTGGGGGAGGCGTGTACAGTAGGCCGTACGTGTTTTTGTTCAAATACGTTAGCACTATATTCCCATAGTAATTGCTATATAGAGTGTTTGTTCAGTAACAAGGGTCTTCCTGTCACTCCAAGAAAATACATTTTCAGGGCGGGAATTTAAAGTAATCATCAGGAGAGAGAACTCACACAGGATATACAGCATAATAAACAAGTGAAATTGGAAGTGATGAAAGAGATAAAAATAGATTTGGAACGGAACACTTATAAAATGTAAGTTATTGCGACCGTCAGGGAGCAGTTTACTATGAAAACCTCCACCGTCCGTCCGTCCGTCCGTCCGTCCGTCCGTCCGTCCGTCCGTCCGTCCGTCCGTCCGTCCGTCACACGTCACACGTCACACCTTTGCCCTGCTCATATCTCCGCATCAGTATGACATCACACCACATGTGTACACAAAACTTTGTGTACGTTGCTGTGGCAACAGTCTGTTGTTGCTGGTTTTTTAGTGTACGTTAGCAACCACCTTAGCAACCATGGTTTTACCCTAGCAACCAACTGTTTACCCTAGCAACCAACTGTTTACCATAGCAACCATGTTTTTTTTACCCTAGCAACCAACTGTTTACCATAGCAACCAGATACGCAGAGCAGGGATCTCCATATATGGGCATAAACAGGTGACATCACACTGATGTCAGATACTCAGAGCAGGGATTTCTCCATAATATATGGGCATAAAAGGGATTCTGTTAGGGATCTCCATATATGGGCATAAAAGGGATTCTGTTAGGGATCTCCATATATGGGCATACAAGGGATTCTGTTAGGGATCTCCATATATGGGCATAAAAGGGATTCTGTTAGGGATCTCCATATATGGGCATAAAAGGGATTCTGCTAGGGATCTCCATATATGGGCATAAAAGGGATTCTGTTAGGGATCTCCATATATGGGCATACAAGGGATTCTGTTAGGGATCTCCATATATGGGCATAAAAGGGATTCTGTTAGGGATCTCCATATATGGGCATAAAAGGGATTCTGTTAGGGATCTCCATATATGGGCATAAAAGGGATTCTGTTAGGGATCTCCATATATGGGCATAAAAGGGATTCTGTTAGGGATCTCCATATATGGGCATAAAAGGGATTCTGTTAGCTGTTAGTGATCTCCATATATGGGCATAAAAGGGATGCTGTTAGGGATCTCCATATATGGGCATAAAAGGGATTCTGTTAGGGATCTCCATATATGGGCATGAAAGGGATTCTGTTAGGGATCTCCATATATGGGCATAAAAGGGATGGTATCCCAGATGATGCCCTGTTAGGAGATCCACACTAACAGAATCCATATATGGTCCTACCCACAGCTGCTATAAGCCAACCCTGGCGATAAGGTCTGAGTCGAAGAAATGCTTCTTTCCTGGCAAGAATTGCCCCTTTATACTGTAGGGCTCGTTTGTGTATTGTATGACATCACGCCACATCATCGGCTGAGGACTGTGTGATGTCATCATATCTCCATATATGGAGACATAAGTTGCTCATGCCCAAATATGGGCTGGTGAGGTCAGACTTAGTGTGATGCGTAGGTTATCTCCATATATGGAGATTCAACTTCAATGAGTAACCATGGCAAACTGTCAACTGCCCGTATGTCTTGATAATTGGTAAAACAAACTTTTGGCCTATTTGTGGAGATAAGCGACCAACGGTCGCTTATCTCCCGATTAGGGAGTCTTACTGGTTATATACTGTAGGTTCTCCCTCCTGATAGGATTACATTGGCAGCCCACCTGAAAATGAATGTTTTAGAGACAGGAGAGTGAGGAGACCCCTGTTACTTGGGGTCGGGACCCCAAGTGGGGTCCCCAAATTATTTTGTGGGGTCCCCAGATGATTAGCTTAATGTAAAAGCTAATCACTCAATGGTAAACAAAGTGTATACAGGGTATCTGCACATCTATAAAGTGACAATTTAAGGACTTTCCAGACCGTTTTAATACTAGACTGGCCAAACTGTCAAATATGAAGTAAGCAGAGGCGAAAACTGAGTCACATTAAATGTAATACCTACAATTCCAAGTGCCTGTCAGGGTGGGGGTCCCCAGTTCATATATGTTTATTTTGGGGGTCACGGCCTAAAAAAGTTTGAGAACCCCTGGTCTATAGCAATGATTACTACCAGAATATAGAGCTTTAATCTTTTTGTGTTTTTGTTATACTATGAAGACTGAGTACGGAGATACAAGGTTTCTGCTCAACAGCAACGACATGTCGACGTCATCACGTACAGCACCATTAAGTCATGTCACACCATATCGATATCGAGGCATTTTGAGCAAAACATCTTGTGATGTTTGATCTTTGTACACGTCGCCCATGCAGTCTATAGCTGCTGTCACGGAGGGAGATTGAATCCAAGTGGTGTGTGTGTGTGTGTGTGTGTGTGTGTGTGTGTGTGTGTGTGTGTGTGTGTGTGTGTGTGTGTGTGTGTGTGTGTGTGTGTGTGTGTGTGTTATTAATAATAGCACCTTGATGAGGCTGTGTGTTGCAGCACAGTGATGCATGGCTCTGACAAACCGCCTCATGTTTATGACCACACAACATCTGTTGATGGTGAATCACTCCTTCTAATCAGTGCTCCGCTGCCATTTGATCATTCCATCATGCCAGCACATGCACAAATGTGTGTGAAAGTGTGTGTTAGTTGCATGATCGTTAGTGCATCTGTTTGTGTGTTGTGACTTGTGTGTATGTGTTTGTGATGATATCTTTTCACATCTAATGCCCAATTGATACTTGGTTGAGCACTGAGACTCTACATCTACAACAAGCTCATACAAGGTGTTGTGTGCTTTTAGATATCGTCTCTGTCGGGACAGAAACCTCTTATCTCCATATTCTAACTTTTTAACTTTTTTTTTTTGTAAATCAACACCCTACTTGATCATGCTACAGGTTCACATAAAAGCATCATAAGTAGGAGATCCGCAAGCTCAAAACGCGGTGTGAAGTAACGCGTTTCGAGCTTGTTGATCTGCTACTTGTTGAATTTGAATTCTGCAAAGTAACAGTTTTGGACATATTAGGTTTCCCCCCTGATGTAGACTATCGTCACTGTCGGGGAGAAACTCTCCAAGTCTCAAATTTGCAAGTTTTTTCATAAAGTAAAGCCCTGCTTCATCATACAAGGCCGTCGCACAAAAGTAGTGAAAACAGCAGATCTACAAGCACACAACGCCTCGCACCGCGAGGGGTTGTGTGCTTGTAGATCGGCTGTTTTCACTAGTTTGAATCATTTTTAAATGATAAATGCAAAACGAACGGTTTTGGACATATACAAGGTTTTCACCCGACAACGACGATATGCTATTTTTAGTGGTGCAGCACTGGCTCGCCACCAGGTATAACGTAGGGCCTGCAGATTGCTGTGTGCTGTGAAGCCGCTATGCGCATGTGAAGGCCCGTCAGTGCCGAGCGTCTGTGGAAGGTGCCCCGTGGCACGGTGGCAGCGACGACGGGACTGCAGAGGGATGTTTCGTTTCATCAAAGCAGATAAACATCAACACACTGCGCCGTTCAAACATCCTCTGCCACCAATAATTAGGAAACACTGAATAAACAACATGCCATCACCAGTTATGGAACAGCACAAATAATAACGCTAGGAAAAAAGATCACCACAGCTAGTTCTATTGACCTCGCTTGTTGTTTTGAGGTTTCATGCTGCTGGTCCCATTTCTAATTTCACATGGAACTAGCCAGTGGTTTTTTGTAAATGTCAAACATTTCATCGCTGAGCCGGTTAGATTTATTCGGCTATTTATTTTACATTTTTACTGGAAGTTTGGTCTGTAATCTCCTGCGCAGTAGCAGTCCTGGAAACAGTCCGCTGGAAACAGAGGGAGCGAGCGAGCGAGCGAGAGCCATGCCTAAATGCATGACCTTCTGTACTACAGAGTTCAAAAACCACAACCAAACTAACAAAAATACATTGTGAATGAAGCACTCCGGCCCTATTTAAAAACTAGAGAAACGACACAACTATCCATTTACCGAGTGTCTGTCCGCCGTCCGCTGTCTGACCGTCTGTCTGCATGCTGACATCTTACTAACAGTGTTGCCACCATGGTAACAATGCCCAACTGACATCAACAAAGCCCAACTGACATCACTGACTGGCATCACTACAGTGCCCACATTTGGAGATGATATCACAGACTGGCCTGGACACAGAACACCATATATGGGCTTAAAAGAGTGCAAGCCAGACAGACGGATACAACGGGTATTGCACAACTGGACATCGATGGTGACCATTCTGCCCAATGGGCACCGTTCTGGGTTCTCCAACATTACTTCTGAGACTCCTACATATTCAATCCCTCATCGCACACCCCGGGCACAGGACTAGTTTTCTCTAATTTAGAAAATATATATCTACTTTCTCTGGGGACCCCCTGGTACCACCCCAAGGACCCCTGGGGGTCCCCGGATCCCGCTTTGAGATCCAATGCAGTACATAACCCCCTGCTGTTCCTCCCAGTGATTACAGCGTTGGTCCTGTGTGATCCTCAGCCAGGTGGCCTTGTGCTTCTGGAAGATGTCCTTGAAGCCTCGTTAAAGCACTTTCAACCCGGCATATCGCCATGACAGGCATAAAATGTTGCAAAATGATGCCACACGGTGTGAGCTTGGACATCAGCCACTCTCTCTGTGTGACATGAGGTGTATAAAATAGGGCTGAAGTGGACAATAATTGATTTGAATCATTAATCATCAATGAGGCTAACCTATGTGGTTAGAGTGACTTTGACCGGCTATGGGAGACGTATATGAATGCCATGGAAACCAGAACCTAAAGGAAATAAGGATATGTGGCTAAAGAGAAAGAGAGAACAGTAGGAGGAAAGGAAAGGAAAAAGGAAAAGAAATGAGAAGGATGATGTGAACAATGTCATTTGATGGACATGTGCAGGTGGTATGAGTATGTGTGTGTGAATGTAAGTGAATGCGTGTGATTATATGTATTGTGTTGTGTGGGGGAAAAAATCATCAATGACTTAAAATCAGTTATTTTCTGCTTTTAAATACATTAGGCATTAATCACAAAGTGTGTTGTTGGAAATGGTATTAACTGTGAAGTGTCCAGTCAGTGTATCCTGCCAAAGTGCTCTTAAAGGTGCCCATGTAAAATAAGGGTTTCAGTAAGTTGTAAATAGCTCTACAGTACATTCGCATAGTAATCATTGCTATAGAATGTTTGTTCAGTAACATTGTTTTCCCAATGGTCTCCTCATCCGCCCAGCTCTTTAGTAAACAGAAAATGCATTTTCAGTTCATAATATGTGTGCGTGCGTGCGTGCGTGCGTGCGTGTGCGTGCATGCATGCGTGTCTCTGTGTGTGTGTGTGTGTGTGTGTGTGTGTGTGTGTGCGTGCACGTGTGCGCATGTGTGCGTTCATACACGCCTGGTAGTTTCAGTCTACAGTTAATATTGAGTTACTAGATGCAGCAACAAATGCCCTGTCAGAGTATAGTTCTAAAATGACTTGGACAGCTGTGTTGGCTTTGAATTATTTCACTTCTTCGGGGCAATAAATCTGCATAATGCTGCCCACAGTGGAGAGAAGACCGAACCCAAGCGTATGTTGGTTCTTATCTCAACGTAGGAGACGATATTCAGGGGTGTCGCACGGAAATTCTGGGCCCTGGGTACAAGGATCACTGCGGGGCCCCCCATGAATGTTCTTCATAGGGGGAGGGGGTTTGACCCATTTAGACTGGGAACGCATTACTACGCATTATTTTGTGCTTTAACCTATTGAAAAATAGAAGATATACAAGCTCACGGTGCCGCGCTGCGAGCTTGTAGATCTGCTATTTTTTTTAAATCTTGAAAATTTGTGCAAGTCTTTGAATATTTCAAATCCTTCTAAGGCTTATTGAAAAACCTATGTTTCTATGTCAGAGGTGCTCAAACTTTTTCATGTGAAGGACCCCAAAATGATATGTATTTGGCCACGGACCCCCATCTCAAAATATTTAGTTCCAGGGACCCCCCCAGAAGCAAAATTTGAGTTAAAAAAGTTCGCTTAAAAAATACATACATTCAAAGATTTTGCACACATTTTCACAACTTTTCAAAAATAGCAGATCTACAAGCTCGCAGCGCGGCACTCGGTGCCGCGCTGTGAGCTTGTATACAGTATCTGCTATTTTTCAATAGCTAAAGTATAAAATAATGAAGGCCCCTCCACCTCCTTGGGCCCTATAGTAACTCAGTCCCACTGTCCCCCCCCCCTTGTGACGGCCCTGACGATATTCAGTAGGTTCACCCAGATAGATAACATTACCGCAGACGACAGGGGCTCAGGAGGCAGAGCGCTCGCCTGGGAAACGGAGTGTTTGATCTCCCCGCTCCTCCTGGCACCGCGTCGAAGTGCCCTTGAGCAAGACACCGAATCCCTAACCGCTCCCTGGGGCGGGCGCTGCTCCGTGGCTGCCTATGCTGTACTGTCTTCTCCTAAATAATTAGGCTGCGGCACGAATGCAGAGGACAAATTCTGGGTATGTGCAAAGGTACTAATAATCAATGTATCTCTACCCCTTTCCTTTGCCAGAGGCTAAATATGCCAACAATGATGGTGTATGTCTTAACCACTGTCAAATTGGCGTCCGTATTTCGGGTAAAAAAAAAAAGTTCTAAAGTCTAAATCTTTCTGAATTTTCAAGAATAGCAGATTACACACTCACGTACGCGACACATTGTAACAGGCTGCGAGCTTGTAGATTGGCTATGTTCAAAGAATGTCCGTATAAAGGGCACTTCACCCATTTTCAACCTTCTCATTATAATTGGTCCTCACTAATGCGCATTATAAGATGGCATACTTTCCGTGAGGACAATGGACTGCTCAGTAGGGTGTGTCATGAAATGAAAAATTGAGAAATCAGGGTTTTACCTATGGTTTCAAGTTGTATTATGATATAATAAACCATAATCAAAAGCAAAAAAGTGAGTTTGACTTTATTTACCTACCCCCTTTTTTGATTGAAAAATTGCATTTTTAGGCGTTTTTGGTGGATTTTGACCATTTCCGCCTAAATAAAAATGTTGTTATTTGTATTTTTTTTGGCAATTTGTATCATCACCATTCAAAACCAAATAATTACAGCACTTGGAAATTGTCCTTTTAAAAATAAAACCTTTATTTACTTTCCAATAAAGCCTTTTCTGACCTGCAAAGACGACCAACCAGTTGCTACCAGCCATCACAACTGATTGAGAGTACACTCTGTACACTGGACTGGTTTCTCACCTTTCACAACCTGTTATTTGAATTAAATTGAGGCAACTCACATTAGGATGGGTCCCAAGACCAGGCATGAGGATGGGACTAGCCTTGCTGATGTGACAGGTCCAGGAGAACCCATGGCACAGACCGAGCTACCTACCCTCCGGGGCGTCCTGAGGCACGGCATCTACCTGCAGGAGAAGAAGCTGTTGGAGGAAGGGGTGGATAGGAGGAACTACAGCATCAAGCAGCTGAGTATGGATGTCACGATGGAGGTGGTGAGCTGTTGGCAGAGGGCCAATGCTCAGTTCAGACCACCAGTCATATTCAAAGACAGGTCCATAGAACGGAAGATCCAGGTGGCCTGGACTGCTCTGGAGAACTTTGCCTGGAACAGAGGGGGCATGAAGAGAGAAGAGGACAGGAAGAACTTCCTAAACAATCTGGACTCCCTCTTCAACATCGCCTCCTGTAGTCATGAGACCCTCCCCTGCTCAGAGTCAAGGTGTGAGGGATGTCAGGAGGGGGCACACCTGCTGGACTGTAACTGTAGGAGAGAGAAGAGGATTCCGAAGCTGGAGCTGGCTTTCATGATGTCCATGAAGACCAGGCGGCCTCCTGGCCAGAAGGCTTCAGTCCTGATGGTGGCTAGAGCAGTGTTTGGAATCTTCAGGGTGTTTCTCTTCATCACATTCTCCTCAGCCATGGTCTCAGCTTCATTGTTCTGTTCCTGCAGCAAGAGCTCTGCCTCAGCACCCCTCCTGTCATCTAACTCCTTCTGGTGTTCCTTTTCCTTCTCTGCAGTAGCCTTCTTTATCTTGTCAGCCTTTTCTTCCCGTTCAGCAGCTTTCTGTTGCCTCTTAGTCTCCTTCATATCAGGTCCCACCATCATCATGGAAGCCTTCTGGCCAGGAGGCCGCCTGGTCTTCATGGACATCATGAAAGCCAGCTCCAGCTTCGGAATCCTCTTCTCTCTCCTACAGTTACAGTCCAGCAGGTGTGCCCCCTCCTGACATCCCTCACACCTTGACTCTGAGCAGGGGAGGGTCTCATGACTACAGGAGGCGATGTTGAAGAGGGAGTCCAGATTGTTTAGGAAGTTCTTCCTCTCCTCTTCTCTCTTCATGCCCCCTCTGTTCCAGGCAAAGTTCTCCAGAGCAGTCCAGGCCACCTGGATCTTCCGTTCTATGGACCTGTCTTTGAATATGACTGGGGGTCTGAACTGAGCATTGGCCCTCTGCCAACAGCTCACCACCTCCATCGTGACATCCATACTCAGCTGCTTGATGCTGTAGTTCCTCCTATCCACCCCTTCCTCCAACAGCTTCTTCTCCTGCAGGTAGATGCCGTGCCTCAGGACGCCCCGGAGGGTAGGTAGCTCGGTCTGTGCCATGGGTTCTCCTGGACCTGTCACATCAGCAAGGCTAGTCCCATCCTCATGTCTGGTCTTGGGACCCATCCTAATGTGAGTTGCCTCAATTTAATTCAAATAACAGGTTGTGAAAGGTGAGAAACCAGTCCAGTGTACAGAGTGTACTCTCAATCAGTTGTGATGGCTGGTAGCAACTGGTTGGTCGTCTTTGCAGGTCAGAAAAGGCTTTATTGGAAAGTAAATAAAGGTTTTATTTTTAAAAGGACCATTTCCAAGTGCTGTAATTATTTGGTTTTGAATGGTGATGATACAAATTGTCAAAAAAAAAAATACAAATAACAACATTTTTGATTTAGGCGGAAATGGTCAAAATCCACCAAAAACGCCTAAAAATGCAATTTTTCAATCAAAAAAGGGGGTAGGTAAATAAAGTCAAACTCACTTTTTTGCTTTTGATTATGGTTTATTATATCATAATACAACTTGAAACCATAGGTAAAACCCTGATTTCTCAATTTTTCATTTCATGACACACCCTACTGCTCAGTGACCTCCTACCAGTGACGTCATCAATGATGAAGGTGAGAGTTCCAAGCTTAAGAAAGAATTTACGGCCTTTCTCTATCTGGAAAGCTGAGACAGTAAGTCTACTTGCATTAATAATTTTTAAAAAGGTTTTTTGAAATGACCAAACCTGCCAAACGATGATGTCACTGGTATAGGCAGGTTTCTGAACTGTCAACAGCCCTCTTTCTGAGACACATGAGAGTAGACAGATCTTATGAGGAGCATAAGTTACTTATCGTCTTTGTCGGGTGGAAACCTCATATGTCTAAAACTGTTACTTTTCAGGATTCAGATTGAAAAATGGCAAAAGTAGTGGATCTACAAAACAAGCTCAAACACGGCCGTGTTTCAGGCTCATGGATCTTCTAAAGTCTACCCAGCGGCTACAGATCGGACCATGACAATAGAGGCCATAGCCCGTAACCACACATGAACAGGAACTTCGTGAGCTGCTGTCCACACAAAAGAAGAGCTACAGCAGCCAACCTCTGCATGGGATGTCCCTGTAATGAGGTGAACCAACAAAGAGACCCTAAACGAGCCTGCTCCAATTCCAAGGGCTTTTTTTATTTTATTTGTGTTTGGGTGTCCCTGTTAATGGCCAAACACTTCCTGGGTGTTGGTGCGGTGTGGGGGGAGGGGCGGGGAGCTCTATCACTCTATTAACAGAGGGAGGACAGAGCAGCATCGTTCATCATTCAGGCCGGCAGCCGGCCCTGCGGAAAACACAACACAGCCACTTCCCTCCGCCTCCGGCACGCTCCGGTTCTGCGGAAAACACGGTACAGCTACCTCGCTCCATCTCCGTCCCGCTCCGGCTCTGCGGAAAACACGACATACAGTAGCTACCTAAAAAAATAAATTGCACAAAATTGTAAAAAAATTAATTCATGAAATCACCATCCTAAAATGTAGATGTCCTCACAAGTATAACATGTGTGTGTGTGTGTGTGTGTGTGTGTGTGTGTGTGTGTGTGTGTGTGTGTGTGTGTGTGTGCGTGTGCGTGTGCGTGTGCGTGTGTGTGTGAGAGAGAAGGTGAGAGTGAGAGAGGTGGTGTTGGTAGTGGCGTTACGTCTCCATGTAGTTTTGAGCTAAGTGATATGTGACATCCCACAGATTCACTCTAGACTGCTGGGAGAACTCTAATGAGCCTGTTGGAACCTGCCGGGAAGTGTGTGCGTGCGAGTGTACACAACTACACATCTGTACACACACATACGCACACACATGCACACACGCACACAAGCACGCACACATGCACGCA
The DNA here is from genome assembly GCF_963921795.1 of Nannobrachium achirus. NCBI lineage: Eukaryota > Metazoa > Chordata > Actinopteri > Myctophiformes > Myctophidae > Nannobrachium > Nannobrachium achirus. The sequence continues at coordinate 32,221,508 of NC_137823.1, forward strand.
CGTGTGTGCCTTAATTGTGCACGTTTCTCTGGATGTGCTTGCATACCTACATTATATCGCCGCTGTCGGGCAGAAACCTTATATCTCCAAGTTTCAAATTTGTATGTTTTTTCGTAAAGTAAAGCCATAGCTTGAACAAGACTTGTTGCACAAGATTAGTGAAAATAGCCGATCTACAAGCACACGACGCCTCCATCGCGAGGCATTGTGTGCTTGTAGATCGGCTATTTTCACTAGTTTAAATAATTTAAAAAAAAAATCTGTACAAAACTTACAGTTCCACCCGACGACAACATATGTGGGTCTTCGTGCACACAAGTGCGTGCGATGTGTGTTACGCGCGTGTGTATATGACCACACCGCCGGGCAAAATATTTTACATATGTCCCCATGATGCAAAGCTGTGCGTCTTGTCTGCTTTTGTATGCACATATATATATATATATATATAGCGTTGGTTGTGTGCACCTGAAATTGTCTGTACCTTCGCACGCACGCGCGTGCGTGCGTGCGTGCGTGCGTGCGTGCGTGTGTGTAATTGTTGTTTCCCAGTGCTCAGAGGAAGTGGAACACATTCAGAGTGACACCTCCCTCATGGACACAAAACAAACCTGTTCTGTGCTCATCCCTGGAATAGAAATATCAATTGGATTCAACTCTGAGTGAACCGTTGCACCGTTGCAATACGTATACACGTATTGCCTATTTACCTCAGTCGTTTTCGTGCCCATATAGTGTGTGCCAACGGTGACGCAATTGTAGTCCTTAGCGGCCATATTTTGGGTCAAAACACAGGTGTTTCAATTGTTTGATTGCATAGAACCAATGCTCTACTCCAATCAGAACACCTGTGTAAGGCTTTGTTGACCCAAGAAATTTGGCACACCCTATAGGACCCCCAAATTGATATGTATTTTTTTGTGCCTATAGGACCCCCAAATTGATATGTATTTTGCCGCGGACGCCCCATTTTAAAATGTTTTGTGGCCAGAAGAGAATCTACATTTTGAATGTAATGTTCAAAATATAGCACATGTACAGGCTTTTTAGATCTGCTATTTTTGAATAGCCATCGTATAAATGGATACATTATTGTTATTGCGACCGTCAGGTCGCACTTACTATCAAAACCTCATATCTCTGCAACCGTTGCCCCGATCCATGCCAAATTTTGCACACACACTCCTTGCCTGCCAAACTACAACCTCCAAGGACCCCCGGAGCCCCAGGGGACCCCCAGATGTAAAAAATGACCAAATGTGCAAAAATGACCACCCCAACGGGAATGCTCACGGGGAATTCCCGGGGACCACCGACTCCTGGTGCTCCAGAACGGATGCAAAAGTGGTGGCGCCCCCAGTGGAGGACCCCCTCCACTGCAGCTCACATAAAATGCCGTAACTCGGGCTAGGAGCGTCCGGGAGAGCCGGGGCCGGTACCTATTCATCCGCCAAGGCAACGCGGAGACCCCACCCCTCATTTCTCACATGGCCCTCTTCTAGCGCCACCATGAGGCCGATTCTTGCAAAACACATTTTTGGACACTGCTCCTACAGATTTTGCCCTAAAATCACACAAATCGGTACACACTATGTCTACACTCATCTCATCAATATGGATGTCCCATATAGCGCCACCATCAGGCCGATTTTTTGAACCACATTTTTGGACACTGCTCCTACACATTTTGCCCTAAAATCAGGCAGCGACCTGACGGTCGCTTATCTCCCGATTAGGGAGTCTTACTGGTATTTATTGTGGACCACTGGCCTGCCTGACATCATGGTAACAGGTATCTCATACGTCTCTCTCTCTCTCTCCCCAGCCCTCCTACAAGACCCTATCCACCTCTTTCCGTGGGAATTTACTGGAGAATATTTTGCACCACACTTCCGGTTAACAGCAGACATACAAGCTCACGTCGCGTCGCAGATGCAACCGTTGTGAGCTTGTAGATCACACTCGGCTGCGGCGCCGGAAGCTCCGTGCAACTTCTGTGCAATGCACGATGGGATGTTGGAAAGTTGCGGATAGAAGAACAATGACTTTGTAAATACAGCAGCAGCAGTGTGTTGTAAATATGAGTTTTGGATAATGTTGCTTTTTGTCAAGTTTTTCATGCTTGTGCTTGTGCGTGCGTGGAAGCTTGTGTGTGTGTGTGTGTGTGTACATTAGTGATAATATACCTGAGCTCGTGCATTTCCATATACAGTACTTGTGTGTGTTCTTTTGTGAATTCATGTCTGACACATGTGTGTGTGTGTGTGTGTGTGTGTGCGCGTGTGTGCGTGTGTGTGTGTGTGTGTGTGTGTGTGTGTGTGTGTGTGTGTGTGTGTGTGCGTGCGTGCGTGCGTGCGTGCGTGCGTGTGCGTGTGCGTGTGCGCGTGCGTGCGTGCGTGTGTGTGTGGCACTAACCGTGTGTCATGTATGACAGGCCCCCGTTGGGGTGTGGGGGGTGAGGGGGGGTTTGTGACCTTCGCGGGCGCTAACGCCGTTGCCATGGCAGCCAGTAGCTTGATGCTTTTTGACAGCTCTGATTTGCCCTTGATAGAAGCTGCCCCCACAGGGCGAGAGAGCTCTCTCTCTCTAATACATGCACGCGCTCACAAACGCACGCACATCCACACACACACACACACACACACACACACACACACACACACACACACACACACACACACACACACACACACACACACACACACACGCACACACACTTTGTCGTACTATATCCTACTTGTGAACATTTTAGGACGTCATTGAAATTCCAGTAGTTGAATATAGCTGTACAGTACTACAAATTGTAGATCTACAAGCTGATCAGCTTGGAGATCTACTATTTTTTGGTGTGCAGTCGCGTATGGGCTATAAGAAAACCATAACCCTAACCTCTAAAGGCCTAATCTTAATCCTAATCCAAACCTCAATCTTTTCCTAACTGTTAAACGCAACCGAGCTCTAAAAATATATTGTTTTATTATGATTGTTTTTGGTGAAGACGTATTTCTCTAGTACACCAATGCAAGTACATGCGCAGCACAGCCGCTCGCACACACACACACACACACACACACACACACACACACACACACACACACACACACACACACGCACGTAGACACGCACACGCTCTCACACACACACACACACACACACACACACACACACACACACACACACACACACACGCACGTAGACACGCACACGCTCTCACACACACACACACACACACACACACACACACACACACACACACACACACACACACACACACACCTATCGCCATGCCAGCATGGAGCCTTTTAAACTGTAACACACAAACACACAAACAAAACGTGCTTTCATTTCTTGCGTATACACAAGGAGACCCTGCTGTGTTTACGCCTGCTTTGTACTTTAGTCACGCGCCACACGCCACGCGCACCGAAAACAGCCCTGACCTGCAAACTCACAACGTACCACGCCCGTGCACGCTGCGCCGTGAACTTGTAGAATGTAGATCGTCTGTTTCGGCTATTTTACCGACACCTTGGCGACAGAGTATAAATGTACCCTTTTACAGTGTGGTCTCTGTCGTAACAAAACTATTATTTTTCAGGATTCACATTTAAGAATTACTTTTGATGCTTTTGTGAGAAGCTGTACTGTAGTGTAGTGTGACCAACTATAGGGGAGTTAATTTACGGGAAACAAACACAAAAAGTTACAATATGGAGATAAGAGGATTCTGCACGACAGCGCCGGTTTGAAGTGTGAAGTGAGGAGGAGTGGGTTTTGAAGAACAGAGGCCTGTATATTCACAGACAGAGGAGGGAAAAACCCACTCCATTTATCCTCCTCGCCACTTCTACCTCCACTCGCCACACACGCACGCACTCACTCACGGCACGCATGCACCCTTCCAGTCTCTATTTTACCTTGAGCTGCATCACAGGCAGGGAGGTTCAAGGAGGGCCGGGGAGAATCATCAGAATATTGTTGCTGCTGATGTCTGGCAGAAACCTCTTATCTACATATTTGTACTTTTTGTGGGTTTTTTTCGTACAGTATATCAACATCCTACTTACTTACACTCAAAAGCATCAAAAGTAGCAGATCTGCAAGAGTAGATCTGCTACTATTGATGCTTTTGAATTTTATTCCTGAAAAGTAACGGTTTTGGACATTAATTTCCACCTGACATGAGGTGAAATGCAGTATACAGGGATTAGTGACAAATGGAAACCTTGAATGTCCAAAACCACTTTCATTAAGACAATGAAATGGTCAATAAGAACATGCTCCATAAAATCATCAATGTATCCAACAAGATAGCTGGGGTACGGCTGGAGAGTATGACCTCCATGTATGAGACCCGGGTGCTCAGGAAGGGCAAAGCTACAGTATTGCTAGGGATAGAACACACCCGTTATACAGTCAATATAACCTTTTACCCTCAGGATAATCGTACACAGTACCTGCGTTGCAGGCTAGGGCTTACAGGACATTTGTCCCTACAAGTATAGGGCATGAACTCATAAACAGCACCGCTCATTTCACAATAGGTGTGATATATTCTTTTAATAATGCAGGGCTTTTTTACTTGTAACAGAGTATTGTTATATTGTCGTACTGCTACTTTTTTGAGTAAAACAAACAGGAGTAGTTCTTCCACCACTGGCTGCCACCGCAGTAGGTCTCCCACTCAGTAATGGAAGGTGGCATGTGGCCAGATAACCTCATATCCATCCATGCTGTCGGGCAGAAACCTCTCATCTCCATATTCGAACTTTACGTGTTTTTTCATAAATTAATGCCCCAACTTGACCATACGACAGTGTCACACGAAAATATCAATATCAAAATTAGCAGATCTGCAAGCTTGTAGATCTGCTACTTTCGCTGTTTTTCAATTTGAATCTTTGGGCTTATGAGGTTTCCTCCCCGACAGAGACGTTATGTTTGATGATGGCCGGAGAGCAGAGACACACACACACACACACACACACACACACACACACACACACACACACACACACACACACACACACACACACACACACACACACACACACACACACACACTTCATCTGTGTCCTGGCAGCGAGTGGACATGGCGTGCCACCTCAGTGACGGTGACAAACTCCACTATTTGTCCTTCTGTAGAACCCCCATCCCCCCCACCCCACCCACCCACCTGCCTGCATGCTCAACACTTCATCAAGAAAAGAAAAGAAAAAACAGCCGTCACCAACATGGCGGGGGAATCCATCAACTCACCCACGGGTGAGAGATGATGTCATCAACTTTTGGAAGGAGGGAGAGATTTTGCCCACGGTTGACAACGTGGGAGTGTGTCGATATTTCGACATAGCATTTGTTCGGCGTTCTGTTTGTTCGACGCTGGTGAATGTTAACCTGGTGAAATGCTAACCTGCCGACGCTGGTGAATGCCTACCTGGTGAATGTTAACCACTATGCCTAAACCTAACCCAAACCCTAACCTCAGTAAAACTATGCCTAAACCTAACCCTAACCCTTAGTCGAGATAATGACACGTAGAAATAGCAAGAAATAACACCATCACCTCCACCCATCAGACAGATTTATGGATAGGCCTAGATATAGCTTACATCACTGTACACTAAAACGTTTATGTCCAAAATCATTACTTTTCAGGAAATGGAGGGGAAAAAAGACCCTGCATTCCAATGGATCTAATGTTATTTAAATAACTCATCCACTGCTTATGACTAGTTTGACGAGTTATATTTATGTGTCCACTCTGCTTATGACGAGTTTGACAAGATTTTTTTTTTTTAAATATTTTTGGACCCCATTAAATCTAGTGAACATGATTTCAATCGCGATTTTGCATGTTCCACCCCCATACAACCCCATCTTTCATACAGGGCAGCCATCTTTGCTTACATAACATGTAAAACATAATGGCTATTATCTCAAGAATGCCTGAACGGATTTCCAATCGGATTTTTTTTGTTTGAAAGCTGTGAACAAACTGCACAAACATGGTGCATGATCTGTGCATGGGCGTGCATGATCTGTGCACTATAAATTACATGGAAGTCTATGGAGACTTCTGGCGGGGAGATCCCAAAGAAGGCATATTCAAAATGGCAGTCACAAGCTCTCGTTAATACTTTTCATCAGAGACTTGTATTAGACAGTTCTGCCAATGCGGGGTCAAAAACTCCAAATGATCACTATTTCCCCATAGACGCCAATGCATTCTGTGAACTTCCGGTTCAGTCAGTCACTATTCACCAATAGATGTAGAAGACCTGGCCTGATGAAGTGAACGGAGATGAAGCAACTCCTTGAAAGGCTCTGCTTTTCATCAGTGGTGTAAACTAAAGTAACTCAGACAAGTACTGTAGGCTACTCAAGTATTTTTTACTTTGCTGGAGTTTCCAGTAAACTACAGTTAAGTTTACTCCACTACATCTCAGAGCCAAATATTGTACTTAATTATTTGGAAAAACTTTAGTTACTAGTTACTTTGTATATTAAAATGTACTTTTAAAATAAATTCATGAATGTCTCTATGGCTATCTGTGTTGATTATTCTGTTATTAAATTACTGGAAAATAACAACATGCTAATTAGAACACAAATAATTGCTTTCACAAAGTATCATATTCTCCACAACACTTGCATTCCCCCTATCTTAATGGTATATTCCCCAGTTCAGTAGGTCAGCACAGGTGCAATGCATTAATGTTAATTAGCAGAGGTGGTGCGTTTTTCCCAGTTGGTAGCAGATAGTTGTGGTAAAATAATACCATCCACCTATGGATTAATCATGGCTGTTCTCATTACATTCATAAAAGTTCATCTTAAAGGTAGGACAGCACGTCTTTCTTATACTTTTGCTTCCTTGTTGTGTAATGTCTGTGCCTGTGTGCATGTGTAATGATATGTTCACTTTAGGCTACTGCATGGCTTATCCTCTTCAATTTGCATTTGCTGTATTTGGAGTTGAACTGGTCTGGTCTCTGCCAACTGCTCTGTTCATGTGATACTGTTGTGTTTTGTTGTTGCATAGTAGGCTAATGAATAGAATCATCAGAAGAGTCAAATTGATTTTGTATCAAGACAGGCATCGCTATTTCTCTATTTTGCTCTCTAACCATGCCACAGTGGAAGCTGTACTGCAGACCTACATTATTTCTGTAACAGACCAGTGGTTTTCAACCACAGTGATCTGGCTGGGGACCACCAGTGGTCCTTTAGGGGGTTCCAGCCCAGGTGGTCCCCAACTAAATGGAGAGTTGGTAACCAAATGGACCCTGGTAACTCATGAGAGTCTAAATGGGTCCATTTGGTTTCATTTTACACTCTAAGTTAAAGATCTATATCAGGGGTCTTCAACAGGGGTCCGGGATCCCTAGGGGGTCCTCAGAGTCATTACAGGGGGTCCTCCAAATCTTATTTTTTTTAAATAGAAACATTTTTTCTCTTTTTATATGAACCACTTGAACATATTCTGAGAACTTTAGCCAAAAATAGCAGATCTACAAGCTCACAACGCCTCGCAGCAAGAGCTTTGGTCTAGAGGGGAAAAAGAGCAGACTAAGTACAGAGTGAAAGGTCAAGTTCCGTTCAAGTGGTTAAATATCTGAAAACACAAATTGACATGAATCCAAAATTCACTGATGATTGTGCTGTCAAACGATGAAACTATATGGAATCTATGAAAAGGTTGTAGGGGTCCCTGCTTCATCTCTCTCACCTAAGGGGTCCTTGGCCTGAAAACGTTGAAGACCCCTGATCTATATTATTGTTAAACACTAAATTTACAAGAGAATTACGAAGAATTATTATTTTGATTAACGTTTGCCTCTTATCTCTCCTATAATGGTACTGCAAACATCGATACAGCCTGGAGGAATTATGGACAAAATCGTACTCAAAGATAACAAAATCTTTTGATATACAGGTAATATTCTTGGGTCTGAGAGGCTAAATTGCTTCAGATGGTGTTCCATGGCTCAAATGTCAAATAAATAATGGACCTTGATATTAAAAAGGTTGAAAAGCACTGTGGTAGAGGGATGAGAGACTGCATTTGAAAAGGCTTATTGACACAATGACAATGTAGCCTTTGTTTGGTATACTACAGCGATGCAGCCTATGTTTTGTGGCCTTTGGGCATATTATTAATGCTGTCACGTGACCTTGCCATACCTTTAGCTTTTGCTGAATTGATGATGCCACTGCTTTTGAAATGGGGAGATACAAGGTTTCTGCCCGACAGCGACAGTATATGCACCAGTTTCAGTTTACTTTAGAGGTAGAGAAGGGAACGAGAGAGAGAGATAAGAGAGAGTGAATCGTTTTACTGTCACTTTGCACAGAGCAAAGGCTGAATCACCTGAACCTGCAGCTTCTCTGATGGATGTATCAATGTTGTGAACGTTCTTACCTTCATCGCAAAAATTAGGAGCAGATGAAGAGGAATCTGGTGGCTGTCACCAGGATATTGCTGTTGCCACTTTACACAGTAGGGCTGTCAACACAAAGTGCAGAGCCCCATCCATCTGCTTGGCACACAACCACTAAAACTATCCAAGCAGTGGATCGGATGCCTTCTGGAGTTGTGTTGTTCCCGGCGGGGGGGTTCAGAAGGTAGTTGTGTTGTTCACTGCAGGGGGTTCCAAAGAAAGGCCTGTACTGTAACTCTGCAGACTTATGGGGTCATTGAAATGAAAGTTTGAGAACCACTGCTCTACATCAGTGGTTCTCAAACTTTTCCGTGTCAAGTACCCCCACATTGATATGCCTTTGGTGCCAAAGACCCCCAGAAGAGATGATTTGCATTTATTTTTAAATGCAAAGATTATCCCAAATCAGGTGTACAAGCTTGCAAAGCAGGTGTACAAGCTTGCAAAGCAGGTGTACAAGCACTCCCAGTGCGCCACTTTGTGCTGCACTAGAAGTTTGTAGATCTGCTATTTTTGAATAGCCAAATGGATAAAGTGGTCAAAATGATTGTGATGCTGTGTTAACTGCTTTTTCTGGGGACCCCCTTGAACACCCCCAAGGACCCCTGGGGGACCCCGTGGCCCACTTTGAGAACCGCCGCTCTACACACTCTGATGCATTACCTTGCTTATTGTAAGTCGCTCTGGATCAAGAGCGTCTGCTAAATGCCTAAATTGTAAACTCTTAACCAGTGGCTCAGGAGTTAGAGCAGCTGTCTTGGAATCACACCGTCCATGGTTCGATCCCTGGATCCTTTTGGTCGTGTGTTATAGTGTCCTTGAGCTAGACACTGAACCCCTAACTGCTCCTCACTATAGTTTGGTGCCCATGGTTTTCTCTGCTGTCGGTGTGTGAATGTGAAATGATGTGTAAAGCATTTAGGAGAAAAGTGCCAAATGAATAAGTCTATTAATCATTAATTAAGGGTAGGATAAGTGATTTTCTTTGGTTAAAATAATGACTCTAATCTGATGGCACTCATTGCTATCTGGAGTGTGTGTTCAGTAACAGGAGTCTCAAGTCTCTCCAGCTCTTTATTAAACTAGGTCACATTACAAATTGTATCCGAATAGAGAACTCCTTTAATTCATTAAAACATAAATACAATGTACTATTGAACTAGAAAAAGTGCTCCTCGTAGCACAGGTCTCCGCCAGGTCAGATAGGTTAAATGTTTCGCTCCTTGTGGCGCTATCACAGTCTGAACTGAAATATTCAGGGCAGAGGTTCTGCTATGGCGCCCAGGGAGAGTGTGTGCACACTTTTGCTACAATTGGGCCAACGTTGCCAGAGATTATCTTCTCACAGACAGACGGACACAAGGATGGATGGGTGCAAAACATAAGTTGTGTTTCCATAAACCTTTCAGAAATGTGCTTTAAGACAAAGCGAATTTAGCCTGTTTCCATCTGCGGGTGTCATTCGAATTAGTGTAGCGCACCCTACCTCCTTGCCCACCACTAGCCCCCACCATTGTGCTTAGGGTCCTTGGGAAATGCCAGGTCGCAGAAGAGCGACACAAACAAACAACACATAAACAGAGACTGAACGTGATACTGAGACAGTTTGTTATAAGTTTGAATTGAACAAATCTTTGTTTTAAATTCTGTCAGAGGTTGTCTTTGCACAACAGACTAAAGAGCTGCAGCTGAGCTGGCACGTTGTGAAAAACGGGAGGAATTTACACACGGTTCAGACGGTTTGTTTTGTGGGCTAACGCTAATGCAATGGACCAGAACGTCGTCATTTATTTGCATTTATTGGCTGACCCGTTTCCATTCACTAATGCTCATTTAGTTTTTTCGATAAAGCCTCAAAATCCTCCTCCAAGCGGATAAATGTTTTTTGCGAATTAAGAATGTTTATTCGAATTTTGAAGTGTTTCCATAAAAAGATTTATGTGCAAAAGCCTTAATACGCATTAAAGAGCTTTATGGAAACGCAACTATAGTCTCTGCCAGGCCGAAGACTACTATGGAGATACAAGGTTTCTGGCCAACGGCAAGGTTATTATGACAGACATTTTCAGTGTATTCCATCTTGTTGCTTCAGTGTGTTTCAAGCAATCCTCCAGACAGATTGCCTGCAGTGTAAAGGACAATACCGCTGGCCTCCCCCTGGGCCTGGTGACACGTACGGTACAAGATTAGTACATGACTGTATACAATGTATTATGTCATTGCTCACTCTACTTACTGTAAATCCTATTTGCAGTTACGTTGTGCAGCACTTTGAGGCTTGGTAATTCTTCCTAGCCTGGCTGACACTCATCCTGAATTTGCATTTGACTTATTATCATGAACATTTTGTGGAGGTTCACGCTGTCTCCCCCGGTCCCCCTCCCCTCTGCCGTACAGGCACCCCAACCATTTAGTAGGAGATGCAAGGGCAGTGGTTCCCAAAACTGGGGGGTCCCCATCCACAACCCAAATGATTTTGTCGGGGTCCCCAGATGATTAGCTTAATGTGTAACATTCTTTTCTTACTCAACAGTAAACAAACATCTGCATGTTTGTGGCAATTTAAGGACTTAAGATATCTTTAATACCTCTAAAATGAATAACAATAAAAGTAAGACCATTACTGCGCCAAAAGTAACCAACAAACTGTACTAAAATGGTCAAGCATTGGTCAAATTGTCAAGAAATAGTCAAATGTTGAAAATAGCTGATAAACAAGCTCACAAGGCCATGCACTGCAAGGGCACTGTGAGCTTGTAGTTCGGCTATTTTCACAATATTTATCTGTGGAAACTATATTTAATGCCTCAACTCCTACAATTCCAAGTGCTTGTCAGGGTGGGGGTTCCCCAGTTTGGGAGGAATATGTCAGTCCGACGTCTCATTACTCTGACTACGTGGCTACGTGTGCGGTTAGGGTTAGAGATAGGGCTAGTAACGTCTGAATAATTGTCGGAACAACGCTGCGCACCCCCCAATTCAAATATGATTATTTTGAGGGGTCACGGCCTGAAAAGGTTGAGAACTTTTGCACTAGGGCAATTACGGCACAACTGTGTCACTGGCCTACTACAAAGACCAGCAGTGCAACTGTCAATTGAATGACTAGATATTAATCAATCAATATCGATTTTAGATAGATAGATAGATAGATAGATAGATACCTTTATTATCCCAAGGGGGAAAATCAGTTGCCCAAAGGCAGCACAGCAGTATAAGGTTATTTACAAAGTTACAGAGAAGTATGAAAAAGAAAAAAGAACAAGAACAGAGTACAGTAAAGGGCAAGGTACATCAAGAGACCACCAAAACACAAGCCAAGTCTGGCCAATGTTAAGGGTCACACAGAAGAAAAAAGACGGAAAGAAAGTAAAAGAAAGAAGAGAAATACTGCGGAGCTAACAACTGAACAGTCTTCCCGCAAGGAGCGACCACAGAGCATGTCATTCGGTGAAGAGTTTTAAAATAATTTATATAAAAAAAAGGTCAAGTCAAATCATTTTGTACGACAACGTTCTGACGTTCTGCATTTGGTTGCACACCCAATGGATACTAGTTGCAGTAAACATGTGAATTTCCTCTTTGAATGTGTGTGAATATCAGTAGCCAACAGGAAACAAACTTGGAACCAAGCTGTTCCCTAGCAACACAATTACATTGACAAGGTCTATTGTGTTCTTTGCACTGCTGCCTCTGTGGTGGTGGGCCAGGGTTGTAGCAGTTGTACCTCTATTAGTGGATTGGCTTAACAAAATTATCGAAACGAAGCAGATAATAGCGCCAAACCTTTTTTGAGGCTTCTTCAGGACCTAACCATGGATTTTAGCCTTGGGTACCAAACTTTATTTTGATGTTTACCCATAGAATTATCCATATCAAGTTGGGCTCCCATCGACTTTCTATAAAGTACCTATAAAATACCCAGAAAGAAAAACTGCTTTAAGTAGGATGTGAGGTACTTTTGAGTATATTACTTTTGGTACTTATATTTTGATGCCAAAACATTTCATACTTTCAATTTTGAATACAGTACTTTTACTTGTTGCGGAATATTTCTACATTGCGGTATTGATACTTTTACTTAGGAAATATGAGTGCTTCCACTGAGAGTCGTGTGTGCAGGTTCTCTCTCGGTCTCTCTTTACGAGGAGGAGCGTTCGGGGTGAAGAAGGAAGGAAGTCTCCGCTCCTCTCCTTCGCTCTCCAGCCATGTAATTGACATAATTAGAGGATTACAGCCGAGAGCTCCGTCTCCGTCGATCTCTCTCTCTCTCTCCTTCTCTTTCTCTCCCTCTCTCTCTCTCTCTGTCCTCCTCCTTCAGCCACACAACAATGCCCGAGCCCTGACGCTCCAACCTGCCAGCCGGCAGCGAGGAGGACAACACAGATAAGAGGGGAAAGCCCATGTTCTGACAGGAGCAAATTAACCTGCTGTTGGTCGCCCGCCCCGCCAGAGAGCCAGTAGTGGTGTTATCGTCTCTCTGCCTCCCTGTAACACTCCAGAGTGCTTCTCATATCGTCGCTGTCGGGCAGAAACCTCTCATCTCTGTATTCTAACTTTTCACACAAAAGCATTAGCAGCAGTAGCAGATCTCCAAGCTCGAAAAGCGGCACGAAGCGTTGGCCCGAAGCGACATGTTTTGAGCTTTCTAGATCTTCTACTTTTGCTATTTTTGAATTTGAATGTTGAAAAGTAACAGTTTTGACAAAATGTATTTGGGTCCCTGGACCCCTCCCATCTGAAAAGATTTGGTGACAGGCCCCCACCCCCAGAAGAGGAAAAGAAAAACAATATATTCAAATGTTGTTGTTTTTTTTGTTTTGTTTTTTCAAATGTTTCAAAAATAGCCAATCTATAAGTTCACAATGCGATGTGTTGTGAGCTTCTAGATCGGGGGGATGCTACTAGGTAAGACACGTCAGAGTGACTTGCGACCTCAGGGTTTAGGGCGAGGTTGGGCCAATTCTTGGCCATCTGGCCAGTGATGTATATGGGACCAGTTACTCATATATGGAGACCCCTTCATGATTGTTATGTTATGTCAAAACATGCCCATATATGGACATTAACAAATACGGGAATTCCCATATATGTCCTTAATATTGATAACATAATATCCTTAATAATGTCCTTAATATTGACAATATAGGAATCTCCATATATGGGCATAAAACGTACGTAAGTAATGCCAAGCAGGGCCTTGGTTTGATGCCTGTGGATCTCCATATATGGGCATAAGCGGGTACCCTAACATTCTCATTTTCGGCCTGGGATTTATGACATCAGAAATCTCCATGAGTTAGGGCCTTGGTTTGATTCCTGTGGATCTCCATATATGGGCATAAGGGGGTACCCTAACAATCTCATTTTCGGCCTGGGATTTATGCATGTATGGGCATAAAAGGTTTTTTTCTTTTTCTGGGAAAGACCATATATGGACTTTTATACCCTGAGAAATCTTGTAGCTTGTCTAACTGTCAGTACAGGAAGTGATGTCGTGTGACATCCTTTTTATGCCCATATATGAGTCATTCTGTACCACATCACTGTGACTCACTGACATCACGTGACATCACTTCCTGTACTGACAGTCAGACAAGCTACGAGATTTCTCAGGGTATAATGCGACCTTCGGTCATAATAAATTAACTGATTTTACTGGGACCCCCCCCCCCCCAGGAACCCCTTGAGGGACCCCCTGGGGCTCCCCGGACACCACTTTCAAGAACCACTGACCACTCTCCTCTTTCACAGTGTCCATCTCTCTCCTCCGTTGCCCGGGGTCATTCATAGCTGATGCTTTGTCATGGTATTCGTGGTTGTTGTTGTCATTCTGAGTATGGTCGTGCGGTCCCATCTTTTCTCCCCTGCTTGGTTCGGCCTCTCCCTCACTCACGTCCTTGACCTGTCCATGGGAAAGTTCTCATTCTACCACTCTGCCTGTCTGCCACCAAAATGTGGAATGCCCACCCTGACGCCATCCATTAAAAGATGTGAATCACTGGTTTCTTCCAAAATTGGGCTGAAAAAACATCAGGAGACCAAAAAGAGGAGTTACCATTTCTCCTTTTTCTCCTCTGTGCACTTGGTATTTGTTGATGAGATGTATTATTGTGTACATTTTTGAGCGGTAGTCACACCGTCTCCTAAGCGTGACCGTGGTGTGTAGCTATGTGTCTTATGTGTCTATGCGTCTGTGTGTCTGTAGCCTGGCCTGCAATACAGCTGGGTGACCAGAGAGGTGCTGTTGAGCAGCCTTAAAATGTACATGCATGCACTGCACGCGCACACACACGGACACAGACACAGCCTTGAAATTAATGGACACCACCGCTCAGTTCACACTGGTGTGATTTTTAATGCCATTTTGATGAATTGAACACACACAGGACTTTGTTATCCATGTGTGGTTTCAGCTAATAAAGTATTCAATCATTCAAACTCTCTCTCTCTCTCTCTCTCTCTCTCTCTCTCTCTCTCCTTCTCAATCTTTATCTCTCTCTCTCTACTTTTCCATGCCCTCTATTTTTCTCTCTTGTCCCCTCCCTCATTTCCTCTATCTTGCTCTGTCCTTGTCTTGACCCCCTAAATCCCCTCTCTCCATCCCTCTATCTCTCCCACACTCTGTCTTCCACCCCTCTCTGTCTCATCAAGGCCATGACAAAATAATACGTTTGTATTTGCCAAAGCACTCATTACAGTGGAGAAGATCAACACCTGTCCCGCAATTTTACGGGATAATCATTCCGAATAATTTAACCACTTAAACCCTAATGTCCTTATTCTGGGCATGTCATAAGGGGGGTGGGCGGTCGGTGGACATTCAGCAAAAGTACAAGCTGAGGGGAGCTGAGGGGAAAAAGTAGGAGCCTATTAGGCTCCTACTTTTTCCCAAGTAGACCCCAACTACAGTGTCACACAAACGTATAAAAAAGCGTATCTATAAGCTTGAAACTGGGTGCGAAGTGACTTGTTTTGAGCTTGTAGATCTGCTATTTTTGCTGTTTTTGAATTAGAATCTTGAAAAGTCAGTTTTGGACATATGAGGTTTCCATCCGACAGAGACACTATTTGACCTAAATTAGCTGATATCATTTGATGCGCTTTTAACTCCACCATAACTCCTCGACCTCTGACCTACGACAATCACGTCAAATCCCTTCCACACTCTTTTTGTTGACAGATATAAACTAATGTAGGTCACATAGCATGGTGTTACTATGGAAAGAATACCCCCGAGAAATGGGCGCAACAATGGCGGTGACGCGGTGCTATTCTGGTGTATAGAGAAACGTCACGGGGCCATGACTACAGATAAACATGTGGCACATATAGATCACACACAGGGGTCTATTTTCGCCTTATTATCCCTAAACTACTTTTTGACATTTTGCACTATTTTGAAAAATGAATATTTTTGAAATGTTCAAATAGCTGATCTACAAGCTCACAATGTGTCGAGGTAGATCGGCTATTTGAAGTATTTTAAAATGTTTTTCAAAATAGTAAAACAAATGCAAACAAGTTAAGGCATAAGATGAAAATATAGGCCAAAGAACCTAAAGTCTGCTATAGCTGTTTTTTGTCCGGAAGAGGAAATGTGTGTATACTAGTAGCAATAGCTCTCCTTCCTGTCTCTTGTGGTTGAGGTGTCCAAAATGTAGAGGTCTGTTTGCAGTGATGGTTGAGTAGCTTTTGAAGAGCTAAACGAAGCACATTTCACAATGTGTTGTGTTGGCCTACTTGAAACTGTGATTAATTGTTCAGGTTAGAATGAGTGTCTGGTTGTGTTGGTTTGGGGGTCCGCTTTTAATTCCAACCATAAGATTAGTGTGAGGTTAGGGATGGGGTTAGTTATAATGGGCCGTCGGAATAATGACATTATGTAGCTGTTAGGTATATATTTTTTATCATAATGATTGATTGCCAGAATGTAAACTGATTTGGTTTGATGGGGTTTACTTGTGTGTGCTGTTAGACTGTATAGTGTGTATACTATTGTATTTTCCTTACATTTTAACGTTTACTATTCATTGACTCATACAGTATTGTAATGGCTATTCTGGGCATGTCATAATACAGTAGGCGAACAAACTTGGCAAAAATAGGCAAGTGACAAAGTATAGAGCCGAGGCCTGGGTTGACCCCAGTCAAGTAAGTATACGGTAGGGTTTAAGTGCTTAATTGGATACCGTAAGTTTTGCCAATAAAAGTCTCTAATTCCCTCAATCTCTCTCCTCATCTCTCTCTCTCTCTCTCTCGCTCTATGTCTCTCTCTCTTGCTCTCTCGCTCTCTGTCTCTCTGTCTGTGTCTCTCATGTTGGGGGAGTATTGTAGCCCGAGGCTCCCACCTGCAGCAGGTCTCTTTCTAATCGTGTCCTGGAGCTGAATCGACTAAAATGGCGTCTATCATTTCACAGTCTTTGTTGTGTGTGTTATCTCTGCAGCGCTCCGGGCGCGGATTAAACCCTATACATATCTGAAGTCAGGTTCAAACGCTCCGAAATTCATCCAGATATTGTGTGTGTGTGACTGAGTGAGTGTGTCCCGCGCATATTTCGAGAACCCACCGCAGCAACTCAGTACTGTGCGTACGTGTGTGCGCGCATGTGTGTGTCTGCGAGCTCGCTTATGAATGTGGGGGCAAAGCGTGATCTCATGTCTAATTAAGAACAGGACACCTCAACGTCTGTCTGTGTCTGTCCGTCTGACTGCTTGTCTCTGTCCTTACTAGTGCCCTAACACAGGGGTCTTCAACAGGGGGTCCGGAACCCCTAGGGGTCCTCAGAGTGGTTAAATATATGAAAATACACATTAATCCAACCTACACAGATGATAGTGCATGCAGCCATCTGCAACACAATTATATACGATATGTACAGTGGGACGTGCATCGAGGACCTTCCTAGGAAGGCACACGGGGGGCATCCGTATTAGATGCCCGAACCACCTAAGCTGGCTCCTTTCCAAGTGTAGGAGCAGAGCTTCTACTCAAAGTCTCTCTCGGGTGACTGAACTTCTCACCCTATCTCTAAGGAAGATAGGGTGAGAAAACCCATTTCGTCCGCTTGCACCCGCGACCTTATACTTTCGGTCATGACCCACACTTCATGAGTCATGACCATTGGTGAGAGTAGGAACGAAGATTGCTCGGTAGACAGAGAGCTTTGCCTTCCGGCTCCACTCTTTTCTTCACAACAGTGCGATTTAGCGACTGCAAAACCACTCCTGCTGCTCCGATTCTCCGGCTGATCTCCTTCTCCATTTTTCCCTTTCTCTCATTTGTGAACAAGGCCCCGAGATACTTAAACTCCTTCACCTGGAGTAAAGCCTCATTCCCCCATCTGGAAATATGGTTAAAATGACTGACGCTCACGCTATATTAACACATTTAGCTTGGAGCCCCTGGTCATTTATGATGTACTGTATCTATGACATATATGACTTGTTTCAGGTTTCAGCCAATTGCAAGATTATAGCTCTGTAAACACACACACGCACGCACGCACGCACGCACGCACACGCACACACGCACACACACACACACCAAGACTTAACCCTCTTATAGGCGGCTAGCCAAGTGCAGTCAACTTTATTCTTCTTTGTTGTTTTTCTTTATTTTGAATTACTTCCAGTATTATTATGATCTTGTCTTTATATTATGGGGGTAGTGTTGTTGTTAAGACAGTCGTGCGCAACACGCCAGCGACATTTGGCTGCTTGTACCTATACCTGTATGAGTCAGTGATGAATAAAAGCCTCTTGAATCTTGAATCTTATCAGGGGCTTAAGAGAATGTCTCACACCCTCTCTCTCTCTCTCTGTCTCACCAACGACTTTCTATGCCTCCTTTCCAACTTTGATGACGTTTTTCATCTCTTTCTCTCTCTCTCTGTCTCTCACACACACTTCTGTCTATCTGCCTTTCTCCATCCATCCCTCCCTCTTCTCTCGTCCCTTGTTCACCCTCTGTCTCATGTACGTGTCGAGTATAAAAGTAATGAGAGCGCGCGCGAGAGAGAGAGGGTTCATGTAAGCTCCATGACTCCACACCACCTAAGCTGCCAATATGCTGTCTAATTGAGTGATGCTTCAACCATTATCCTTTGTCCTCTTTTCTTTTCCTTCTCCCTCCATCTCTCTCCACCGCTCACACCACCCACCACCACCCCCATCCCTCCATTGTTGTCCCTCATTTAAGCACTCACTCACTCACTCCTCGCTAATCACAATGATACACATACTGTAGGCTGGACGGTGGTGTGCTGCCAACACATGCACGTTGACACACACGCACGCACACACGCACACACATGCGCGGATTGCGCGCGCGCGCTCGCACACACACACACACACACACACACACAGGCACACGCACACACTGATTAAAGAGTGGTGACATTTTAAAGGTGAGGCCCAGGCTGTAATAATTTAAGCAAACAAGGCCATAATAAAGACCAAGTTGAGTCAGTAGTCTCTCTCTGTCTCTCTCCCTCTCTCGACTTCAACAGGTTCACTAGAGTTGTGTGTGTGTCTGTATTGTGTTCACATAGAGAGCAGCAGAGATACAGGCCAGGGTATTGTTGGATATCACAGCTGGCTTGTGTTTCCACTGTATTCAAAGACGTGGTATTGTGGAATACAGATAAATGGCACTTAGAAATGTGCGTCACATGGCCTGGGCAAACCATGACGTGGTGTGGTACTGTACACTACAGTGCCTTAGTTCAGTGTTTCTCAAACTTCTCTATTTCAAGGGCTCCCCTTAACTCTGCCAGTATAAAAATGGAACCGGGTCCATTTTGTTCCATTTGTATACTGTCAGAATTACAGACTTGTATGGGTCAGTCAGTTTCTTACTGTTTATTACTGATACATGTTTCTTAATGAAAATTAGAAATACTCTATGCAATAAAGATCTGGTAACTCAAAATTGGACTTACTTAAGTACGGTACTTAGGTACAGTATATGTACTTAGTTTCTTCCCCCCTCTGCCTCTCAGGTAGAAGAGTACATGTCAGGCTGACATTCCCCAGTCAGTGGATGTTTATCCCACCACCTCAAGCTGAACCTAGACAACAAGACTGAGCTCTTCTTCCAGGGTAAGTCCTCCTGTCCTATGCAGGATCTCAAGATTTCCATATGGGTCTCAAACTTTTTGCGTGTCCCCTGACTGCGGACCAACCCTCTCAAATATTTTGTGCCAAAGACCTCCAGAAGCAAGATTCAATGTTAAACTGGTAGGTTTAAAAATTATATTCAAAGATTTTCACAGATTTTCACTATTTTTCAAAATCATTGCAGATCTACAAGCTCATAGCGTGGCTGCCATACATGGCACAAAGTGACACATTTTTGCTGTTTGACAGCAGCCATATCCAGCGCTAATTTCGGATTCTGACAGAATTCAGTCAATCATTCACTATTCTCTATATCAGTGTTTCTCAACCACTGTGCCTGGGGACCTTTGTGTGCCCCTGAGAAGGGTTAAGGGTGCCCCTTGAAACTGCTTGAAAGACAGTATTGTATTTATTCTTTTAAAAATGATTTAAACTAGTGAAAACAGTCGATCTACAAGCACACAACGCCTGCGAGGCGTTGTGTGCTTGTAGATCTGCTGTTTTCACTTCTGTTGTGCGACAGCCTTGTATGATGAAGCAGGGCTTTACTTTGCGAAGAAACGTACAAATTTGAAACTTGGAGATACAAGGTTTCTTCCCGACAGTGACAATATTTACACCCCCGTATTATGTTCATGTGCCCATGGATTCTTGGGACATGAAAAGTGTGCCCATGCAGAAAAAAGGTTGAGAAACACGACTCTATATAAACAGACATTTAATTGTGCGACAGTGCAACAACATAATTGACCGCGACCTGATCTGTGTTTGACATTGATGTGTATTTGGCCATGGACCCCCCATTTGGAGATTATTATGCCAGTGACCCCCAGAAGAAAAAAAACATAGCCTTCATATATCATATCTGACTCAGCGTGACTGAGGGGCAGTCATTTCGGAAGGCAGGGTTTTTCACTACTGCTAATATGACTTTTCTTTTTCTTTTTCTTTTTTTCTAAAATGAAAAAAGCCACAAATGCATCTCAAAATATCTAGGCTACATTTCACTTAAACGCCAGAGCTTAACTCTGCATGTAAATAAGACTTTTTTTAATTAATGTGAGAGATCGTCAGGTCATTTGCAGGTTAGACATTTATTTAGAACTTGAATATCTCAAAAGTAGTATTTCAGCATGGCATCATTCTATAAGCCATATCTTCAAAACTGTTGGGTCAATCTCCACAACCAATATATCATTTTTTAGCTATATGATCCCCAGCTTTCAAATTAAATGAAAAAATGAAAATGAGGAAAAAATGCAATGACTAGCCGTCAGCTGCGCTGGGACACATATGTTTAACGATCCCCTGGAACCCCTCCCAGAACCCCTGGGGGTGCCGGACCCCACTTTGAGAACCAATTCTCTACATCCGACTCCCTATAAAGGGGGTAGAGTGACTGCATTCAGACACAAGCTCTTCTGTTTCTTTTTGGCAGCATGTACAGTACCTAGGCACCCAGGGAGGGTGAAGTGCTGATCATCTTATATGGAAGCACCTGGGCTCAGTGTTCTAATACTAAAAGAACACGATGATCTCATCTCATTGTGTTCTTTTTTTTATTATTATTCAGAGTAGCCAATTATTCCTCCCCCCCCTTTTTTTTCACCCTCCCCGTTCAGTTGTTCTGCCAATTCCAGAATACAGTATTTCTGTGTAGTCTTGCCACTTAGCTACCCGTACTGGCTCATCGTCTGCCGGTTAGGAGCCCCCACCGGGAGGAGGACGTATTGTAAACGCCTCCATTCTTCTATAGCCGACGTCACGGTTCACCCCCTGCCAGGGGTGTCGCACCAAATTCTGGGCCCTGCATGGGTACAAGGATTCACTGCGTTATTTTGTGCTTTAACTATTGAAAAATCACACCTGTGTGAACTGAGCGGTGGAGGCCTGTGCACCTTGAGGTACATGCAGGAGTTGAGGTATATGTAGTCGAAGTAAAATTATTGGAAATACTCAAGTACAAATACCTTAAAATGATCGAATCCAACGCTCAAAAAGGGTAGTGAAGTGTGTGTGTGTGTGTGTGTGTGTGTGTGTGTGTGTGTGTGTGTGTGTGTGTGTGTGTGTGTGTGTGTGTGTGTGTGTGTGTGTGTGTGTGTGTGTGTGTGTGTGTGTGTGTGTGTGTGTGTGTGTGTGTGTGTGTGTGTGTGTGTGTGTGTGTGTGTGTGTGTGTGTGTGCTGTGTGGTCAGGAGAGGTATTGCAGGCTACAGACAGACAAAGTCACACACACAGTTTACTTTTACATTTTAAAACATTGAAACATTCTACATTATGAGTACTTCCTACTTTTGTTACTTTAAGTACATTTTAATGCTGATACGTTTGTACTTTTACTCAATTAATTTTGAATTCCGGACTTTTACTTGTAACAGAGTGTTTCTATATTGCAGTATTGATACTTTTACTTAAAGGGGTACTGTCACCTTAAGAAGTCATCTTAAAATATAAGTTAATATTTGTATGATGTCATTGTGGGAATGCGCAATTATAAGCAAATCAAATTAATTGACTGTACTTGGACTACTTACTGAACTGGTCAGCTGTTGTTGGGGAGCGAGGGGCAGATTACACTGTGACATGAGTTTCAGACTTATTTCAGACCGTTTTCAGAGAGACAACGTGACCTACTGTATCACACTATTATAATTTCGGGGCGTGTCAGCGGGCCTTTAAGTACAAAAAATATAATGTATATACTTTTTCCACCACTGCCATGGTGGATATAGGAACCTTACCCCTGCCCCACCACCACCACACCCGAGCCCCCATATCTCACTGTATCCTTAGTTCATTTCGTTTTTTTTTTTACGACTACCTCCTTTATTTAAATAAATGACTTATTATTCGCCTTCAGCCGTCGACGTCTCCCTCCACTTTGTCATGACTTTTAGAGCCCATGGGTCGTTGACAACGTACACTTTTCTCTCAGCGAATCAGCGCAGAGCAGTGCTAATGCCCACGGAGCCTGTTCTGTTCAGAGGAGCAAAGTGCCCGTGAGAAATATAACATGGTTTAGCATTTAAAGTTGCGCGTGTGCACTGAAATTAAAATGTATGTATTCCTGTGGCTGGGAAAATATGTCAGGAAGGCTACGCAGAGGCATTTATTTATATGGGGAGCCGTGTATGTAGGTTGCTGGATATCATTTTAATGCTGCAGTGGCTTATACCAACCTGTTATTATTGCCATTCATCAACTTGTCATGGTTGTTTTTTTCCCCCTCCTCATTCCTTTGGTCTCTCATTGGCTGGTCTCTGTGTACCTTTTAGCGTATAGGCATACTGGGCACCTCAGGACAGCATTAGACTTCAAACGCAAAAGATGTATATTGCAACGAATGATGTGAAAATGTCCGTGTTGAGATATAAAAAAAAACTGTCATTTTCTCTCTCTATATAAATATATATATCTCAACAGTGCAAGAGGGAATAATTGGACCAAATCATCTTCTCTGTAATGTAAATGGTTTATTTATATGGCACTTTTTATATCCAAAGCGCTTTACAGTACATAGATTGTGCGTTACATTCACCCATTCACACACACATTCATACACCGGTGGAAACCATACAAGGCACCAGGATCGGGATCGAACTGGGGACCTCACGGTTCCTTTCTGGCCGCTCTACCGGCCACTCTGCCCCTGAGCCACTGCCGCCAATGTTTATATCTGTCTGGCCTCACCTTTGACCCTGTGGATAAGCGTTACTGTAGCTGTCCTGTCTGACTGGAAGAGTAACAAAGAACAACTTGAGAGTAGAGAAGAAAACCTCAGTAAATAATGTAATAAAGACATTTATTACATTAGTATACTTAAGTATACTTAACAAGGACAGTGTTGAAACTTTTATTAATGAAGTTGTGGGCAAAAGTGAGACAGATTTATCACAATTCAATGTGTACTTCGTTGACCCCCACCAGAGGTGTACATACCGCTGCCGATCTTGATAGATTGTCTATTTTCGCCAAATGTTTGAATAGAGATGCTTAGGGTTCAAGCAGTCAAGTCATATTATCAACCTATGGGGGACTGCCAGTGTTGCTATGTCTGCTTATTATAAGCGACTTTGGGCTTGATTTTCAGTAAAATCACATGTAAATATTGGAAGTTGTGGGGTTTGTTTTGTTTTTTTTGGGGGGGGGGGGGCTTCTTCTTTGCTTATTTGGGCTTGTTGTCTAATGTTGTTTAAACCAGGGTTTCTCAAATATTCTCATGCCAAGGACACCCAAATTAACATGTATCCCCCAATACAAGATTGTTTTCCAAATGCCAGATCCACAAGCTCACAACGTGCCGTATCGCGACGCGTTGTGAGCTTGTAGATCGCCTATTTTTCAAATAGCGGATGCACAGTTTAAAGTGCTCATAATGGAACCAGTCACTTATTTTTGGCCCTGTTCTCATAGACCTGGGCTGCTTCTCTCTCTCGCTAAAAACACTGGCAACACTGAGGACTTACTCTCCGCAACCCAGCTGACCTCGAGACTGTGGAGATGGAAGCTAGCTCTCTGTACTGTGCTTCTGGGTGGAAAAAAATGTGGAAATGTTTTAAACTTTCAGCACCTGGATGGAAGACAAACCGGAGCAGAGCAGGCTAAAAATAAACTCAGAGGAGCTCCTACCTTCAGCTGCCACAGGCAGGCAGGCAGTGTTGTGGGAACACGAGACAACACACATAATACGATATCGTTGTCTTTTCCCATTGAAAACAACAAGGTAGATAAAGGCATCCGATGCTGTTAAGACAAATCCCCTGTTGGGGCCGTGACAGCTTTATATACTTTGTCAAACAGAGATACCGAGGCCGGCGCTCTCTTAGCGAGGGTGAAAACTACACTAGCAGCTCTTAACCTTGTCCGGGGGCAAAGGCAAACTCCTGGAGGTGGTCTGATAATTCACATCTCACGGTTTCAACAACACATGCACGCACACACTCTCACGCACGCCCACACACACTCTTTCTCTCTCTTTACCTACTCTTTATTCTCTTCATCTATCGCTTCCCCCTCTCCATCCTCGACCGCTGTAACTTTTCTGCCTGTCTCATTCCATCTCTCCATCTCTCACATTCTCTGGGGCCTTTCTGAGTTGTTGAGCATGCACGTACGTACAGTAGCACGCACATAAGCATGCGTGTACACACACACACACACACTCACAGACACACACACACACACACACACACACACACACACAGCCCCCCCCCCCTCCCCCCCAACAATGCCGTTTGTGCTCAACTTTATTTTTGTCACAAGAGAGAGAGACGATTGTGATGATTTGTCATTGTCTTGTCAGCAAGCCGAGCTTCTGACCTCCGGTGGTACACGTGACGTCATCTACCTCCCCGATGACTCATGCTGAGAGAGAGAGAGAGAGAGAGAGAGAGAGAGAGAGAGAGAGAGAGAGGGGGGCAGGCGAGAGAGAGGGGGCTGAAAAAAGAATGAAGGCGATGGAGAACAAGAGAAACTACATATATAGAGATGGAGTGAAGGAGGACAGTGAGAAAGACAGAGGACAGAGCGAGAGAGAGAGCGGGTGCTGTGAGGGACGGACAGGGAGATTAATCATGGAAAACATTTAGCAAAGTATTGCGAGAGCTCCTGAGGACGGAAGGACAAGCGATGAGGAGAGGAAAAGGGGGCAGGACTACAAGAAGGACAGAAGGACAGCATTAGACTTGTGAATGACCACACATCCCACGGAGAAAACGGTGACATCATCACACTGCTGAAAGCAGTACTGTTTTCAGCGAAATCTTTCCCCACAATAGCAGAAAACACAGCCTGAGGGCCTGGGCTGGGGTCAACCATGCAGGCTTTAAGGGATTAACACAAGCCCAGTGGGGTCACATACAGGGATGGGACAATAAGCGATATTATCGTTTATCGTGATAAAAAACACTCGCGATAATCGTATCGTGGAGATTTAATTTATCGTGATATCGTCCTTCGTCATGCGTTGGACCAATTCACCTTTTATTTGCCAAACTGCATATCCGGTACCACTTAAACGCTTCTATAATATTGTTAAAGGGTACTTATAATATACGTACTTGATATATATACCAATATACAAATATACGTCTTTTTTCACTCTCTATCAAATGTCTTTGCTAAAAAATAGCCGATCTACAAGCTCACGTAGATCTGCTATTTTTTGGCAAATGTTCCGCCCCAGGATAATGGATTTTGATTATCGGGATAATATCGTAAATCGCGATTTCTTTGGTCACAATAATCGTGATATGACATTTTCATATCGTCCCATCCAACAGTTTTGTACTTTTTCTGTTTTGTATGTGTCAGTGTTAACATTATTCTAATAGGCCACCGGGGTCGGGTTATAATGTGCAGATTTGTCTTCCCCGTGTATTTGTGTTTACTTCCTGAAAGCTGAAAAGCCTTAGTCAAAAGGCTCAGTCGAAAAACACAGATTGAATGACATCATATAAATCATCCCCTCCCCTTTTACCATTCACCCAACACTGTGGGTGTGGCTAACTTCAGCTGGGTCATCACCCACCCTACAAACCAGGCATACCTAATGAACTTGTGGTTGTGGCTACACAATTTTAACTCTTTCTGTACACTTCTTTTTTGAAAAAATCTTCCTCCCAGTATAATCATAATACCTGATCATATTTTTTTAGGGGAGAAAAAAAATCATGGCACTGCATCTTTAAGTAAAAGTATCAATACTAAAAGATAGAAATACACAGAATCCATTACAAGTAAAAGTCCGGAATTCCAAATGTACTTAAGTAAAAGCATGAAAGTGTTGGCATCAAAATGTACTTAGAGTACCAAAAGTATAAGTACAAAACGTTTGAAAATAGCAGATCTACAAGCTCACAAGGCATCGCGACGCGTTGTGAGATGGTAGATCGGCTATTTTCAAATAGCCTTAGGTATAAAATAGGTCTAACGTAGTTAATGTATGTTTTATAATAATATAATGTATATCGGCAAAGTAACTAGTAACTAAAGTTCTCAAATAATTGTAGTGCAGTAAAAGTACAATATTTGGATGACATGTTGGGGAGTAGAAGTAAAAATATTGGAATTTGCAAATGCCTGCCTGTGCTGCATCTATTCCTGGGAGGGTGATGGAGTTGCTACTAGTACAGTATGCATACAGCACGTGACAACTACACACACACACACACACACACACACACACACACACACACACACACACACACACACACACACACACACACACACACACACACACACACACACACACACACACACACACAGTACAGCACACACTGCCATACACACACACACACACACACACACACACACACACACACACACACACACACACACTGATGGATAATATCTCATACAGAAAAATGCACACACATCCATGCATTCTACTGTATCACACACACACACACACACACACACACACGCATGCACACATGCATGTACGCACGCAGACAACATCTCTGCTACATTATAGCCGAGGTCAACAGCTGTCAGTCAGATTGCAGATGT
This sequence comes from Nannobrachium achirus, assembly GCF_963921795.1. Classification (NCBI taxonomy): domain Eukaryota; kingdom Metazoa; phylum Chordata; class Actinopteri; order Myctophiformes; family Myctophidae; genus Nannobrachium; species Nannobrachium achirus. Next base: position 32,248,580 of record NC_137823.1, read on the forward strand.
AGGTCAAATACGCAGACAGTGGAGCCATAATGGAAGAGTTGGCTCTGTAATAATAACAGGCTGTGGTACAGTATCTGGGACTGCTGCGCTGCAAGGCTATATATACACACCGTATCGTCTCTGTCGGCTGGAAACCTCATATGTCCAAAACTGTTTACTTTTCAGGATTTTTTTTCCACAGTGCACTTGTATGTCCTTGTGACGATAAACATCTTGAATCTTGAATTCAAATTCTAAAGTATCAAAAGTATCAGATCTACAAGCTCGAAACGCAGCCACGATTCGAGCTTGTAGACGTGCGGTTTGACTCTGTAGTATGATGATCTGTAGCACGTAGGCTGGGCATTAATTGACCAAAAAACGCAAAGGTGCACGGTGGTGCAGTGGTTAGCACTTCGCCTCACAGTTGGAAGGCCCTGGGTTCGATTCCCGCCGGGGAAAGTTGTGGGCGCTGGAGGCGTGTTCCTCCACCCGCGTCATCAGCACCCACACCCTAGGTGGGGTTGGCGATGGGGCCTCTCTGTGGTGAGTTTGCATGTTCTCCCCGTGTCTCCTTGGGCATAGGCCCTCACACAAAAACATGCAGTAGTCCTGGTTTCTATACTACCCCTAGCCAGCCGGGTGCTCCCCAATGTCCCCTGGCGTGGCAGGGGGAGAGCGGAAACCAGGACTACGGGTTAGGTAGTCACCGGGTGAGAAAAATGGGTTGCAAAAAATCGTAGGATAAAAAACATTTAACTCATACCTCGCGATCCCCGTAGAAACCGTAGATTTCCCGCTGTACCGCGCTGCCATGCCCGTAGAGCCCGTAAAGTTTAATTAGCTTTAATCATTATGAAAGGATTAAAAGTATTAGCGCAGATTTTCGCTGATTCTGGCTCTTTAGGCCCGCCCCCCTAACTGTATCCGGTCATTTCCGGTCTGGACCGGATCCAGCTTTCCGTATCCAGTCTGAGCCTGGGCCATAGTCCCGCCTCCATTGGTTTACTGTGTAACAGAAGTGGAAGCTACTCGGCGATGGAACGCTCGTTTTTCAATCGGATTTTTGCGTTTGGAAACTTTGATCCAGTCTCTACACGCCTGGATTATGATCCCCGCACATATCGTGCGTTTTGTGCGCGAACGTGTCCACGTGTTACCATAGCGCATGCCTGGCTTTTTTTCAATGTTTTTTCATGTAAACACTGGCTGATAAGCAGGAATACAGCGTGGCAACGGATATGTCTTTTTCAATGGGGTTTTTTGTATTCGAAAGCTTGTCACCGAGTCTACACGTCTACTAGATGAGTCGCGCACAGATTGTGCACGATGCGTGCGCGTGCCCACGCTAAAAGGTAAGGACAATTTGGCAGCTGCTTACTACAGCTATGTTTAAAATGGCAGAGAAATTGTTGTTAAAAGAAAAAAAAAAAAAAACGCAAAGGTTTAAAATAAGGAGATAAGAGGATTCTGTCCAACGGCAACAATTATGTAGAAAGAGAAACCAACACATGCAGGGAGAGGGAGAGAGAGAGAGAGGGGGGGGGAGAGGGGAAAGGGAGACAGAATGAGGTTTTTGGGAATCTGCTGACAAACTCTAGTGCTGTGTAGTGAAATGCACTCTGTGCATAAAGTGTCTGTGTCAACAAGATTATGACCCCCCATTGAGAGCGCGTTGTCTGCCTGTATGTGGATATCTCACCTCTCCTCCTATACACAAACACCACCATAGATTATTATTAGGCTATTTAAGCTTTGCACTGCAACGGCAGATGACAACGGCAACCGGAAATGATCAGCGCTCGATAGATCAACCTGGCGCCGTCGCAGCCGTCTCTACTACGGCAGAGTCTACCTTTCTTTCCACGTATCGTCTACAACGCCTGCTGCGCGGTCGCGTCGCCATGGGAACCAAAGCGTTCAGCGAAAGGGGTGGGACCCCGTCGCCAACGGCTGGTTGCTTACCGCTTTTGACCGCTACGGCGATTACGTCATGACAGCCGTAGTCCCGCCTCATGTCGCTATTGTTTTTTTAAGCCACACTGTAATTGAATGCTACAGTATTAACCCTTTAAGACCTGAGGCCAATTCTACAAATGCCTTATAAACTAAGTTTTTCAAATACTTTCAAGATTTTTCAAAAAAACAATCTAAAATAGCAGATGTACAAGCTCGAAAAGGATGCTGCAGTTCTAAATGAGCAAAGAGGTAAAAGCAGACTGATTGGTCAATTGGTGTCCTTCTGTACGCCCAGGGTCACATTGGCCAAGCTTCGCTGGACGCTTATTAATGAAATTAACTCATAAATATCACCGGTCACTTCACACTGGGTGTATTTTTGTAAAATGTTTTCTTATTGTTTTTGAGCAGTGCAAACCGCTCCCACATTTCACTTTGTGTGTATTAGTACGGATGAGATCTGTGCTCGTACACACAAAGTAAGGACAGAACGGCCCATACAAGATAGGCACTTGTGTCGTGTTTGCACTGCTCACTTCACACAGATGCATTTTTTTTTTTCAATCTAACCCAAACCTCTTCTACAAAAATAGCCGATCTACAAGCTCACAAGATGGAATATCCCTCTGGGACAATAAATGGTGACCCAAGTCTCAGGGCCACTGTATCTGAACACACTGTCTGCCATGTAGCTGAACACGCTGTCTGCTATGTATCTGAGGCTGAACTGGGATTGCGCCTGTGATCAGTTTGCCATATAAGGGAGATCAACAGGCATCTGCTTCTTTGGTTGGCCATCCCAAACCATAGGCTTTATGATTGCTCTGACTTTGTGTGACGTGTTTGTTCATCCGAAGCAAAGCTGTATCGCACACAACAGCTCATAGCAGTGCTGGTTTGAGACATGTTTTGCTGGGCAGTTCATCTGGAAGGGTCACCAATAGGGAATCATGCTTCGGTGACAGTGGGAAACAAGGTTTACTGTGTTGGAGGAGTAAGTCACGGGGACAGGGATCATATTGATGTGTACGTTTTCAACACAGTGTCTTTGCGCTGGAGGATGTTGTCCCCAGTGACACCCGGAAGAGGAGAACGTGACCTTGAAGTTCCCTCCAGGCGTGAACAGGCGCCACATAATCTACATATGGGGTGGGGGGGGATACTTTCTGCAACGTTCTTTATGCATTTGATGTCGACTCCCACAGATGGTTCAAACCCAAGGTGTCAGGGACCGTTCCAGAGGGGAGAACGAGCCACTCAGCCTGTGTCTTGGGAAAGGTCATGTTTATCCATGGAGGATACGTTTCACAGCATTATGGACCCACTAAAAACAATGGACACTCTAAAGACATCTACAAGTTGGACACCACCACAATGTTCTGGTCTTTAATTAACATCAGAGGAACTCCACTACATAATATTTCAAAACATGTCACTCTGCCACCATCATCGGGACAAAGATATTTTTATCTGGATACAAAAACATCAGTGTTTGACACAGAGACCAACTGCTGGCTGAACACCTCTTCTGCACAACTTCCAGAAAAAACATCTTCTGCACAGCTGCTTCCAGAAAGACGCTACGGTCACTCAGCCTTTGCCTAAAATGAAGAGCTCTACATATTTGGTGGTTTCAATGCGGACAAGAACAAGAAGCTCAATGATCTGTGGAAATTAAATCCAGTCACCTCCTGGAAAAAGGTTGAGCCCAGGGGGGAAGGACCGCGTCCAATATACTATGGGATGTACTGTTGCATGTTGGGAGATCTTATCATCCCATCAGACTTGAGTCCTAGTCTGAAGACGTTATGTAAGCTAGCAGTTATTCAGTACAATCTGGAGTCTGAACTCCCACACAACATCAGGTGGGAACTGGCTGCCATGACAACCAACAGCAACAGATGAAGAGAAACGGGTGGCCGGGTCAACGATGTTTCTTCATGTTGGTCAGTCTATGACTTAAGTCGTCCATGACACATCTACTGTCTGATGTAATCACTCCATATTTGGTCATGTTTCAGACGGATTTGACCACCATTCATTTCCTAATAGAATGCTCTGAATGAGTCTAGCTGATGATGATTTTTTTTACTTTTTTTAAGATGTATTTTTGGGGCTTTTATACCTTTATTGATATGACAGTAGGCTGACAGGAAACGGGGGCGAGAGATGAGGAGTGACACACATTAAAGGTCGTCAGGAACAGGATTCGAACCCGCGCCATGCTGTCAGGCTGGCATTGCAGCTTAGGGTGCCCGGACATGTTGTATTTTTTAGCAGAGCTCCTAGAAGGAGCTAAGCGCCAACATCTGCCTTTGTCCGGTTCCCAGAAAATGTCCGGTCTAGAAAAATGTCCGGGCCCTAAAGTAAGCTGAGATGTGGCCTGCATCTGGCCTACATCTTGGCACAAACGTCTCAAAGATTGTTGTATGCCTAGGGTCCCATTGGCCAAGCTTCGCAGGATGTGCTGTGATTGGTTAGCGGGACGCTTGATGAAATTAACTCATAAATAGCACCGCTCACTTCACACTAGGTGTTATTTTTGTTTTGTTTTTCTTTTCTTTCTTTTGGTGGAGGGGATTACTATGTAATCTAACTATACATTAGGCAAATCTGTATGTGTGTGCCTGTATTTATGCGCAGACAATCGCGGCTAGGACATACTTGCATGCTTCATTCTTCTCTTGTATCAGTCATATCCTATTATTACTGTCCCTCTTTGAGGTGCAGTAGAGTATCATGGAGCAAGCCATGGACAATGCCTCCAGAGCTGTGACTCCACCGAGCACCCATAGAGTCGAAACCTTGTTCTCCTGGATCAGTTCCACTGCTTTGGAGCCCAGGAGGTCGGTCAGCTCTCCTGTGAACCACAGGACGACCACCGCTCCGGCCACCTGTGCCAGGATCGCCATCAACGCCATGACGAAGAACAGGAGCCACAGCCACCTGCTGTCTCTGACAGCTCCACACAAGCCCAGGAGGCCAATGAGGACCAGGACCGGCCCCGCGGCCATCAGCAGGTAGCTCAGGAACCGCTCCAGTTGCGCATCCCCGATTTCACCCAGGACTTCCTGGAGGGAGGATGGAGACACCTCCATCCAGACACCTGCAACCAGGCCGAAGGCGCCTGCCAGGAGGAGGATGACACTGGAGAGGAACATGAAGAATCTTAAGGT
>NC_137823.1:32253893-32381393 GCF_963921795.1 Nannobrachium achirus
CCTGGTTGTTCAAAACGATAGGAGGAGGTATTGGTCTGTTTTGAGGCTCCCTGAGACTAATAACCATGTCCTTTGTTTTTCCAGAATTGGCTGCAAGGCAGTAGGTCTGACCCCAGGCTGTATAACTGCATCAACAGCTGCTTGCATCTGTCCTGGCAGGGACCCCCATGAGATGTTCAGTGAGAGTCAGATCATCTGCATATTTTATTGGCTCAACACTAGTTGGCAACAGGTGATCGAGAAAGTTCATGCAAATAACAAAAAGGAGAGGGGATAGTACCCCACCTTGAGGGACGCCAGCTAAAACTGCCTGCGGCTTAGAAAAATGATTTCCCCACTTAACTGTTTGCCACCTATCCTCTAAATAGCTTTGCACTGTTAGCCAGATGTTTTTCGATGCACCAAGCATTTTCAATGAATGAAGAAGATGACCATGGTTGATTGTGTCAAAAGCACGAGTGAAGTCAATGTATGTGACATGCACATCATAGTTTGGCTTTGCATCAACAGCATCATGCCAGCTTTGCAAAATGTGCAATAAAGCTGACACAGTAGATCTGTTCTTCATGAACCCATGCTGTGAAGCAAGTATAGCATTGCTTCACATGCTATACTTGCTTTAGTTCCAGGGAACCCCCAGAAGCAAAATGTTTGCTTACATTATATTCAAAGATTTGCACACATTTTCACGACTTTTCAAAAATGGCAGATCTACAAGCTTGCGGCGCTGTGAGCTTGTATATCTGCTATTTTTCAATAGTTAAAGTATGCAAATAATTAAGGCCCCTCCACCTCCTTGGGCCCTAGTAACTCAGTCCCACTTTCCCCCCTCCCTTGTGACGCCCCTGGTGGGCGGTCACAGATGTGGTCAGAAGTGACCAATTGCATTGTGCCGATATGCGAAGGGATTCATTTCACCATATGTTAAATACTGGCCTGCTGCTGCACTCACAAAAGTCACCATGGAATATCATGTTCACAGACCCTCAATGTGAATTATCGACATTGTGCTAGCCATTGTCCGCTGTATTCCAGGGACATGTGAGTAATGATGAACATAAAGTATCAATTGCTTTTTTTTCTTTCTTCCAAAATGCATATTACTCTATGTTGTGGAAAGTAAATCATCAGTTCTTGGCAGCACATATTGGCTGTGTGTGTGTGTGTGTGTGTGTGTGTGTGTGTGTGTGTGTGTGTGTGTGTGTGTGTGTGTGTGTGTGTGTGTGTGTGTGTGTGTGTGTGTGTGTGTGTGTGTGTGTGTGTGTGTGTGTGTGTGTGTGTGGAGCTTCTGCCTCCGCTCATAACCAGTGGTGGAAAAAGTACTCACATTGTTAATTAAGTAAAAGTATCAATACTGCACTGTAGAAATAATCTGTTACAAGTAAAAGTCCAGAATTCAAAATGTATGCAGATCTACAAGCTCACCACGCGTCGCAATGCGACGCATTGTGAGCTTATAGATCGGCTATTTTCAAATAGGGCTAAAGTGGTTTATGTATGTTTTATAACATAATTTATATCGCCGAAGTAACTAGTAACTAAAGTTTTCAAATAAATGTAAAAGTAAAAGTAAAATATTCGGATCCAAGATATAGTGGAGTAACAGTATTGGAAATTGGAAATACAAATACCTCAAAATTGTACTTACATAGTACAGTACTTTAAGTAAATCGACTCAGTTTTACACCACTGCTCATAATAACCATGAGGTTGCCGTGAAGCCCAGAAGGAGTGTGAAGGGCACTGCACCTCAGGAGGACTGGGATGACAGAGTGGCGTACGTACGTACACACACACACATGCACACATGCACGCACGCACGCGCACACACACGCACACACACCTCTCCCCACTTTTTCTTCTCTGTCTTCAATGACTCATCCCACCCAGGGAGAGCGTGAAAAATGGCAGGGAAAGACAGAGGAAGCAGGGTGAGAAAGGGAGAGAAATGTGTGTGGGGTTGGGGGTGGGGGGAGAGAGGGAGACAGAGAGAGAGAGATAGGGGGAGAGGGAGAGAGGGAGGGAAAGATACAGGGAAAGATACAGGGAAAGGGAGACAGAGAGAGACCACATAGTTTCCGGTGTGAAAAGACGTACAAGCTGCAGTGTTCCACACAGCTCTTTAACAAAAAGAGCAACTCAGAGTAAAGTATTTTCCTCCTGACCTTTAGAATAAATCATCTCATGCTAATGATGTGCATTTGATGTTATTCTCTGTCATTTATCACATCACTCTTAAAGCAGTGTTGTGTGTTACTGGCTGACGCACATCGTTCCACTTTGCACATCCTCACATATGCCTACCTCTCATCAGTCTATACAGTATATTGATCTATCAATCGACATATAATGTGTGTATCTATCTATCTATCTATCTATCTATCTATCTATCTATCTATCAATATAAATATAGATAGATAAACACATATAGAGCGACATTGAGGACGTGGTATACTATTGAGGAGCTGTTTTACTTGATGTGCTATCATGCAAAGTGGTACACACTATGTCTAAAGTCATGTCATCAACATGGATCTGTCCCATTTCCCATATTCCCTCCTGATTGGCTACCATTGCCTTCTAAAGTTTGTGTATGTGACCTGACGGTCGCTTATCTCCCGATTTAGGGAGTCTTACTGGTACTAGTGAAGAGGTGGTAGTGAAGAGGTGGTAGTGAAGAGGTGGTATACTAGTGAGGTGCTGTTTTACTAGTGAGAAGCTGTTTTAATAGTGAGGAGGTGGTACTGTTGAGTAGCTGTTTTACTAGTGAGAAGCTGTTTACTAGTGAGGAGCTGTTTTAATAGTGAGGAGGTGGTATACTGGTGAGGAGGTGGTATACTAGTGAGGAGCTGTTTTACTAGTGAGGAGCTGTTTTACTAGTGAGGAGCTGTTTTACTAGTGATGAGCTGTTTTACTGGTGAGAAGCTGTTTAATAGTGAGGAGGTGGTATACTAGTGAGGAGCTGTTTTAATTGCGACCGTAGGTTGCAGTTACTTTCACTCCTATACTATCCAAACCTCCACCGTCCGTCCGTCCGTCCGTCCGTCAGTCAGTCCGTCTTTCCCTCCGTCACGTCACTCGTCACATGTCACACTTTTGCCCTGCTCATATCTCCGCAACCGTTGCCCCGATCCATGCCAGATTTTGCACACACACTCCTTGCCTGCCAAACTACAACCTCCAAGGACCCCCAGAGATCCAGGGACCCCCAGGTCCCTGGGGGACCCCCAGGTGTAAAAAATGACCAAATGTGCAAAAATTACCAAATGACCACCCCAACGGGGCTGCTCATGGGGAATTCCCGGGGACCACCGACTCCTGGTGCTCCAGAACGGATGCAAAAGTGGTGGCGCCCCCAGTGGAGGACCCCCTGCCACTGCAGCGCACATAAAATGCCGTAACTCGGGCTAGGAGCGACCGGGAGAGCCGGGGCCGGTACCTATTCGTCCGCCTCGGCGGCGCGGAGACCCCACCCCTCATTTCTCACATGGCCCTCTTCTAGCGCCACCATGAGGCCGATTCTTGCACAACACATTTTTGGACACTGCTCCTACAATTTTTGCCCTAAAATCACTCAAATCGGTACACAGTATGTCTACACTCATGTCAGCAACTTGGATCTGTCCCATATAGCGCCACCTTCAGGCCGATTTTTTAAAACACATTTTTGGACACTGCTCCTACAATTTTTGCCCTAAAATCACGCAAATCGCTACACAGTATGTCTACACTCAGCTCATCAACATGGATCTGTCCCATATAGCGCCACCTTCAGGCCGAATTTTTTAAACAAATTTTTGGACACTGCTCCTACAGATTTTGCCCTAAAATCACGCAAATCGGTACACAGTATGTCTACACTCATCTCATCAACATGGACCTGTCCCATTTAGTGCCACCTTCAGGCCGATTTTTTTAAAACACATTTTTTGACACTGCTCCTACAGATTTTGCCCTAAAATCACGCAAATCGCACAGTATCTCTACAGTCATGTAATCAAAACGCATCTGTCCCATCTAGCGCCACCATCAGGACAATTTTGGTACAACCAATTTTTGGCCTATTTGTAGAGATAAGCGACCAACGGTCGCTTATCTCCCGATTAGGGAGTCTTACTGGTAGTGAGGAGCTGTTTAACCCTTTTAGTGATATTCGGGATCAAAAACAATTTTTTATTTGCTATTTTACTTACCCCGAGCTGCTTGGAGCAACGTGGGTGGTCCCGGCTCGCCCAGCGCTCACCAACGAGAGACGCTAGATGCTCCGACGATTTATTCCATTGAAAATGGTTTAAAATAAAGTTTAGACCCCCCCCAATGTTCACCAAATGTTCATTGTAGGCGGCGCGACGTATTCCAGGGTGCCTATCCCGAACATGTCCGGGATATTTAATAAAATGAATTATTTTATCGGAGGCCTCAACGAAGCCCCGGTCTAGACGTCCATCCTTGGCCGGGACTTAGACTCGGCCATCCACGGGCCGTATTCGTGCTAACGGCCGAATCGCGCCGCCCACTCCAATAATAAATCACATCTTTAGACAGGATTTTCTCCGGATTGTGTCCCCAGACCCAATGAGAAAGTTTTTTGCGGCTGAAATAGCTTTAGATCGGGCTTCTAAATGGGTTAGCATTTTGGCTACGTGTCAGCTAGCTTCCTCCTCTGGACACCGATAGGATTGACCGGAGTGAAAACACAGGCCAGTTGGGAGAGGGTCGACGAAAGCTATAAAGAAGGTCAATGGAGACATTTCTGGCACTCTAGCACCCCTTGTGGCCGGATGGCACTGTATGAGTTAATAGTGAGGAGATGGTATACTAGTGAGGAGCTGTTTTAATAGTGAGAAGCTGTTTATTAGTGAGGAGGTGGTACTGTTGAGATGTAGCATGAGGAGGACGTTATCATGTGACGTTTACTGCTGAGGAGATGCACATTGTATCCCGAGCTGGCAAAGGCGGTCTTTTGTGTTGCCCTTTTGCTGCGGAAGTGCATTCACACACATGCCACGCTATTTTATTTCCCTGAAGGTCTAGCTGCTCTCGAGTCTCGAGTCCCCCGCTGCTGGGCATTCTGCTGTTGTCATTTTGCCCCCGCAGAAATGGCAGCATGACTCCAGGTGCTGCTAGCGAGTGTTGTATAATGCAGAGTTTTCGGTACGAGGCACAGGGTGTGTGGGAAACTGCTTAGCTGCCTCAGCAGGGAGCTCATCTGCTCGGACAACCACGCTTATCCCCCCCCTCTCTCCCCCAAAAAAGAAAGAAGTCAGCACCGGCCCACGGACCAGCCTAGATAAGCCTTGGCAGCTTCCACCACTTCTCCCAGGAGGAAGATGCTTTATCTGCGGCATCTAGACGATCCCAGTGCACTGGGATTTATATGCAGGAAACGTGTGAGGGTTTAGGAAACGAGTGCACAGTATATATACTAGGGCATTCACCGAATATTCGAATAGTCGAATGTCAAAGTCACTATTCAACGTTGTTCACTGAAGTCGAATATTCTGTAATTTTTTTAATTACATTTTTTCTTTCTTTTTTTAAAAGAAATATTATTTCTTCATGGTTTATACAGCTTGGCTAGATAGGAAGTCATAAGAATGAGTTGTCAATGCCCCTGGTGGATGAATTAGTTTATGCTCTAGTCTATACTGATGTCATGCGTCTCGTTTCTTCTCCCGGAACTAATTACCAGTGGGAAAAACTGTGGCCAGCTGGCAAACTCGATGTCATGAAGGAGGAAGAACCAGCTAATGCAACTGTCACTACTAGACCGAAAATTGTTAGTTTTTACTGGATGAAAAAATATATTTCTTGTTGAATATTCGACTATTCGAATACTTTGAGGTATTCGAAATCGAATACTAAAAATCACTATTCGTGAATGCCCTAATATATACACACCCATATTCTCTGTCCAGTCCTTTTTTCTGGTGATTTTGTCTTTTTTTCTTCTTTTTGTCTTTTTTTTAGATAAGACGTTCAGAAAGCCGCGAGGGAAGCAGTGCGGGGAAGTCACAGGGGGGCGTCTTATCGCAGGATTTGATGGCCAGCAGGGGAATGCATATGTTTGGTGGCCGAGGGCTCCAAAACACACACATCGACAGGCACTGATTCTATATTATAAAAAAAAAAGAAAGACAAGAGTTTCAGGCGATCCAGTTTGAACTCCTTGTCACCGATGATAGACCTGCTGGTGACGTGTGTGAGCGTGCACGTGCGTGCACATGCGTGCGTGTGGGAGGATGTATGCCAAAGGTTTTTTTTTTTCTTCGATAGCAGAATTGGACCCCTCCAGAGGGACCAGGCAGCCCAGAGCTTAACACATGCAGACAGAAAGCTCCATCCTGGCCAGCTACTGAATACTGCCCCCCCCCCCCCCCCCCCCCCCACTCCACCCCCCAGAAACAGAGACCCTGGCTGGAGCGGGTGATAACACACACTGCCCTCCAGCCTGCAGTAGTGTAAAGTAACTACTTAGATTTACTGTATTGTGGTGCCATAGTTTTGTACTTTTTCTGATTTTCATGTGTCCAGGAGGTTGACAGTACTTCATTAGACCCCCTGGTGTGGTTGTTATGAGCAATTATGCATTCCCTTTGTATTTTGGTTTCTTCCTCGAGGCTGCCACCTTGTGGGTCAAAAGTGCCGATCCAAAAACACAGATCCCGTGACATCCCCTCCCCTTTTACCATTCACCCAACACTGTGGGTGTGGCTAACTTCAGCTGGGTCACCACCTACCATGACAATGGGGGGGGGGATCATGGCACCCCATCTTTAAGTACTGCACAAGGTACAATTTTGAGGTATTTGTCCTTTCCGATTTCCAATACTTTTATTTCTACTCCGCTACATCTCAGATCCAAATATTGTGCTTTTACTCCACTACATTTTGTTGAAAATTTTAGTTACTTTGTACTGTAGATTGATTATTATTACGAAACATGCATAAAACTGACTGACATGTATAGTCTATATCAGGGGTCTTCAACGTTTTCAGGCCGGGGACCCCCAAACTGATGGGGAGATGGAGCAGGGACCCCCTACTACCTCGTAGGGTGGGGGGGTCGGGGCTACGACATATTTTTTATTTTAAACATGTACAAGTTACAGCGAGCAGGGTGGGCCGTACCACTACCAATTCTAAACATACTACTTATTAACTGAGAACCAATGTCAATAATATCAACAATCTGTCAATTGCATAGTAATCATGTATTCAAGCTATTCAAAATGGCGGACCCCCCCTGGGGGTCGCGGACCCCGAAGACCCCTGGTCTATATATTAAGTTAAAAGGGCAAGGTCGCTTTTCGCCCTTAGGCGTCTTACTACAGTTACTGTACTAGTACTTTTACTGAAGTAACACATGTGAGTACTTTTTCCTGCTTAACGAATGATAGACCAGACCAAAGGGACTGTTTGTTTCACCGACTCCAGCTGTCGGGCAGAAACCTCTTATCATAATATCATATTCTAACCTTTTTTGTGTTTTTTTCCTAGCTAAATTTGATCATACTACAGTGTTGTGCAAAAGCATCACAAGAAAGCAGATCTACAAGCTCGAAACACGGTTTGAGCTTGTAGATCTCCTATTTTTAAAAGTAACAGTTTTGGACATACCGGCAATGAGGTTTCCACTCGACAGAGACTCTGTGTGTGTGTGTGTGTGTGTGTGTGTGTGTGTGTGTGTGTGTGTGTGTGTGTGTGTGTGTGTGTGTGTGTGTGTGTGTGTGTGTGTGTGTGTGTGTGTGTGTGTGTGTGTGTGTGTGTGTGTGTGTGTGTGTGTGTGTGTGTGTGTGTGTACGTGCGTGTGTTTGTCTTGCGTGCGTGTATGTGCACGTACGGGTGCAAGAGTGCGCACGCACCCACACGTGTGGGTGTGTGTGTGTCTGAGTGAGTGTGTCACCCACAGGGCCTCACACACGTTCCAAAATAAACGGCTCCCGCCAAGGATTGCTATCGATCCACAAGGAGGAATCAGCTGCATTTGGAGGGAGGGAGGGAGAGAGAGATGCTTGGAACCTCTCCCATTCTGTCTTTTTTCATTCCCTCTGTGGTTCTCTGCCCCAGCCTTCTGTCTGAGGAACATTATGTGTGTGTCTGTCTGTCTGTCTGTCTGTCTGTCTGTCTGTCTGTCTGTCTGTCTGTATGCAAAAAAAGGGGAAGGCATGATGTAGACCAGGGGTCGGCAACCTTTTTTTCTTGACAGTCAGTGTGCAATATCAACATATCAAGTTTAATCATGAATATTTCCAACTGATTGTCCATAGGCTTTACAAGACAACGTTTATGTTTTTACATGTTCTGGATGTAATGATCATTAGACTCAGTGCAATAACCCACCTATCTCCCAGACTGCCTCTCCAGTCAGAGTTAGGAGTTTGAATGAATGTAGAATTATGTGCAGGATGTAATTCATTCTGAATTTTAAAAGAAAAAAAAAAACTCTCTCTCACACATGCCAGTGTGGCAGTGATTACCCTCCCCTGTGCCAAGGTTGCCTACCCCTGATGTAGACTTTACACTAATTCATCTCCATGTCAGCTACTGTAATGACAAGCTACTGCTGGACATGTTGGGGCGGGGGAGAGAGAGACTAACATACTTTAGTACCTTAAGTTTAGGTCATTTGATTCTGTTAGTTAGACCGTTGTATTTATTGTATATATTTGTAATTATTTCTCCTTTTGTTTGTAATAAATATCGTCGTTGTCGGGTGAAAACCTTGTATGTCCAAAACCATTCGTTTTGCATTATCATTTTAAAAATGATTCAAACTAGTGAAAACAGCCGATCTACAAGCACACAACGCCTCGCGGTGCGAGGCGTTGTGTGCTTGTAGATCGGCTGTTTTCACTCCTTTTGTGCGACGGCCTTGTATGATGAAGCAGGGCTTTACTTTGCGAAAGAACGTACAAATTTGAAACTTGGAGATACGAGGTTTCCAGCCGACAACAACGATATATATTCAGTTTTTTCTTGTCTTTTTTGTTTATGTTGCGACCTTTTACACCCCTAGACATAAGGGTCGTAACAATGTAGCCTACTGTAGATCGGCTATGTGAACTAATTAAAAATGTTTTTCAAAATAGTAAAACATGCCTAAAATGTTTAAGCACAATAAAGGGTAAGGTCCCTGCTAGATGGAGACCCTACAGTACTAGGGTTCAAATGGTTAGACTGTTCCACATTTTGCTGGGGACCCTAGGGACCCCCGCCAAGGACCCCTGGGAGTCCCTGGACCCCACTTTGAGAATCACTGTGCTAGGGGCTGTTTAGGGGCTCAGAGATAAGATCTCACTCGGTAGCAAACTTTAGCAAACATCCTAAAGATCCGCACTGTCACTTCAGCTTAGTACAGCCCTGTGGCCCTATCTGCAACGCACGCACGCACGCACGCACGCACACACACACACACACACACACACACACACACACACACACACACACACACACACACACACACACACACACACAGCCTCCCACTAATAATAGGGCAGCTGGGATTGGGGGGGACTCGTAAACACACTCTATCCCAGCGACAATTCCCTTTGATCTTTATCAAACCAAACACTGCTTCCTCCTTGTATTTAGTGTTTCTGGCTCCACTGCTTGACCGGTCCAGTGATGAACCATTCTTCTCCATGCACATGTGGTGGACGGATTCCCTGACCGCCTGCTTTCAGTAAGTGACCTGTGAGTCTTCTATCTGTCACAACAACCATTCAATCTGATTACACTTTTTAATTTCAAGGACCAAGAATCTGTACACACTTACAGACATGTAGTGTGTCCATCTATACTATAATTTTGCGAATGTCTGTCTGAGTGAGTGAGTGTCTGTCTGTCTGTATGAAACAGCGTTTCTCCTCGGTGGCTGGAGCAATTGATCTGAAATCGCATCACCATCAGCATATGAACACACCTGACATAACTGTGAAGCCCGTTTGTCACTTTCACAAATCGTATGCTGTATATTCGCATTTTTATGGTGTATCTATATCTATTTAGCCTACAGTACCTTTTGTGACCACACATGTTAAGGGAGGGGCGCTGTTGTTCAGGCCATGCACAATCACACACAAACACACACACACACACACACACACACACACACACACACACACACACACACACACACACACACGGGGGGGGGTGGTGCCCTGTTACAGATTTTGTCCAAAAATCATGCAGATCGGTACACAGTATCTCTGTAGCCGTTAAATGGAACGGGTATTTCTTACATTGATGCTCCTACATATTAGCATGCAAGCACCAGTTAAAGTTACTTTCCATCCCTCATATACTGTGTGCACAGTGTACATCCCATAACCCACACACTGCACATCATTTCGGAGCTCATATCTTTGAACGGGTAAGGGCTATTTGGATTGAATAGAAGAACGCTCGCCCCAAAAAGCGCTCACCCCAGTTCAAATCAGCCGACCTTGGACATGCGGACATGCTATTCCTCAACATAAATTGTATGTATTATTATTATTATTAATAAACATAACCTTGGTAAAACGGTGCCTAACCCTAACCTTATTCCCTACCTTAACCTCGGTAAAAGGAATAAAAGAATACAAGAACTGCTGGGAGCAAGCGGTCCACAAGTGTGTTTTGGGGCGAGCGTTCCAGTTTGTTCCATCTGTAAATTGTGAGTGTGTAAAAATGTGCCGGTTCAACTTTCTTGGAACCTTGGTTCGTTCTTGCAAACCGGCTTGCGTTTCCACCAGATTGAACCATGATTGAACCAGAGGAAGTTTTTGTGGAACCAACTTTTACGGTTCGGAACCAACTCGGTTCTCTGTGGAAAAGCTCACCTTTGGTTCATCCCATAGGCGGGAGAAAGAACTAGAACCGGTTCTTTGCCGGTGTAAAAGGCCCCTCAGAGTTATAGACATGTAAGAGTCCATTTGGTTCCATTCTGTACACTCTCAGGGGCCTTTCCCACCAAAGAACCTTGGTTCCAGAACCAGTGCCGGTTCAACTTTCTTGGAACCTTGGTTCGTTCTTGAGAACCGGCTTGCGTTTCCACCAGATTGAACCAGAGCCATTGTCCCCCAGTTCAGATGGTGGTTCACTGGGAAAAAAAAACTTTTACGGTTCGGAACCAACTCCGGTTCTCGGTGGAAAAGCACACCTCTGGTTCATCCCATATGCGGGAGAAAGAACCGTAACCGGTTCTTTGCCGGTGGAAAAGGCCCCTCAGAGTTAGACATGTAAGGGTCCATTTGGTTCAACCTGTACACTCTCAGAGTTACAGACATGTAAGAGTCCATTTGTTTCAATCTGTACACTCTCAGGTCGCTTTTCGACCGGCAAAAAAAACGGTTCGGGTTCTTTCTCCCACCGAGAACCGAGTAAAAGTTCAGAATGGGAACCACAAAATCCTTGGTTCCTCTGGTTCAATCTGGTGGAAAAGCAAGCTGGTTCGTGGCCGGTTCGCAAGAACAAACTAAGTTTCCAAGGGGCCTTTTCCACCGGCAAAGAACCGGTTGCAGAACCAGTGCCGGTTCAACTTTCTTGGGAACCTTGGTTCGTTCTTGCGAACCGGCTTGCGTTTCCACCAGATGGAACCAGAGCCAAGGAACCACAAAAACCGAGGATTTTGTGGTTCTGGTTCCGAACCAACTTTTACGGTTCGGAACCAACTCCGGTTCTCGGTGGAAAAGCACACCTCTGCTTAATCCCATAGGCGGGAGAAAGAACCAGAACCGGTTCTTTGCCGGTCGAAGAGTTACAGACATGTAAGAGTCCATTTGTTTCAACCTGTACACCAGGGTTCACCAATTAGATTTCCCCAAGGGCCGAATTATGTCTAGGGTACCAAGCCGAGGGCCACAACATTGCAGGGGGCGACGGTGGCGTTCCCGCTACTCCAGTGACAGTTCAGATATCGTCGTTGTCGGGTGAAAATCTTGTATGTCCAAAACCGTTCGTTTTGCATTTATCATTTTAAAAATAATTTAAACTAGTGAAAACAGCCGATCTACAAGCACACAACACCTCGCGATGCGAGGCGTTTTGTACTTATAAATCTGCTGTTTTCACTACTTTTGTGTGACAGCCTTGTATGATGAAGCAGGGCTTTACTTTGCGAAAGAACATACACATTTGGAGATACAAGGTTTCCACCCGACAACGACGATATACTAGTGTTGTTGCTGCTCTTATACCACCATTATTACTGGGGTTGGTGGGGGCCAGACAGTAGCACCCCGCGGGCCGCAAATGGCCCACGGGCCGCCTATTGGGGAACCCTGCTGTACACTCTGAGTTACAGACATGTAATGTACAGTAAGGGTCCACTTGGAGTCCCCCTCAAGGAACCCCGAGGGTCCCTGGAGCCCTGTTTGAGAGAACCCTGGATGAACTCATTCCAATGCAAACACTGTCTTTCTACATTCAAACTGTATGGCTTTGGGCTCAGCCAGCTACGCTGGGTTGATTATCGTTGCCAATCATAATGCCTTTTATTTTACACTTGGTTGCACATTGTGTTACGCACCGAAAATAGCCAATCTACTATCGCTCGGAAGCGTGAATTCATTGTGAGCCTCGTAGATCTGCTATTTTGGGTGCTTGGTGACACCGGCACCAAGTACAGTAAAGTGACTCTGTCGGGTGGAAACCTTGTATGTCCAAAACAGAAATTCATTAAATAGCCAAAAGTAGCAGATCTACAAGCTAAAAACGCATCACTTCGTGCCTCATTTCGAGCTTGCAGATCTGCTACTTTTGATGCTTTTGGTGTGACTCTGCAGTAAGATCAAGTAGAGCGTTCATTTACCCCAAAAATAAAAAAATAAAAAAATATGGAGAAGAGGTTTCTGCCCGACAGCAACAAAATCGAACTTAACATATACATTGATTGATTGATTGATTGAATAAACGGTTTTGCAATTAGTGCAGAGGTACTACGATTATGATTGTTAAAAGGATAACATAAAAATCTTGTTTCCAATGTGCCATAATAACCATTGCTGTAAACACAGCTAACTTTTTGCCAGTGAATGCTATAATACGGCCATATTTACTCCCTAGCAGCAAAAGAAAGAAAATCAACATCAATCTTACAGTTTCCCCACTTCCTGTGTTCACACACAGAGAGAGAGAGAGAGAGAGAGAGAGAGAGAGAGAGAGAGAGAGAGAGAGAGAGAGAGAGAGAGAGAGAGAGAGAGAGAGAGAGAGAGAGAGAGAGCGAGAGAGCGAGCAGAAAATGTAGTCCTTCAGTCACCGGATCCCACGGACCATAATGATCTGATCTCTCTTGCCCATAGGCGGGTCGTTGCCACGGCAACGCGCTGACGCTCTGAGGAGGGGTGGGGGCGGGGGGGAGCTGTCGGCCGCGCTCCTTTGAGCACAATGGCATTCTTTCAGTGAACGCGACGAGCACAGGGACCTGCGGGGCCAGTAGTGTGGGCCGGGGGAAGTCCTCTCTCTGTGCTGCTTGCTGCTGGCAGAGCAAGGCATGCAGAGCAAGAGAAACACACACACATACACACACACACATATATACACACACACACATACACACTCACCAAACACACTCACCACACATACACACAGCCCTGCTCTCTCACAGAGAGAGAGAGAGAAAGAGAGAGAGAGAGAGAGAGAGAGAGGGAGAGGGGGAGAAAGAGAGCGCACAGGCAGAGACGGATAAACACGCGAAGAGAGAGGAGAGAGGAGAGAGAGAGACTATAGGAACGCGGCGGCTCGTGTGCGTGCGTGTGCGTGCGTGTGTGTGAGTGAGAGAGGGAGGGAGAAAGAGAGAGAGAGTGTATGTATGTGTGTGTGGTGGTGGTGGCGGCTGATACAAGGCGAGAGGAGCTGACTGGGGCGGAAATGGAGGGTCTCGGGCAGCAGCAGAGCACTTGGAACTGACGCTGTTATAACGCCGTCGGAACGAGAGGGAGTAAGAGGAGAGGAGAGGAGAGAGGAAGAGGAGAGGGGAGAGCGAGGAAGAAGGGGCTCGTCTGGAACCGTTGGAGGAATTCCTGAGGTGACTGACTTTATGCTTCTTTCTTTCTATGGCTGTGTGTGTGGATGTGTCAGCCTGGCCAGGCATTGAGCTATGGGAGCTGCGTGTGCGTGTGCGTGTGTGAGTGAGGGATGAGTGTTGACATGTGCTGCTGCCTCGCTCTGTACTTAAAAGAATCATGCAAGTATGCCTTGTGTGTGTGGCTGCGTGCGAGTGTGAGTGTTTGACGGTTGTTGTTTTTTCGACACACGACACAGAATTGACAGAAAGTGTGCAACTGTGCATACACACTCTCTCTCTCACACACACACACACACACACACACACACACACACACACACACACACACACACACACACACACACACACACACACACACACACACGCCAGCGCCGAGCTGACCAGTGTTGAACTGGAGTGAAGGGTTCAAAAGGAGTACATACTTTTTTAGGGAACAGCATGATCCCATTCCAGCACACACACACACACACACACACTCTTCCCTGGACTCAAGTTGAGAAAGAGAGACACATATACACAGAGAGAGAGAGAGAGAGAGAGAGAGAAAGAGAGAGAGAGAACAACACTCCCTTTTAAGAAGGCAGGGTCCATTTTTGTTTGTGTGTGTATGTATGTGTGTGTGTTCTCAGTTTGTAGACAAGTATGCAATGTGAGGTGTGTGTGTTTGTGTGTGAGGGAGAGCACAGTCATTTTGTGTTTGTGCATGTACAGGCATAAAGGAGAGTGCTGAGTGAAGGCAGCTATGATATACCATGTGCAGACATACATACAGACACAGACAGACAGACAGACAGACAGACAGACAGACAGACAGGGAAATGAAAACACCAACTGAACTGGAGTGTTTCCAGTTTCCCTTTTCTGAAGCTGCACAACAACAACAACACGTACGTCAGCGGGAGAGCTGAATAAGGACAGGTCTGCGTGCATAAGTAGCAGTTTTCTGCGCTTTCGCTGTGTGTGTTTGTGTGCGTGTGCGCGCGTGTGCAAGCACGTGAGTGCGTGCGACAGTCGGCAAACAGGTTGAGGGAGGCAGATCACATCAGACGCACAGCAACAGCGGAGACAGAGTGAAGAGAGAGAGAGACACACACACACACACACACACACACGCACACACACACACAGGCTGAGCAGCAGCACATTACATTATACACACACACACACACACACACACACACACACACACACACACACACACACACACACACACACGCACACGCACGCGCGCGCATACACACACACAAGCTCTTTGGTCAAGGGAACAGCTGGGCTGTGTGTGTGTGTGTGGGTGTGTGTCAGCCGTTGCACGTGTAGGACTGTTTGCTTTGGTATTATGTTATGCTACTGTGTGTGTGTGTGTGTGTGTGTGTGTGTGTGTGTGTGTGTGTGTGTGTGTGTGTGTGTGTGTGTGTGTGTGTGTGTGTGTGTGTGTGTGTGTGTGTGTGTGTGTGTGTGTGTGTGTGTGCGTACGTGCGTGCGGGTGTGTAAATACATGTGCGTGCATGGAGGGAATGTTCTCCCCTTGTGCATCCACCGCTGTCATCCTCGACACACTGATTGGATGACTTGTTCTCGTGTCTCTGACAGAGACGGAGGGAGAGATGGAGAGAGACGGAGAGAGAGAGACGGGGAGAGACAGAGAGAGGTGGGGGCGGGGCTGGGAGGGACAGAGAGAGCGAGGAGAGAGAGATAGAGATGGAAGGAAAGAGAGAAGAAGCAGGTCAGAGGAGGGGAAGAAAGGGAGGATTAATCCAGGAAAAGGCAAAGCAAGAAACGGAGGAGGTAAAGACAGGGAGAGAGAGTGTGTGTGTGTGAGAGCGAGAGAGAGGGAGGGAGAGAGACATAGGGGATGAGAAGAAACGGAGGGGAAAAAAGATGACGAGGCACAGGAAACGAAGGGAAAACAAGAGAAGAAACAGGGGAGAGAGGGAGGGAGGGAGGGAGGGAGGGAGTGGATAGAAGGGAAAGAGCACAGGGTGAGGTAGATGAAGTGAAAGAGTCTCTCTGACACGACAGTCTCTCTCTCTCTCTCTCTCTCCAGGAGAGCTGCCTCAGAGTGCTGCTCATTCATAATTCACCTCCATGGCGAGCTTTCATTCACATACTGACCCCCTCCACCGCCACCACTGCACCGCACACACACCCCCTCCTCCTCCTCCTCTCTACCTTCCTACCGCTGCCTCAGTGGTTCTCGACCTTTTCAGGCCACGACGACACCCAAAATAATCATATTTGAACTGGGGGACCCCCTCCCCACCCTGACGACCACTAAGAGTTTGAGGCGTTGCATTTTGTATGACACGGTTCTAGTGTGAAAATAGGAGATCTACATGCTCACAACGCCTCGCGTTGCGAGGCGTTGAAAGCATGTAGATCGGCTATTTTCACAATTTCTGTCTCTAATGTTTGACAGTTTGTTTAAATTTGTCATTTTAGAGGCGTTAAAAAGTCCTTAAATTGTCACTTTAGAAATGTGCATAAACCCTCTAAACGTAATCTTTTATGTTGGTTTGTTTACTGTTCAGTGAGAAAACAACATCGCACGTTAAGTTAATCATCTGGGGGACCCCCCAAAATAATTTGGGGACCCACAGGTTGAGAACCACTGCGCTACCTCCTCACCGCTCTTCTCTCTCTCTCTTTCTCTGTGTCTCCAAAGGACGTTGGCACCACGGGGTGCCCCCACATTCAGCCTCTGTTTTCTTTTCTTTCTATCTTTGTTTCTTTGTTGGGGTGCCCTGGAGTCCAGCGTGGCTCCGGAGTCGTCACGCTTTGTACTTTTGGTTCAGGGTCACGCAAACCAAAAATAGCAAGATATCCTCAAGCTCAAGAAAACGCATAGGACTACTAACTGCTGCGATGCGTTGTGAGGTTGTGTATATACAGTATCGTCACTGTCGGGCAAAAACCTTGTATCTCCAAGTTTCAAATGTGTACGTTTTTTTGCTAAGTAAAGCCCTGCTTCATCAGACAAGGCCGTCGCACAAAAGTAGTGAAAACAGCTGATCTACAAGCACACAATGCCTCGCGGTGCGAGGCGTTGTGTGCTTGTAGATCGGCTGTTTTCACTAGTTTAGTTCATTTTTGTTAATGATAAAAACGAACGGTTTTGGACACGCAAGGTTTCCACCCGACAACGACAATATGCTTTTTTAACTCGCTTTAATGGGAACAAAGGCTAAAGCAGTGATTCTCAAAGTGGGGTCCACTCCAGGGACCCCTCAAGGGTTCCTTGAGGGGCTTCCAAATGTTGGACCCTTACAGGTCTGTAACTCTGAGTACAAACCATGAAACCAAATGGTTTCATTTTGTGTGCGCACGCACGCACGCGCACACACAACACACACGCACGTGCGTGCGCCTCCCCTGCTATATTATGGCTCTTTGGAAGCCCAAGTGAGAGTGAATAGGCGTCAAGTGGCTTTTTGAGGCTAAACGGGGAAGTGAGTGTGGATCGGTGCGTGAATGCAGATAATTGGTATGGATGGCACTGTTTGATGGGGCTCCCTCAACAGAACAATGTGGATTAATGGATGGCTGATTTATGTAATACCACAGAGCCAATAAGCTGCTGTATTATTATTACACGAAATATTAAACACACCAGAAGAACAATACCTCCGTTGCTTTGAGCTCCGGTTAAATACATTTTTGGCTGTTCGCAAGTTTTTTGTTTCTCTGTTTGAGAATTTGTCCAGCATCTATTATTGGCCCTTTTTTCTGGTATATATATTTCTTTGCTCTTTGGAATGTGCCGGGAAATGCAATGAAGTGTTCAGAACCAGAAACGTGTCATTATCAGGTGAAGGACTTCGTAGCTGGACCTTTTCTTATTTTCTTTTTTTAAATTAATGCCCCTACTTGATCATACTACGGCATCACACAATAGTATCAAAAATGGCAGATCTACAAGCTCGAAAGCTTTTTGAGCTTGTAGATTTGCTATTTTGACAGAGACGAGATAAATGTAGTCGCAAAGATAGTCTGAACATACTGTGTGCTTCAAATAACTTTATTGACATTGTTAACCAGTTAGGTGTCTTATATCTACGCGACATCCAAGATAGTAACTATAGTAAGACGGTCCACCTCCAACCACTGCAAATGTACTAGTTTCAATTTCTGTTATTGTTCGGGTTTGACTCCCGATCCCGACGACCTTTGCTGCGTGTATCTCCGGCATCTCTCTCTCTCCCCATTTCCTGTCAGACTATCAATAAAGGCAGAAAAAGCCAATAGCTTTTAATAGCTGATATACAAGCTCACAGCTCGGCACCAAGTGACGCACTGTGAGCTTGTGGATCTGCTTTTTCTTTTAATAGCCATTACATCAACGGATAAGTGGCTAAAACGATCGTGATGTTACATGAACCACTGGTGGAGAGGGTTTTAAGTGGTCAGAATAAGTCCAGGATTGGAGCTTTATTAGTGCAGGTCAGAACAACCAACACAGTACACAATACAGAACGTACACAAGTGGCACTCGAGCACAGTGGCAGAGAAAACAAACAATTCAATTTGTACCCCCAACTGTGGTAATAAATGGTAGGGGCTTTAAGTAGTAGAAACACAGCCGGCGTAAGTGTTTTAGAAGAATAATGCCTCTCTGTATCCCCCAGGTTATAATCGTCTTCAATCGGCCTCCCACTGAACTGAAATGGACTCATTGTCCACAGCGCTCTGCACCTCCACTCAATTAGCCCCTCGCTAGCTACTTAACGCTTAGCGCCCTCCTAACGCTGGCCACATGAGCACCAGTGGTAGAAAGTAACTAAGTACATTGACTTAAGTACTGTACCTAAGTACGATATTGAGGTATTTGCACTTAACTTGAGTATTTCCAATTTACAACACTTTTACTTCTACTTCTCCACTACATCTCGGATCCAAAAAATATTGTACTTTTACTCCACTACAATTATTTGAAAACTTTAGTTACTAGTTACTTTGCATGTATACATTATAATAGGCCTATTATAAAACATACATAAAGCACTTGACCTATTTTATACCTAGCTATTTGGAAATTATTCCAAATAGCTAAATTATTTTGATAATCGCGACGCGTTGTGAGCTTGTAGATCTGCTATTTTCAAACATTTTGTACTTCTACTTTTGGTACTTTGAGTCATTTTGAGTAAACTTTTGTACTTTTACTCAGGTACATTTTGTATTCCAGTATTTCTATGTTGCAGTATTGAGAATTTTACTTAAGTAAGGAATATGAGTACTTTTTCCACTATTGCGCGCGCGCACACACACACACACACACACACACACAGCGTGTGAGCTTGTAGATCGGCTATTTTCACTACTTCTCAATTATTATTATTTGATTAAATATTACATTCTTTAAAAAATTAATGTAGGAAAAGACAATGGGATTTTTTTTCTAGTCGTGACCCATGAAAATTGGTCCGTGACACACAGATGGGTCCAGACCCGCTGCTTGGGGAAACAGCGCCGTATAGGAATCACGTCAGCTTGTATTAAAAATAGTGCTTATAAATGATGGGAGAAAAGGGTTTTATATTTACAAGCGCTGAATGATGTCATGGCTGGTTGGGATCCATGGCTGATTGTCAGTCTGTTCTAGGGATGGGACGATATGAAAATGTCATATCACGATTATTATGACAAAAGAAATTCGCGATTTACGATATTATCGTGATAATCAAAATCCATTATCTTGGGGTGGAACATTTGCCAAAAAATAGCAGATCTACAAGCTCACAACGCGTCGCATCGCGACGTGTTGTGAGCTTGTAGATCGGCTATTTTTTTGGCAAAGACATTTGATAGAGAGTAAAAAAAAAAAATGCATCCAGTACGTATATTATAAGTACCTTTTACCAATTATAGAGGGTTTAAGTGGTACCGGATATGCAGCTCGGCAAATAAAAGGTGAATTGATCCCAGTGCGTGATGGAGGACGATATCACGATAAATTAAATCTCCACCATACGATTATCGCGAGTGGTATTTTATCAGATAAACGATAATATCGCGTATCGTCCCATCCCATGTCTGCTCTCACTTGTTTTTGTTTGTTCCCTGAGCTGGTGGAGTCGAGGAAAACGTCTCAAGGTTCAGGGTTTTTTATTGTCACATGCACTCTAAATGCAACCGTGTGCAATGAATGTTCAAGCAGTGAAATGTTTGTACTTAGAGACTTTAACACAGAACCACTTTAAGCCCTATTTTATACTTTGCTGCCCGGTGGTGTCACCACAGAAATGGCCTATTTACAAGCTCACAACACCAGTAAGTCTCCCTAAATCGGGAGATAAGCGACCGTCAGGTCGCATACACAGACTTTAGAAGGCAATGGTAGCCAATCAGGAGGGAATATGGGAAATGGGACAGATCCATGTTGATGACATGACTTTAGAGATGCTGTGTACCGCTTTGCGTGACTTTAGGGAAAAATCTGTAGGAACAGTGTCTAAAAATGTGTTTTCCAAGAATCGCCCTCATGGTGGCACTAGAAGAGGGCCATGTGAAAAATGAGGGGTGGAGGTTGTGGTTTGGCAGCCAAGGAGTGTGTTGCACAGTTGGGCATGGATAGGGGCAACGGTGGCGTAGATATGAGTAGGGCAAAAGTGTGACGTGACGTGTGATGGACAGACAGACGGACTGACTGACAGCCGGTGGAGGTTTTGATAGTAACTGCGCAATAACGCATCATGTGAGCTTGTAGATCTTCTACAGTATTTGTATTTTATTTAAACTATATCTATATTCTACTTGTATGCTATCCCCCCAAAACATGTTAAAGTTAGTTAAAAATCCCACCTATGGTATCGGACACGACCAGGGTTGTTAGGGTTACTTTTAAAAAGGAATCCCCTACAGTTACAAGTTACTTTGCAAAAAAGTGTAGTCAGTAACGTAATCCGATTACCACAATTTAAAAAGTAACTACTGGTTACTTTCAGTTACTTTTGGATTACTTTTAAGCAAAACTCGATTTATTATGACTGATAACAGTATTATCATAAAATATCTAATTTTGAAGATTTGCATACTGGATAACACCACTTGTACACATACTGTAATTCACACAAAATACTGCATGTTCAGAAAATAGGTTAGATCAGGCTCTCAACCTTATTTTTTTACCAGTACCACTCAAGACAATATTTTTCTCTCCAAGTACCACCATATGATGTTAAAATACAGTAGTGTACACCTTCCCCATCCTATTCATAGGCATGCAGGCACAGTACACACAGAAGGCAAAAGTATACCTACAAACAAAATAAAGAAAAACAACTTAATAGCTTTATATGCAAATGACTGGTACTCTCTTCCTAAGCAATGGCCAAATGTTTAATGTCCATATATACTGTATACTGTACATAGAGTAGGCATATATAACAAATATGTATATTAAGGTGCTGTACTGTTAATTTCCAATTCCAAGCATTCACTTGTGACGTCGGCCGCCTTTCAATGCAAACAACCAACCTCTGTCACTGACATACTCTTGCTGAGAACGACCAGCATCCGTTCTCCCATCAAAAAAATAAAAAATAAAATCATGTTTTACTCATAACAATCCATAGCCAGCCTCGATACAAGACTGACCTATGACTGTCTTGATCCAAGGCTAAACAAGCGAAGCTTAAACCAGCGCCCACCAAGTGAGAGTTACAGACCCATGGTCCATTTGTTTCCAAACTAGCATTTAGCTGGGGGTGCATTTAAATTGTGTACACTCTACAGACCCATAAGGGTCCATTTGGTTCCTAACTATCAATTAGCTGGGGACTCCCTGGGCTGGAACTCCCTCAAGGACCCATGTAGGTCCCCGGACCCCACTTTGAGAACCAATGGCTTAAACAAGCCACCTTTAGCCTGAAGCTAACACTAGCCAGATGCTATGGGAAACTTTATAAGGACAGCCTTTCGCTTACCGTTGTAGAAACAGCATGTGTAAGCCTTCATCGATCATATCAGTATCTCCTTCTGTCTTGTGTGCAGTTTTCCTTTCAGATGGATTGTTGTAAATATTCCATAAATCGTCCCTGAACCTATTTGTTAGTGTTAAACTTATCAGTGCTGCCATTGTAATTAAAGGCAGAAACAGCGTTCCAAAATAAGATTATTAGCTTTTATTTCCCAACAGAAAACGAATAAATGCCCAGTGTTTTCAACCAACCTCTCCACGTAACGCTCAGAGTAAAAACAACAACAACGTGTTACAATGGACCCGGTATCCCAGCCAATCACAGAGAGGGATACGTCAAATAGTAGTCATTGATTGGCTGAGAGACGTTCCGGGTGGAAATGGTGTCAGCAGACCTACAAATTCACAATGCGTCGCGGTTAGACACGTTGTGAGCTTGTATATCTGCTATTTTCGATGCGCACCACCGTCTTACGACTGAACATAGCATAACATGCTGCTGTTCCCTGAAGCGATGCTGTGACAATGTGTACTGGTATTTCTACTTGAGTATTTTATTGTTTGATGTTTTTATAATTTATTTGTAAAATTCATGAGGGGAGGGGGAGAATGGAATCCACCATGTAACCCCCGTCATTCACCTCCGTTACTGTAATCCAGATTACACATTTTAAAATGTAACCTAGGACTTTACAAGTTACACGTTTTTTGTAATCTGATTACGTAACGGCGTTACATGTAATCCGTTACTTAACAACCCTGGACACGACACACACGCATATCTCCTTGTATGGGCCGTTCTGTCCGTGACATCAGCTTTGGTGTTGTCGGTCTCTGCGTACTTTCTATGGCGTTCTCGCGTGACGTTAAACTCGTACTACGGACATATATGGACATATAGGGAGCGACCTGCACACAAAGCCAGACGTAGGAGCCGCTCAAGAAAATACAATGTATTTGTGAGTTTGTGTGTCTTTGTACGTTTGTATCGTCTCTGTGTGTGTATATCTGTGTGCATAATATGCCTGAACATGGTAGACGTTGTTGACCTGTACGTTTAATAATAATAATGATGATAATGATGATACATCTACTTACTGTAAGGACATCCAAGGACACCTTGTGTGTGTATATATATAGGTGTGTTTTTGTGTGTGCATGTGTGCACATATATCATATTCAGGAATGTCCTAGTTTGTACCTTTGCCAGATGGAGTGTTACTTTTCTTAGGCAGAAATCTCAGTTTACAGACAAGTATGTTATGTGAACATGTGAAGTATGTTATGTGAACATGTGCGACTGTGCGCACGCGCGCGTGTGTGTGTGCGTGCATGCGTGTGTGTGTGCGTGTGTGGCCGTAGAGGCATTCACACAATGACGCTGCCCTGGTTGCTTAGCAACACAGGAACGTGGGTGGAAGGATTTCCTGTCCTTAGGAAGCTTTGTGGGGGGAGAGCGAGAGAATGTGTGTGTGAGTGCGCTCTTTTGCGCGTGCGTGCGCTCTCTTGCGTGTGCGTGCGTGTGTGTGCACGTGCGCTCCTGTCTGTCTGTATGTCAGTCTGTACGTACTGTATATGTTTGTCTTTGTGTGTGTGTGTGTGTGTGTGTGTGTGTGTGTGTGTGTGTGTGTGTGTGTGTGTGTGTGTGTGTGTGTGTGTGTGTGTGTGTGTGTGTGTGTGTGTGTGTGTGTGTGTGTGTGTGTGTGTGTGTGTGTGTGTGTGTGTGTGTGTGTGTGTGTGTGTGTGTGTGTGTGTGTGTGTGTGTTTTATGTGCTCTTGGCCTCTAGTAAAAGCACTGCAGAAAAGTCATTGAAGACACACATGATCTCAGCAACAACACGGCCGAAAAGGTCCGTTAGCTGGCTGAGTTTGAGTTGTGTTGCGTAACTCTTCTTCTTCTGTTCAGTGGTCTTTCTTTCTTTCTTTCTTTCTTTCTTTCTTTCTTTCTTTCTTTCAAACACTCTAATCCAGTGGTTCTCAAAGTGAATTCCAGGGACTCTGTGGGTTCCTTTATGGGAGTCTAAATTGACCCATACATGTATGTAACTCTGACAGTGGAACAATGGAACCAAATGGACCCTCACGGGTCCATTTGGTTCCATTTGTACGCTGTCAGAGTTAAGGGGAAACCTTGACATTTTAAAGTTTGAGAAACACTGCTCTAAACTGTATACTGGCTTCCAATGCATAGGCCAGGCTGTGTGTCATCTACTTGTTTCCCTGTCTGTCTGTCTGCTGTCTGTAATGATGTCATAAGCATACCTCATTCTCTACATCTCCTCTCACACATGAGATTGCAGTTACCATATGTCTGCTCTGGCACCTAAGCGCACACACACACACACACACACACACACACACACACACACACACACACACACACACACACACACACACATACACATACACACACACACACCCGTGTCCACGGGCACTGGGCCTCATTATTACGTAATTGACTTTGGGTGAATGGGATGACGTCAGCCGGCCGCTGTTGGCTCTCTGGCTAGATACAGTGATGTCATGACAGGATGCAGCCAAACATATGATGATGGTGTGTGTGTGTGCGTGTGTGTGTGTGTGCGTGCGTGCGTGCGTGCGTGCGTGTGAATCTGTATGGTAGAGTATGTTAATACGCTCCTACATCTGGCTCTGTCTGTATGTACAGTATGTGTGTCCCACACTTGGCTCATTGGCCTCACTTCACACTGGGTGTGATTGTCTTTTATATATTTTAACTGGGGACCCCCCCACCCTGACGAACGCTAAGAGTTGAGGCTTAACATTTTGTATAACACAGTTCTATTGTGAAAATAGCAGATCTACATGCTCACACCACAACTATTTTCACAGTTTCTGCCTCTAATATTTGACAATTTGGCCAATGTTTAATTTGTCATTTTAGAGGTATTAAAAAGTCCTTAATTGTCTCTTTAGAAATGTTCAGATACCCTCTATACACTTAAACTTTATGTTGGTTTGTTTACTGTTGAGTGAGAAAACAATGTTGCACATTAAGTTAATCATCTGGGGGACCCCCGCCCCCCAAATCATTGGGGGACCCCCAGGTTGAGAACCACTGCTCTAGTCTGTTACAGTGTTACAGTCACCACTAGCTGCCTTATGGTTTGTTCTTGTGTTGTACTTGGCATCATTACTCACTCTCTCACACTCACTGAACAGAATAGACAGTGTTGCGTTGTCTTTTCTGAAATGGATACCGCCCTGTGTCTCGTACCCTGGTAATCCTATCGCTCTGTCGCTCAGCTATTTCCCCTCCGTCTGCGAATGTTTGACCTCTGTAGAATCTGCTCGGAGGTCCAGAAACAAAATGACTGATGGGGGAGGAAAAAAGAAAATACCAAAAAATAACTGGGTGAGACTGGGAGGTGGGTTGAGTGGACGGCCCCGGCTGTATCCACGCAAACATTATGCCTGTCCCTATTTTAGATGGAGAATCTCTCTCTCACACACACGCACACACACACTCACACACACACACACACACACACACACACACACACACACACACACACACACACACACACACACACACACACACACACACACACACACACACACACACACACACACACACACACGCACACACACAGTGGTGGCTCGTGGCTGGTGGGGACTGACGTAAGATTCAGCATTTAGCTTCCCTCCATGCACTGTAAAAGAGAGTGTTGATTTAACTCTGTGTAGTGCAAAGATTCACTCGCATCCGGCTTTGCATGTATATTCATCTTTGGAGTTAAATGGACACTTTTTACAGAATGTATTCAACAAAATGTCTGTTTTTAGTCCTGTGTTTAGGCTATGGTTTTCTGAAGCTGGGGAAAATGAGAGTTGGATTTGTGTTGGTTTGTGTGTGCTGAGCAAAATATGTTGTTCCAGAAAGAAAGATTTGAGTTACAAATGTTCACTTAAAAAAAAAGATATATTCAAAGATTTGCATGATTTTTCAAAAATAGCAGCTCTGCAAACTCGCAGCCCAGCACTCGGTGCTGCGCTGTGAGCTTGTATATCTGCTATAATTTTGTAATAGACAAAGCATAAAATAATGGTTAAAGTGGGTTAAAATCTAGAGTGACACAGATGCATTCAAGGTGTAAATGGTGTTAAGAATGTTCAAAAATAATAAAAATAGCTGATCTACAAGCTTGCGGCACGTTTGCGGCACTATTTCCTGCATAATGTGTACTTTTGAATACTTGAGTATTTACTTGAGTATGTGCTTTGTCCACCACTGGTTGTTATGTTCCATTCTGTTGTGTTCTCTTCTGTCCTGTGTCCATTTATATACAGTACACTCCCATAGTTAAATTAACCCTCAAGGTTCTTCTATACATGGCTCACAGAGCCGGCTGACCGTTTTAAGTAAGTAACGCACGCACGCACGCACGCACGCACACACACACACACACACACAAGACTATGCAAACAAACAGATATTCATACAGTATCTTCACTGTCGGGCAGAAACCTCGTATCTCCAAGTTTGACATTGGTACGTTTTCTCGGAAATTGAATTCCTGTTTCATCATAGAAGACTGTCGCACAAAACTAATGAAAATAGCCGATCTATATAAGCACTATTTGCACTATTTTCAGTCTTTTTAAAATAATAACAAAAAAAGGAAGGTTTTTGGACATACCATGCAGGTTTCCACCCGACAAGGACAATATACTCAGACACGTCGTATACACACACTCGAACATACTGTATACACCCGCCTACAAAAGAACACTCACGTGCACCCGCGTACGCACGCACAAACACACAGTCACACTCTCTGCCCTGCTCTTCTCAGTTTTCTCTCTCGTCTTCTCTCCATTTCTGCCCTTCCCTTTTGTCCTCTTGCCTTTCCAACTTTCCATTGTCTACTTCCCACTCTCTCTCTCTCTCTCTTTCTCTCTCTCTCTCTCTCTCTCTCCAACCTCAAAAACCATGGAGATCTCACACCATTCTCGCTTAACCCTTGATCAACTGCGCTAACGGATGCTGTACGTGCGCGCCACACACACAGACAGACACGTGCACAACATGCAGATTTAGCTATGAATACTGAATCAAGTGATTAGTTTGAGCTTGGCCTCGCATGGGGCCAAACCACAAAGCAATCCAACTACCAATCACTAACCCACACAACACAACAGCTTAACGCCGAGAGCACACATACGCACGCTCTCTCTCTCTCTCTCTCTCTCTCTCTCTCTCTCTCTCTCTCTCTCTCTCTCTCTCTCTGTCCCTTTGTCCTTCTGTGTAACTACTCTATCACTACCTGCTACTTCTCTCTCCTTATACTTACTGTCCCCATATGTCTGTCTCTCTGCTTAATCTCGCTTTGTGTCTCTCTTTACTATCCGTCTCTCTTTCTGTCTCTTTCAAGAATCCAGAACTTGCATGTGTCACCACCACTCACACAGGTACAGATACACAGTCCACAAACTAGAGGGAACCATCAACATACAGTAACAATAACGATAATATAAGCTTAGATAAGAAGTCTCTCTCTCTCTCTCTCTCTCTCTCTCTCTCTCTCTACTTCTACTTCTCTCCCTTTAAGACAGATTTATACAAGGTGCCTTAATACATACATTTGTGTTGTGAGCTTGTAGATCTGCTATTTATTGAGCATGGTGCCGACACACAACTAAGTATAACTGAGGCTCTAACTCTCTCTCTCTCTCTTTACGCTCTCACCGTCTCTCTCTCCTTCTCTCCCCTTCTCTCCCCTGTATGTCTCTTCTCTCTGTCTTTCTGTGTCTGTCTGTCTGTCTCTCTCTCTCTGTCTGTCTCTCTCTCTGTCTCTCTCTGTGTCTCTCTCTCTCTCTCTCTCTCTCTCTGTCTCTCTCTCTCTGTCTCTCTCTCTCTGTCTCTCTGTCTGTCTGTCTCTCTGTCTGTCTCTCTGTCTCCTTCCCCCTGTCCTCCCAGTAGTCTCATGGTCTTAGTCAGCGTCTGCGTGGGCCTGTTCCCTGGCAGCACGAGGGGAAAAAATACCTTCTCATATGATGCAAACACCATAGCCCCTGAGTGTGCGTGCATGTGTTTTTGTGTGTGTTTGCATGGGTGCGTGCTCGCGTGCTCTTGTGTTTGTGTGAACATGCATGCGTGTGTGTGTGAGTGTACATGCGTGACAGAGAGACTTTGGATAGGATCCTGTCAGTATGTGCGGTTTATGAGTCCTTTGAGAGTAGTCTGTACTGTAGAACTGTACTATGACATTGTCCAGGTCCCTGTAATGCTGCGAGACCTGGCTGCTGTAATACTGGAAGACCTTTCTCTGATTGATTGAATACTTTATTTGCAGATCACATAGGAATTGTATAAGCACAGTTGTATAAGTTTTGTATTGTATAAGTACAGTTCAGATTCAGAGGTCTACTAGTAGGATTTAAACACAAGCAAGCACTATGGCTTGTTTACATTGGGGTCCTTTGAACTCATTTCATTGAGACATGACAATGACAGACACAGAAATAATACTGGGCAAAACATCAGATCATATACTAGGCTGTTTTCATACACGTCTCTGTAATGCTGGTAATCGTTCATTAGATCATTGGTTCTCCGGGGGTCCTTGAGGGAGTTCCAGGGGGTCCCCCAGCTAAATGATAGTTAGGAACCAAATGGACCCTTATTGGTACAGTATGTAACTCAGAGGGTGTACAAATGAAACCAAATGGTTCCATTTGTACACTCTGAGTTTTTATCTTTATCTTGCCCTGTGGGAATGACCCTTAATGCATATCAAACTAGGGGTCCTTGAAATTAAAATGGTTGAGAATCTGTAATAATCTTCTCCGCCGGGAGTCCCTGGCATATCTTTTGAAATGGGGGTCAATTTGGGGGTCCTTGACATGAAAAGTTTTGAGAGCCACTGCATTAAATCGCTGCCCTACAAGAAAAAACGTTGCATGCTGAACAACCAATACAGTTTTATGTCGTCGCTGTCAGGTGGAAACCTTGTATGTCCCAGACTGTCACACTATAGCTCAAATAGATGATCTTGTTGAAATATGGAGAACGGAGAACATTTCTCTCTGTCAGTAACAATATACACTTTGTACAAAACACGACACAGTGCTTAACCACAAGAAGCCTTGCATCCCCATTCTAAGCATGTCACAATAGGAAACTTTTGGAAGATTGCCTATACCAGGGGTCTTCAACAGGGGGTCCGGTACCCCTAGGGGGTCCGCAGAGTTACTTAAGGGGGTCCTCCAGAACTTTGTGTGATAGAAACTTGTTTTTTTTTCTCCCCTTTTCATATTAACCACTTGAACCCTAGCTTCCATATTCTGAGAACTTTAGCCAAAAATAGCAGATCTACAAGCTCACAATGCCTCGCAGCGCGAGGCGTTGTGAGCTTGTAGATCCGCTATTTTTGGCAAAGAGCTTTGGAGGGGGAAAAGAGCAGACTAAGTACAGTGAAAGGTCAAGTTTATTTAGTATTGAGTATTGACGATGAAACTATATGGAATCTATGAAAAGGTTATGGGGGTCCCTGCTTAATCTGATTCTCTCTCTCTCAACTAAGGGGTCCTTGGCCTGAAAACGTTGAAGACCCCTGGCCTATACCATTCGTCATTCGGCCAAAACAGCAGATCGACTATATTTGGCAGAACAAAGTATATAGTTGCTATCGAGCAGAAACCTCTTATCTCCATATTTAAAACATTTTCTCCGAACATTAACGCCCTACCTGATCACACTACAGCTTCACGCAAAAGTATCAAAAGTAGCTTTGTGAGCTTGTTGCATCTGCTACTTTTGATACTTTTGAATTTGAATCCTGAAAAAAGTAACAGTTTTTGGACATGTACGGTTTCCACCCTTACAGAGAGGATAAGTGGTTATAAAGCCGTATCTCGCTGCACCAGGAGGATTTAAATCCACCTTGAAGAAGATGTGGGCAAACATTACAGTAGAGGTCTGAAACAGAGAGTCAAATATTTAAACAACTTGAGGTGCGTTTGATTCATATTCCCAGACGTTTATACAGGCTCAAAAGCAGTCACATCGTTTACCAGATAAGATAAATTAACCGCTTCTCTTGCTTTTCTTCCCCCCCTCCATTTTCATGCGTTACAAGACATAATTCACATTATTCAGTAGCTACGTTTGCTGCCCCAAATCTCGCTCCCATCTTTCTGGTAGAAGAATCAAGGCAATATCTTGACATTTAAACAAACAAAAACATTGTTAAAGGTCAATTAGCTGGAGGCTAACGCGCTAGCCGCAGCTATATTTCCTCTCGTCAAGGAACAGTGCAAGGAGGTTTTAATTTGGTGAACCGAAATGTCAACACTTCCACAATTACAGGAAAAGAAAACAATCCTGGTGACTCAAGTATTTCGTACACAGACACACGTGTGTTAAATCCGTCTCATGACCTTACTGTGTGTCACATGTCACTTAAACCCTATATCTGTAGTGCTTCATTGACCAGAATCCCCCTGGGGTCTGTAGGCTACCAGGCCCCCCATCCCTTTCTCACTCTGCACCAAACTTCTTTGTCGAAAATAGCTGATCTACATGTACTGTACAAGCTCTACAAACTGTACAGCATCTTTTGTTCGTCTATTGTAGATCTGCGTGGTTACATTTACAGGTCTGTTTGGTCCCATTTGTGATCAGGGATGGGATGATATGAAAATGTCATATCACGATTAGGGATGGTCCGATCAGGTTTTTTGGAACCGATCAGCGAGCACCGATCACAAAAGTTTGATCACCCGATACCAATCAATCACCGATCCGATCAAGTTATTATTTATATTTTCTAAATGTTAATGTTTTAACTTCAATTCATTCATTCACTCATGAATTCATTTATATATTTGCCTTATAGTTATTTACCAGCATTACTATGTATTTATTATCATAGCAGTAACTAATTATTCCTTCAGCACTGTGGAAATCAATACCCCAAAATGGCATACTGTGGGGCATACTGAAAGGCTGGTTGATAGGATGCACCGATCCGATCGGATCGGTGAATTTACCTTTTGATCTAAACCACCGTTTATCGCCGATCACGCTTTGATCGGCCCGATCCGATCCATTGCCGATTGATCGGTAACATCGCTAATCACGATTATTGTGACAAAAGAAATCGCGATTTATGATATTATCGCGATAATCAAAATCCATTATCCTAAAAAATAGCAGATCTACAAGCTCACAACGCGTCGCATTGCGACACGTTGTGAGCTTGTAGATCGGCTATTTTTTTGGCAAAGACATTTGATAGAAAATTAAAAAAAAAGACTATATCAAGCACGTATATTATAAGTAACTTTTTACCAATTATAGGGGGTTTATGTGGTACCGGATATGCAGCTCGGCAAATAAAAGGTGAATTGATCCCAGTGCATGACGGAGGACGATATCACGATAAATGAAATCTCCACGATACGATTATCACGAGTGTTTTTTAATCACGATAAACGATAATATCGCTTATCGTCCCATCCCCATTTGCGATTCTGTTTGTAGAACATATGCTGTATTGCACACTGTAAAGCTATGGTGGGGAGGGGGGAGGATATTATTGCTGTTCCGAATAATGGGTTCAATAGCCTGCATTGTGCTGTAACTTTTCTTTCATCCAGCTTGGAAGACCTTGCACTTGATTCCCTTAAAAAATAGAGATATCAACTGTCACTATTTTGGCTAGCATATGGTGGATGTCTAGTTGTCAGAACAGAGCAGAGGAAAAGAGATGACACAGACAGTAAAAGTCCCTCTGTGCTAATTCAGCCTTACTCTGAGGGTCAATTTAAAAAAGGATTTCACTGTGTAGGCACACTAAAGGCACATTAAAGTGTCCCTTTAATCCAGGGGTCTTCAACGTTTTCAGGCCAAGTACCCCTTAGTTGAGAGAGAGACGAAGCAGGGACCCCCACAACCTTTTCAGAGATTCCATATAGTTTCATTGTTTTACAGCACAATCATCAATGTATTTTGGATTCATGTCAATTTCAGATATTTAACCACTTGAACCGTCAATACTTAATTAACTTGACCTTTCACTCTATACTTAGTCTGCTCTTTTTCCCCTCTACACCAAAGCTCTTTGCCGTAAATAGCCGATCTACAAGTTGTAGATCTGCTATTTTTGGCTAAAGTTCTCTGAATATATTATGGACGCTAGGGTTCAAGTGGTTCATATAAAAATAGAGAGAAGTTTCTATCACACAAAGATTTGGAGGGACCACCTGAAGTAACTCCTCAGACCCCCTAGGGGTCCCGGACCCCCTGTTGACGACCCATGCTGTAAACTGTCAAAGTGTCCATTTAATCAGTTTCTAATTTAGACCGCTGGCTGCGCGCGCGGGCACACATGTACGCACACACGCACACTCACACACATACAAACAAGGCAACCTTTTCGTAAATAGTATGTGTAATGCGCTTGTTGCCGGGCAACTTTCCCCATGCACCATTCCCCCAGCTGTGACCTTCTGACCCGTGCCAAGTTGTGGTGTCACCGTTCCTGGGTGGTGACAGTGGCGCGTGTCACCCGAGTACACGGAGCTAAGTCCTTAGACTGCACTATAGCAACATGGGAACAGCTGTGATTCCCCCCAGCCAATAGGCTGGTTGGTGTGTGATGGTGTGCTGCTGGAAAAAGAAAATACTTACGCATTATTTTGTGCTTTAACTATTGAAAAATAGCAGATGTACAAGCTCGCAAGATGTAGATCTGCTATTTTTGAAAAATCTTGATTTTTTTAAAAAGTCTATGTTTCTATCTCGGTGGTGCTCAAACTTTTTCATGTGAAGGATCCCCCAAAATGATATGTATTTGGCCACGGACCCCCATCTCAAAATATTTAGTTCCAGGGACCCTCCCAGAAGCAACAGTTTAGTTACAAAAGCTTGCTTAAAAAATACATATATTCAACAAAAGATTCCAAATAATTGTAGTTGAGTAAAAGTATAATATTTGCCTCTAGTAGGCCTCTATAGTAGGTGACGATGTAGTGGAGTAGAAGTAACAGTACTGGAAATTGGAAATACTCCAGTAAAGTAAAAGTAGCTCACAATTGTACTTAAAGGTGATACACCATGAAATTTCACTTTTCCTATTTTAAAACCTTTTTTTGGGGTCCCACTAGCACCTTCTATCCTCACAAAGTTCCATTTCTGACCGTTGTGTCTTTCTCTGGTTTTGAGAAGGCGAAGGTTAAAAGTATCCCACGGGTTTTCAAAACAGGCTATCCAGATTTGCTGCCGATTGTGACGTCATCTGCCGATTGTGACGTCATCACAAAAAATAAAAATAATCTAAAACATTTTTTGGGGGGGTCGGCGCAGTTCAGGCCAAAGGTGGTACTGCAGCTGAAATGCTCTGAGAGCCATTCAAAAATGAGAGAGGCTCTCTATTCAGGAGTGGTAATTTAGCCTCAAACCTTTTGAAAAACGTTTTTTGGGACATAAACAATATGACATAAATACTTTTTAAATGCATGGTGTATCACCTTTAAGTAAATTCCTTGAGTAAATGTACTGTGTTGTGTGTGTGCGTGCACATGAGAGTGCCCATGCTCGCAGTCAGCCTTGGTCTACCAAACACACGGCGGCGGTGAGAGGTCACGTGCAGCGAGTGGACCAACAATATCCACCGGGCTCAGCGCTAAGTCCTCTTTGTGGAGACGTCTGGGAATAAAGACAGGGTTCATAACATCCCTGCACACGCTGAGGAGTCTAAAGGTACAAACGGAACCGACTGTAAAGCGTCTGTATTTTACAGCCTCTCTCTAGGTTCATTGATGTAAAATGCTGCTTTTCAGCCCCCCCCCCCCCCCCTCCCCACACACACACACACACACACACACACACACACACACACACACACACACACACACTCTGTTCAACAGGCTCATTCATGCTTCTCTTGCCTGCGAAACACTCCTTCACTTTGCTTAATGGCAAAAGCCTCTACTGTGTGTGTGTGTGTGTGTGTGTGTGTGTGTGTGTGTGTGTGTGTGTGTGTGTGTGTGTGTGTGTGTGTGTGTGTGTGTGTGTGTGTGTGTGTGTGTGTGTGTGTGTGTGTGTGTGTGTGTGTGTGTGTGTGTGTGTGTGTGTGTGTGTGTGTGTGTGTGACCTGTGCGTACAGTATTACCTGTGTGCGTGTGAGAGAGGGAGAGAGAGAGAGAGAGGAGCGTCCTTGGTGCGTCCGACCCGCTTGCTCCCCCGCTGTGCCGTCTGTCAAAATGGTCCGGCGAGGGGGGTACTTGGGTGGGGGGGGCGGGCCCTTTTTGGTGCTAAAGCGAGCCAATGACACGGAGAGCAGTTAATGACATAGGTTAGCGCCGGGCAGGGGGGGACTGGCCGGTCCCTCGAGGTGATTCGTTAGAGAGGGATGAGCTCTCGTTGTGATGATTAAGTGTTATATGAAGGGCTATCAGACGAGACACCCTTAACGAGAGAGAGACATGGAGAGAGAGAGAGGGAATAAGGGGACTAGAAGACAAGAGAGCAACGAGGAGGAGAGTGAGGGGGTAGAAGTGGTTTAGGGAAGATAACGTCACTGTCGGGCAGAAACCTCGTATCTCCAAGTTTCAAGTTTGTACGTTGTTTCACCAAGTAAAGCCCTGCTTCATCACACAAGGCCGTCGCACAAAAGTAGTGAAAACAGCTGATCTACAAGCACACAACGCCTCGCGGTGCGAGGGGTTGTGTGCTTGTAGATCTGCTGTTTTCACTAGTTTAGTTCATTTTTAAAATGATAAATACAAAACGAACGGTCTTGGACATACAAGGTTCCCGCCCAACAACGACAATAAGAAGATCGCGAGGAAGAGGAGATGAGGAGACTCGAAGCGAACGAGAGGGAGGAGGAGGAGAGAGATTCACCGTTCGGTATTGTTTTCGCGTCTCATTAAACAGGTACACAAGAGAGAGAGGGAGAGTGAAAATTCCTGGTTGTCGTCGGCTCCTCGACATTATACATCGACAAGAAAGACACGAGGCCCCCGAAAACAAACAATAGAAACAGTTCAGAAATAGTACTGAAAAGTACAGTGCAATAACACAATGCAAGGTGCCTTTTGTTTAGGTGGGAGCTTTGTGCACGGGTCCTAGCTAGCTCTCTAAGCATTATGTATATGTATGTATGAGATTTATGAGGGAGAGAGAGAGAGAGAGACAGAGAGAGAGAGAGAGAGAGAGAGAGAGAGAGAGAGAGAGAGAGAGAGAGAGAGAGAGAAAGAAAGAATGGGGTTGAATATTCAGCAGCTGCATACAGACTTGCTGACTATGGGGGTTCATGCTCTGAATGTACCAGGAGAAAGACAGCCTGCACCCAAAGAGACATGTACAACTTGTGTTGTGTGTGTGTGTGTGTGCCCGTGCGCCCTGCGTGTGTGTGTGTGTGTGTTTAGTAGTATGCACAACCAAAAAAGTGGAGTGTTCAGCCCGGACAACTCACCAATTGAATTTAAATTTTTTAATGAATATGAAATGAGCAATACGTTTATTTGGTTTGGCGGTGAGCGGATGTGTGCTGCTCTTAGGTGTGCTTTTGTGCACCGAAACGTATCAAGAACAGGGAAGGGGAGCGCACTGGAAATCTCCTCTGTACCAGATCTGAAGCCCCCCCCCCATAGTCGCCTACATAAAGCAGATGGATTAAAGTTCTCAGTCACTTCGACTGATTCGGTGATTTGGATTCCAAACAAGGCTACACATCTTCTATGGAAGCTTACCGAAAAATAGACGACACTTTTTGGTTGTGTTAAGAGCGAAACGTCATAAATAAAACCCTAATGGTCTCAAATATTTCATTAAAAGCAAAAGGTTAGAGCCTCGCCCTGCAATGTCTTCCTGGTGTCTGTATGCAGAACAGCTGGGTAGGTTTAGAATGATAATACCTAAACATCATATTTCTACATATTGTGCCGAATTGTTTATAAAAGTCTAGTCGGGGAGTTTCTTCCGCGCCAGGGACGTGCAGAGAATGTTAGAGAGGCAGGGGCTGAAATGTCTAAAAGAGCCTTTTGGTGAAAATATTGAAAATAGCAGACCTCCAAGCTCACAACTCGTCCCAGCGCAGCGCGTTGTGAGTTTGGAGGTCGGCTTTTTTCGGTGCTTGATACCACACTGAAATAAGCATTATCAAGTCAATACTGAAGATGTGGCATAACGGCATGGTTTTATACACAGATAGGGCAATTCTTTCAACATAAGATGCTGCATTCAAGTTCAGGAGAGTTTGGACAAGGCAATTTCTCTTCAATGCTGCCTTCAGGTATGGCAAGGACAGAGGTAATTTGCGTTTCTTTCACCATAGTAAAAACTGCATTCATGGTCTGGAGAGAGCACTTTTTACAGAAGGATAAAAGGGCAGGGGCTCAAGCCCCCTGTCATGTCTATTTGTGCACGTGCCTGTTCCGCGCTGTTTCACAAGTCAAACATTGGGACTCGACCTGACAAAACTTTTCAGTCGTGAGATTTCTATTTTTTGCTTTAATTCATGAAAGCAAGACAACTGGTGGGGTGGAGGAGCATGATACAACACAGCCAACAAGCTGAAAACTTCCCCTTGAACCACGTCAACCCTACACTTGGTTGACCCGGAGTCCCTCAGGGCTCAGTACTAGTGTCTGTCTTTTCTGTTATCGCTCAACACTAAACATTTTAGCTGAAAATATTTTCATCTGAAGTTTTCCAACAGAATACTAGAGTTTACGTGGGTTAAATGGGGCACTGCTATTAGTGAAGTGTGTATGATGTTACTGGTTCTCAAAGTGGGGTCCGGGGGCCCCCAGGGGTCCTTGGAGGCATTTCAGGGGGTCCCCAGCAAAATGAGGAACATTTTAAAGACTTAAGTCCTCATTTGTTTTTCAGCGCTATTCGAAATTAGCCAATCTACCAAGCTCACAAGGTTGATCTGCTATTAAAATGCTGACTTCTTATGGGTGTCCCACGTACTGGCAATTTCTTTTCTTCAAATGGGGGTCTGACGACCGAATACTTTTTTTGAGTTGCTCGACATGGAAATGTTTGAGAGTCAGTGGTGTATGTGATTGGTTGAGAGTAGAAGCATGCAGCTGAGGCCGGTCACCATGCAGCAACGGCAAATATTTTCCTGAGTGAACTTGTTCTGGCATTCCATGGGCAACGCTTATGTAGCGTCCTTATTTTGAGCATGACATTATACACCAGTACCCCACGCTACTCTTACTTTTACTTAAGTAAAGAATTTGAGTACTTTTCCCACCACTGCAGATGTGTGACAGGAGGTCCAGACAGACTGTGTGTGTGTGGTTGTGTGTGTGTGTGTGTGTGTTTGTGTGTGTGTGTGCGTGTGCGTGTGCGTGCATAGTGGTACAGAACCACATGTGACTGAGTCATTATAGACCCGTATGAAGCAAAGCTGTGCATTATGCAATAACATAAAGTACACTGCAAACCTCCTGAATGCTAATTCAACTTTGATGAAACCAAACAGACCTGTAAGGGTCCATTTGGTTTCATTTGTTTTCACAGTTAAATGAACACTCTGGATTTGACTGTGCATCCGTACTGTTGTAACAGTACAGATTTTGAGACCCTTGGTATAGTTTCCTGAAGTGAATTTCCCTTTTATCTACTCCATAGACCTTTCAGAAAATCTTTATACAAAGAGTGTTAAACCAGTGGTTCCCAACCAGCCAATTACAAGATTGAAGGAGTAGTTCACCCCCAAAACGTCTTTTTTTCTATTGATTACTCAAGCCATGGAGACTTAAGTTCAATGATACTTTTTTGTATTTGTCGCATTCCTAAGACGAAAAAAAAGGATTATAGTAAATTTACCCCCATTGATTCCGGATGGGGACCCAAATCCATTTGGGTCACCATCCGGAATCAATGGGGGTACATTTATTGTAATCAAATTATTGTCTTAGGAA
This sequence comes from Nannobrachium achirus, assembly GCF_963921795.1. Lineage (NCBI taxonomy): Eukaryota > Metazoa > Chordata > Actinopteri > Myctophiformes > Myctophidae > Nannobrachium > Nannobrachium achirus. The sequence goes on from NC_137823.1 coordinate 32,291,732, forward strand.
TGCAACAAAAACAATTATTATTGAACTTAAGTCTCCATGGCTTGAGTAATCAATAGAAAAAAGGTTGTTTTGGGGGTGAACTACTCCTTTAATTCTTACCACAAAGCATTTGATTTGGGTAGAAGAAGGCACAAGACTGGATCTAGTCGTAGTTCCCCGTCAAAACCAAATCTCTTTGCTGAAAATTAGCCGATCTACTGTAAAAGCTTGTAGATCTACTAATATCCGTGAATATTCCCACAGAATTGGGATCGAGCTAGAGTTCATATTTCTCTCTGTTTTGGGAGGGAGGGTGTCAGTAGCAAGGGAATCAGACTACAGCACAGACCACATTATGGAGGGTGGACTGGTATAGCTGGAGAGCTGCCAGTTCACCTCCTCCTGGGGCAATGCCGAGGTGCCCTTGAGCAAGAGCGCCGAGCCCCTGAGGCTGCTATATGGCAGCCCATCACTCCACCATCTCTACTCTGTAGTGGAAAGTGGAAACCCCATATGTCCATATTGTTCACGACGCGTTTCGAGCTTGCGAATCTGCTAGGACTGTCACAATTATTTCCTAATCGTCTAATCAAAAACTTTTGACATAATCACAATTATTTTGTCATAATCGTTTCCATGTTGAAAAATGTTCACATGTTCAAACATTTTCTAACCCTAACCCTTTGGAAATAGCCGATCTACAAGCTCACAACGCGTCGCATTGCGACGCGTCAATGTTCTTTGTATATTTGGGTTATGTGTCATATCTTCCATGTGCAACTTCAAAGCCTACAAGCCAAACAGAAATGTAATTATCAACAACAAAAACACAATTAAATCGTTAATCGCAATTATTTGAGTAATCGTCATGTGAAATGTTGGTCGACATTGACCATGTGAAATGTTGGCCGACAACAACCATTTGTTTGTGTTTATTGTTTAAAAAATAGTGAAAATAGCCAATTTACAAGCACGCATCACCTCGCACCGTGAGGTGTTGTGTGCTTGTAGATCTGCTGTTTTCACCAGTTTTGTGTGACAGTCTTGTATAATGAAGCAGGGCTTTACTTTATGAAAAAAACGTACACATCTCAAACCTGGAGATATGAGGTTTCTGCCCGACAGTGACGTTATGCTTTCTGTGTGCCCCCGTAAGACGATCAAGTAGGGGCGTTCATTTCCACAAAAAACACAGAAAGTTAGAATTTGGAGATAATAGGTTTCTACCCAGCGACGATATAACAAGCCCTTTACGTGTGCATGTCTGTATTTTCGGTGCCGATGTGTGCGTTAAAAAAAGAAAACTGTGGGAAAATAATTTCCCTACGAGGCAAATATTCCCATCTTCAGCTTTCTCTCAACCTTTGGTCTTCTCCACCGCAGACGCGCAGTGGTGTACATTTACTAATGTAAAGTAATGTACTTAGGTAACATTTTGAGTTATTTGTACTTTACTTGAGTATTTCCAATTTCCAATACTTTTTCTTCTACTTCACTACATCTCGGATCCAGATATTGTACTTTTACTCCACTACATTTATTTGAAAACTTAGTTACTTGTTACTTTGCAGATCTATCTAGCAACAGGGGCAGCTATGAAGAAAATCGACTAAAGCAGGTATGAAGGGGTATGATAAAAGGCAGATTTAAACCTATACTGTATGTGTTTTGGTCTGAACGACTCCTTTATGTACATTTTGATTACAACACTTTCATACTTTTACTTAAGTACATTTTGAATTCTGGACATTTACTTGTAACGGAGTACATATTATACAGTGCAGTATTGATCATTTTACTTAAGTAAAATATGTGAGTACATGTGAGTTTTTACAACACTGCAGATGTATGGCATCATCCCACTCTCTGTCTCTGTCTGCAGGGGTGTCTATTCTTCACTGTCTGTCTGTATGTCTGTCTGTCTGCAGGATGGCTCTTCCCTGAGTCTCCCAGTGCAAATCACAGCTCCATCAGGGAGCAAAGCGGTCTGTCAAACTGACACTGTGACTTTGAAACCTGCTAAATGACCCTGTCTCTCTTTCTCCATCTCTATTTCTATCTCTCTGGAATCACACGTTGTGTTGTGAGCTTGTAGATCCGCTAATTCATTTCTCTATTTCAGAAAGTTTTCGTTTCATTTCCTGAAAAGTTCTCGGGACATGCGATTGGATTGGAGTTCGGCTATTTTCGGTACTTGATACCACACTAAGCTAAGCAAGTGAATACTGGAGATGGGGAGATTTCTACACAGATAGAGGGCAATTCCTTCAACATAAGATGCCGCATTCATCAAGTTCAAGAGAGTTTGGACAAGGCAATTCTCTTGAATGCTGCCTTCAGGTATGGCATGGAAAGAGGGCATTTGCGTTAGTGAAAACTGCATACATGGTCTGGAGAGGGCACTTTTTAAAGATGGATAAAAGGGCAGGGGCTCAAGCCCCCTTTGATGTCTATGTGTGCACGTGCCTGCTATGAACACATAATGAAGTGGAGCGTGTCTTCCGTGAGCATCTCTCTCTTTCTCTCTCTCTCTCTCTCTCTCTCTCCCTCTCTCTCTCCTTCATTCTACATCGCTCTCTCTCATTCCCTTTTGTTTATTGCTCTCACACGGCTCTCATTCGTCCCCCTTTCTTTCCATCTGGTGATTCAAAAGAAAAGACAGAGAGGGAGGGAGGGAGGGAGGGAGGGGGTAAGAAAAGAGAGCGGTCAGGGAGGGGATGAAAGCAAGGTAGAGGAAGAGAGTTTCTCTCCTTCCTTCTCTTCCTAGTGAATAGAAAGAGGTTACGGAGGAGATGAAGAAATGAGAGAGAGAGAGAGAGTTGTTTGAAGGAGGCGAATAGAAGAGGGGATGTAAGCAGAGTTGTATCATCAGCAAACAGTGATGTAGGCATTATCAGCACTGAGCATTCTGTTGGCTACTACACTACACAGTAATGATGTGTTCATTTAGCTCTGAGAATGTAAAAAGCATGCTTAAAGATGTAGTCAGTGAAATCAAAAATACGTTTTTCACACTTTTAAAGACACAGTGAAATCAAAAACATGTTTTTCACACTTTTAGAGCATATCTGTAGTGACAATATGGCCATACCTAACACGGGATGCCAAAAAAGTGAAGAATTTGAGTATTTGTGTATTATAATGAAACAATTAGAGCCCTATAAGCCCAGCCCCTAATCAAAAACGTAATGCGTGATGACGAACATCAAGTCTATTTAATAATTCACGAGGTCAGAATGACTGACGGGTGCCTGTGTCAATCAATGTCATCTACTTCAACTTCAGCTACTTCAACTTCAGCCGATCTACAAGCACACAACGCCTCGCACCGCGAGGCGTTGTGTGCTTGTAGATCAGCTGTTTTCACTACTTTTGTGCGACGGCCTTGTGTGATGAAGCAGTCGGTGCTTTACTTTGCGAAAAAATGTACAAATTTGAAACTTGGAGATACAAGGTTTCTGCCCGACAGTGACAATAAGGAAGTAAGGAAGTGGAGCGAGTGGAAAACTTCCCTTTCAGCTCGACTTTAAAGTTCCACACAACACTGTGGATTTTGTGCTGTGTTCCTCATTGCACTCCTCCGTTGAAACCTGCTAATGTCTCTCTCTCTCTCTCTCTCTCTCTCTCTCTCTCTCTCTCTCTCTCTCTCCCTCCCTACTATTTAAAATTCCTATCTAGTGTTCTCATGCCCTATAGCTGACTGGAGGTGTCACCGTTTATTTCTGGCTCCTTTACTCGAGCGACCGCTTAGAGTTTTGTTCCATAAAAGAACACTTCATCCCCCACCCCCCAAAAAAGTGACGGTTCCTATATAAATGACTCACCCCACGTGTCGCCTGGCATAGCCAAGCAAGCAATTCATACAGAAATGTATCTTTTTTCTGGTGGGGGGGTGGGATGGGGGCCGGGGTGTACGACGTATTCCTTTAAAAACGCAGGAGCTCACACACAGCACCTCGTGGGCTTCCAAGAAGTATGACGCCATGCTCACAACAGTATCCCGTTCCAAACTGCTCAAATCATGGGCGAAAAATGTGTTGAGGTCATCATCATCATCCCAATCCGTGCGCTCCTCTGCCATTCCGGTCTGCCGACGTTCGTCGTTCTCCGTATGAAAAATCCTGCGAGCGTCTTTGCACGGAGAGGAAGACCAAGAGATAAAGAGGGGAATAAAGAGAGAGAGAGAGAGAGAGAAGAGGGGAGACCTTTGGAACGGGAGCAGGCCCCTCTGGCTGGTGGTTGCCATGGTGTTTTGTTGTGGGGACAAACTGTCGGCCAGCCAGTGAGTGCCTGAGCTGCTGTTTGTTAAAGATAAGTGCTGCAGCCAGAGGGAATGAGAGCGGCTGAGAGAGAGACAGAGACAGAGAGACAGAGAGAGAGAGAGAGAGAGAGAGAGAGAGAGAGAGAGAGAGAGAGAGAAAGAGAGAGTGGCCTGTTTTACATCCAGCTCCAAAGTGTTCAGCATTACAAAGCCTTCTAAAGCTTCATCTAAACTCTCGCCCTTTCTTTCTTTCTTTCTTTAGTCCTTCCCTCTCTGTCTATCTCTCGCTCTCTCTCACGCATGCACGCAACACACACACACACACACACACACACACACACACACACACACACACACACACACACACACACACACACACACACACACACACACACACACACTCACACTCAAATCGTCTCCCTCCCTTCCTCTGTCTCTCTGCTGTCTCTGTCTGTCGCTGTCTGTCACGTTTCCCAATGACCCTAAGCGCGACGGTGGTGGCGCGGGGGGGGGGGGGGGGGGGGGCTGCAAGGGAAAGGAGCGCTTGTTTTTCGGTGATGACGACGGAGGTGCGCTGTCTCAGGCGACCATGAGCCACGTCAGACACCGCAGAGCGAGCGGTAGTGAGCTGCGTTGAGCGTTGCGACGGTCTCATGAGCCGACTCAGCGCCGTTACCGAGTTATGTGCCATTATGGACAGAATAGTAAATCTCTTGTGTGGTCCAAGTGAACACAGTGAAGCGCTCCCTTACTCCTTGCCCACCACTGGCCCCCACCATTGTGCTTAGGTTCCATGGGAAACACCAGGTTGCCTGTCTGTCTGTCTGTCTGTCTGTCTGTCTGTCTGTCTGTCTCTCTCCTCTATCTCTCCCTCCATATCACAGTGTTGTGTTTAAACTCTGCAGGCAGCTCTGCTCTTCATGTTGATGTGGCCTTGCAACCCGAGCACCCCCTACCTCTGTATCAAAGCTTCTCTCTCTCTCTCTCTCTCTCTCTCTCTCTCTCCATGCCATACGCTTTGATAACACCTAGTGTGTGCTCTACACTTCTCTCCAACTCCTCTCTCTCTCTCTCTCTCCCTCCAACTCTTTTCCCACAGTGTTACAAAAGAGCACAGAGCGCCAACAGGGTTCTGCTCACTGTCAAAGACAAAAGACAAGCGGGCCTTTAGGGGGAAGGTGAGACGGCACGAGAGGGAGAGAGAGAGAGAGAGAGAATGGGATGGGGGATAGGTGTAGTAGTAACAGCAGCCGATAGTACAACTCGTCATTTATTATTTGACTGTATTATTTAGCAGCAGGATTAAAGGGACCTTTTTTGTTGGTCTTCCCAGTGTCTCTTCCAGCCCAAAAAATCCCAATGCATTAACTCAAAGCCTTGCCTTTCATTTCAGTGATTTTCTGAATGGGCCTCAGTCTAGGTCACCTTTGGGCTCATTTCCTATTGGGTCCCCTCGAGAAGGGGTCGGTACCTTTTGGGAGGCTATATTCTATTGAAACTGTGAGTGGGCGGGGTCAAGTCGTGCTAAAATTGGAACAATACAGAGAAGATTAGCATGGTGCCATGGTACCATGCTTAGTTATCTTCTATGTATCGTTCCAATTTAAGCACAAAGGCAGCGCCCCGTTGCCAACAAAGGGCATTTTGGTATTGCATCTGAAATGGCTTGGAATTAGAGACAGACAGAACATGACATTTCAATATTGGTGAAAGAGTGGTTGTTTAGGCTAAAACCAGTATAAAACCGTATTATGGACCAATATTTATATAAAATATATATTTTTAAAAGCATGGTGTGGCCCCTTTAAAGACATTCATTTGGATAACATAGTAGTCAGCATGTCTTCCATGGAAGCATGCTGCGCTGCGGTTAATATTTTAACATCAGAGGATTTTTAAGTGGTCAAACCAGCAATAATGTGCAGAGGCATCTTCCATGAAATCCTAATGAATGGTCTGGGAATATATCATAAAAGCAAGCGTTAGAGCCTCGATCTGGGATTTCTTCAATATGAACAGCAGGAAAAATATTACTAAAACATTTTTTCCCTTTCTTTTAGGAAACCGCGCTATTGTGGAGGGCTCCTTTCACACTGTTTCTATTATCCATATGGGCACCAGTGGGGTCTCATAGACTTTACTACAGTATACAGTACAGTAAAATAATACAAAAAATAAATATGCTTTAACTAGCATGTGAGGGATCAAACTAGGGGTTTTTCATGATTTTGAATCCAATGCAAGCATTTGTTTTATACAACAAACAATCATTTCCGAAACACGGCCCCCACAAAACTGTGAAAAGCGATGACTCATCACTAAACCATAGTTTTTATGTTTTGCACGAAAAACATTCCTTGGGCTAAAAACTTCCCCCATAAAACTATGGTTTAGTGATGAGTCATCACTTTTCACAGTTTTGTGGGGGCCGTGTTTCGGAAATGGTTATTTTTCGTGCAAAACAAATGCTTGCGTTGGATTCAGAATCACAAAAGGTTTGACCCCTCACATGCTACTTAACTTAAAGCACATTTATTTTTTGTATTATTTAGTAAAGTATATGAGACCCCAACTTTGATTGGCTCCCACACGTTTCCCAAGACAAATCTGCGATGTCCCTATAGCCAAAAATGTTCCATATGGCATGTGCTAACTGTGTGCACTGCTGCCAAATATCATGCTTTTATCGTAATGTGCATGATTATTGCCCGAAACGCTCTGACTAAAAAGGCCCTTTTCGATATGTCTGTCCCTGCCTCTCTAATATTCTCTGCTCCCAATATAATGTAAAGAAGTAATGTTGATCCTGTAGTGTAGTTAGGTCAAGTAGGGAGATAATTTACGAAAAAACTCAAAAAGTTAGAATATATGGGGATAAGAGGTTTCTGCCCGACAGCAATGATATAGGGCTTAATTTGTTAACCGTGGCAGTCATTCTGCCCTCTCCACCTAGACTAGAGACCTCCAAGCTGGGTAGAGCCCCTTCAGCCATCCATGCAAAACATCATGGACAGCAGTTCTATACAACTGAACACTCAGTGCACTTTACAATGCCCTTCACATTAACCCATTCACACACACACACACACACACACACACACACACACACACACACACACACACACACACACACACACACACACACACACACACACTTGAACACTTTCCAACTTTTTTTCAAAAATGCCTAAAATAGCAGATCTACAGTACAAGCTCACAATGCATCACAAGACACTTTTTTAAAACGAAGTAGGACATTCATTTACAAAAAAAATCTCCTCAGGAGCACTTATTGAGGTTCATTGTCTGGCTCAAGAACACACAGCCAGGAGGAGCCTTCAAACCTTACGTGCGTGTGCGTGTGCGTGTGTGTGTGTGTGTGTGTGTGTGTGTGTGTGTGTGTGTGTGTGTGTGTGTGTGTGTGTGTGTGTGTGTGTGTGTGTGTGTGTGTGTGTGCGTGTGCGCAGTCCTGTGAGACTGACTGTACCTTCATGAGAACAGTCTGTTCATGAATCATGGTGAAGTTACTTCGTTCGTTTGCCTCATGCAAATGTTTGCCTCGTCGGCTTGTTCTACTGCGTGCATGTGTGTGTGTGTCTGTGTGCGTGCGTGCGTGCGTGCGCGTGCATGCATTTGTGTTCTTGTGTGCAGGCATGCAAGTGTACTATGTGCATATATGTGTGTGTATGATATTTTCTGGTAATATTAGATTTTCTTGCATTGTACACTGCATGCACTAAATTTGAAGTTTTTATTTGACTTTTCATTTAGAAGTTATTTGTTCAAAATCTGCATTGCAGATTGCAAAGCAAAGAAGGCGGAAAAAGGAGATATTATTGCTGTTGCGAACAATAGCTTCAATAATCTGCACTGCGCTGTATAACATTTCATTTCATCCAGTCTGGAAGTTATCGCACTTGATCGTCGTTGTCGGGTGGAAACCTTGTATCTCCAAGTTTCAAATGTGTACGTTCTTTCGCAAAGTAAAGCCCTGCTTCATCACACAAGGCCGTCGCACAAAAGTAGTGAAAACAGCCGATCTACAAGCACACAACGCCTCGCACCGCGAGGCGTTGTGTGCTTGTAGATCGTCTGTTTTCACTAGTCCAAATCATTTTTAAATGATGAATGCAAAACGAACGGTTTTGGACATACATGGTTTTCACCCGACAACGACGATATATTAGTTTTAAATTGTCTCTATAACTGTAGCTGGATGTCAAGCTGTCAGAACAGAGCAGTGGGAAAGAGATGACACAGACATAAACATCGTAACATCCTTCCATGTTCATTTAGCCTGACTCTGAGTCACACTCTGTGAGTTAAATTAACACTGAGCATGTTCACCGTGTAGAATTGACTGCAAGGCAGCGATTGGGCTGAGACGCTCAATCATGCTATGGTTTGTGATGTGTTTTGCTAAACACTCTCTCCAGCTGTATAATTGACTGTCGTGTAGTACAATAACATGCGCACTCACACTGTACAGAATGTATAAATATGTATACTGTGTATGTGTATTCATGTATAATGGATGGAGTGGCAGACTATAAGTGCAAATGGCGGCGATTATGACATGATGAGTATGGAGAGGCAAGAGTCCGTGGCATTATATGCACGTAGGGCCTCCCAGAGGATGTGCCCCTGCACACTGGCAAGGCAAGGCGCTCTCGTTTCCCAATACAGAGACAGATTGGACCCGAGATGGCACTGTACTTAGACAAATATGCAAAGATGCTTGTAGATTAGCTGTTTTTTGGATAATCTACCGCCCAGAATATGGATGCTGGTGGTCAAGTGGTTAAGGAAAAAAGGCGGAAACATCAGATTTACAAGCTCATAGAATGGTGCGGCATGACAGGTGTGCCTTGCTGTTTGTGAGCGGTGCGAGTGCTCCCATGCTCGACCAAGTGTGTAGCTATGTATGTCTCTATGTTTAAAGTACACGCATACGAGTATGAGTAGCAACAGCTGCAATACCGCTGGGCGACCACGTGGCGCTGTTGAACAGCCTTGAAATTAATGGACAACAGAAGATTTCATATAGTTTAACACTGCTCAAAGGCACCGCTCACTTCACACTGGGTGTGATTTTTGACTTGCCCACCCTTGTGTGTGTGTGTTGCAAAAAAGTTAGAATTTTACTAACTGATCTATAATAAACTACTGATCTTAGAGCTATAAGCATTTCTATCTGACTCGGTAGTATTTATACAGAGTGGTTGGCACTCATTTCCGGTTGCGTGTCATATCACTGCCTACAGCCCCACAGGCTTTCCTTTTTTTTTTGGGTTAATCCAAACTCTCTGCCGGTCTGCCTCAAGGGACCCGTTTAATATTTCATTTGATAATAATAGTAGTAAGCCCCTCTTTTCTCTCTCTCTCTCTCTCTCTCTCTCTCTCTCAGTGGCGTCAGTTCAGCAAAAGCTAGGGTATGGCAAAGATGGGAGTCCTCATGGAAAAGAGGCATTACATTTTGTATAACATGGTTCTATTGTGAAAATAGCAGATCTACATGCTCACAACGCCTCGCGCTGCGAGGCGTTGTGAGCATGTAGATCGGCTATTTTCACAATGTCTGAAAAAAACGTGTTTTGTCAGTTTTTTTACACAGGTTTCTACGGTTTCTTGGGCTGGATATGGCAACCTGGAACGGTTTTTCAAGTGCAGCTAAACTTAGGCATGTTAGTAAACGTGCCACAATTAACAATAAATGCATTGCACCTGTGCAGCTGACCTGCGGAACCTGGGAATATACCATTCTGTCAAGATAGGGAGAATACAAGTGTGGAGAATATAATTACAATAGCTTGTTAAAGTGATCATGTTGTAACATTTCGCATTTGTAGTTATTTTACTGTAATTTCACAACAAATTTACATATTTACAAGTGACTTTTATTTTCCCCCCTGGACCCAGGGTATGGCAGCTGCATACCCCTGCCATACCCAATTGACGCCCTTGCTCTCTCTCTCTCTCTCTTTCTCTCTCTCGTTCTTTTTGGAACGCCTGCCTCCTTTCACACAGTGCGCCGTGGTGTAATGCGGTCCCTATACCAAGCAGCACTCTTGTAAATTGCAGCTCCCCTTGTCTTCCGTGGCAGTCAGCAGTCAGAAACAATCTTTGAAGGTGGAGGGTGTGTGTGTGCAGGGGCGTCACAAGGGGGGGGGGGGGGGGGGGGGGAGTGGGACTGAGTTACTAGGGCCCAAGGTGGAGGGGCCCTAGTAACTTTAGCTATTGAAAAATAGCAGATATACAAGCTCACAGCGCGGCACCGAGTGCCGCACTGCGAGCTTGTAGATCTGCTACTTTTTTTTAATGTCGTGAAAAGGTGTAAATCTTTGAATATGTTTTTTTTTTACTCGAATTTTGCTTCTGGGGGGTCCCTGGAACGAAATATTTTGAGATGGGGGTCCGTGGCCAAATACATATCATCTTGTGGGTCCTTGACATGAAAGAGTTTGAGCATCACTGACATGGAAACATAGGTTTCTTGCACACATTTTCACGATTTTTCAAAAATAGCAGATCTACAAGCTCGCAGCGCTCGCAGCGCGGCGCTCGCAGCGCGGCTGTGAGCTTATATTATCTGCTATTTTTCAATAGTTAACATTCATGGGGGGCCCGCAGTGAATCCTTGTACCCAGGGCCCAGAATTTGGTGTGACACCCCTGTGTGTGTGTGTGTGTGTGTGTGTGTGTGTGTGTGTGTGTGTGTGTGTGTGTGTGTGTGTGTGTGTGTGTGTGTGTGTGTGTGTGTGTGTGTGTGTGTGTGTGTGTGTGTGTGTGTGTGTGTGTGTGTGTGTGTGTGTGTGCGCGTGTGTTGAGAGAGAGAGAGTTGGTTGCCAGGCAGCAGCCAACAGTATCCGCTACAGCCACTGGTGAGGTCAGTGGCGGTCCTCCTCCGGGACAATCTGACCCCCGACCCCCTCGACCCCTATCCCATAACTCTTTGCCGCTGCGTGGAGGACATGAAAAGAAGAACACGGGACGGACCCTCTCTCGGTATATATAGAGAGTGTGATTGGTCCGTGGCCTGCCTCCCACGTACCCTGTGGAGCCCTGTGGAATTTATCGCCAGAGAGAACCAGGAAATACAGCAAAGGGGGGAGAAGAGAAAAAAAAAGCCATTTCACACAGTGGAAAAAATGGGGGGGTGGGGGGGGGGGGGGGGGGGGGGGGGGATCACTGAGCCTGCAATACTACCGCTGTTGACATAATGTGGCAAAGGGTTATTATATTCCCAGTCTCTGCCGAGAGAGAGCCTTCTCGGTTTCTCCTTCTTTATTTCCTTAATCCCTCCATCCCAGTGTTGATTTTGACTTTTTGATTTAGTTTTAGTCGTGGTCTTTTGAATACGGTTTAAATACGTTTCAGTCATATGTTTTAGTCATCTGAAATGTTTTCGTTTCAGTCGACTAAATCTACATGTGATATTGTCAACAAAGATGCATTGTGGCAGGCCTTGGTGACGTCAAAAGCGGCTGAGTTGTTGTTTGCATGCTGAAAATAGCCGATCTACAAGTTCACAACGCTTCGCAGCGCGACACTTGTATTCTCTGCTATTCTGTTACTTTCAGAGCGCAACACCCGAGCGCAAACCCACCATAAAATTACTTGTCTTTTAGTTCTACTGGATCTCTTTTCCACTAGTCCCTCCCTAACAGTTTGGTCTAGCTTTTATTTGTTGACAAAATTGTCAATATATTTAGTCTTTTATTTCGTTATCGTCCGTGAAAAAATGTAGTTGACAAAAACGACACTACCTCCACCCGTCCATCCGTCCGTGGCATGTGCAGGGGGGGAATAGGGGGGGTAAAGGTCGTTCTTTTGTCATCAAAACTCCAGATTAGCTTTGCCTCGCTGCATCTGAGTCTGTGCTTTATCGCTGTGGCCGCAGGAGCCAGTGGTTTCACCTCAGCCACCTCACAGCCAAGCAATAACTCCTACCAGCTGCCATGCCATTCCACCTCACTATCTCCCCCTACTACTATTGCTGCTTTATTGTACCTCTGTTAGCTTTTATCTTCTCGCACGGGGGGGGGGGGGGGGTTATTGGGCCATATGGTGGAGGTGGGTCCGACCGGCAAGAGAGAGATTCTAGCGTGCAATGTTCACAAAATCACCAAGCTATGCCTTCAAAACTCACTGTGTGTGCAGTGGCGTAAGACTAAGACGTACTCACATCTTAAGTGAAAGTATCAATACCAACAATGTGGAAATAATCCATCACAAGTGCAGTACTCTTAATTGACTTTACTACAAAAGTATCGCCATGGAATACTTAAAGTACCAAAAGAAAAAGTACTCATTAATGCAGAATGTCCCATTTCATTAAGTTTAAAAAACCTTTTGAAACCTACAAGCTCACAAATATGTATCAGTGATTAATACAATTTAGCCTAAATGCCTAAATTGTACTTTGTAAATTGATTAATGTGTGTATGGATTTCCCATATTCCCTCCTGATTGGCTACGATTGCCTTCTAAAGTTTGTGTATGCAACGTGACGGTCCCTTATGGCTCGATTAGGGAGTCTTACTGGTGATACTGTAGTTGAGTAAAAGTACAATATTTTCTTCTGAGATGTAGTGGAGTAGAAGTAAAAGTATTGACATTTGGAAAATACTACAGTGAGGTAAATATACCTTCAATTTGTACTTGAGTTCAGTACTTGAGTAAATGTACTTGGTTACTTTCCACCACTGCGTTGAAGAGCAGGTTATACGTCGTCATTGTCGGGCAGAAACCTTGCGTCTCCAACATTCAAAGTTGTACGTTTTTCCGCAAAGTAAGGCCCTGCTTCCTCATACAAGACTGTCGCACAAAACTAGGGAAAATAGCAGATCTACAAGCACACAACGCCTCTCATCGCGAGGCGTTGTGGGCTTGTAGATCGTCTATTTTCACTATTTTAAACCGTTTTTAAAATGATTAATACAAAACGGTTTTGGACATACAAGGTTTCCACCCGACAACAGCGACATGCCATGTGATACAGTGTGCTGAATTCTCCCCAGTCACCGCTCAGTCCTGCATGTGCCGGCTGTTGACAGAACGTCCCAGGCCTCTCCCTGTGGTTGCATTTGAATATTACGGCGTTCGTTGATGTGGTTAAAAAGCCGGATAAACAAATTCTCATAAATCTGGGTGACGATGTTTGGATCCAAATCGTTGCCAAGTTGGTATAATGGCAACAACATGCAACCTTCAGAACTGAAACCAACTTATAGTGAGCAGAAGTGTGTGTGTGTGTGTGTGTGTGTGTGTGTGTGTGTGTGTGTGTGTGTGTGTGTGTGTGTATGTGTGTGTGTGTGTGTGTGTGTGTGTGTGTGTGTGTGTGCGTGTGCGCGCGTTTGTTTGTGTGTGTGTGTGTGTGTGGTAGGGATGGGCTTATGATTATTCAATTAACGATTATTCTAGACAGAAGCACATTTTTCTATTATTTTCTTTATACTTGAGAATTCAAAAGGAAACAATTTAATTTGTATTACCGTATGTGTACTAAATCGTCTCATCTGATTGACCACTTAATCCCTATTTTACAAACCGTCTACATTGCAACATCACAACACGCTCGTTACATTGCGACTTTTGAAAAAAAAAGTCCCCAAGACGTACGTTGTCTAATTAGTTTGTTCCATCCATGTTTGACCCATTTAGTTCCTTCAAAGCAAGGTCACTCGCGGTGACTCGTCAGCGTGCGGTTGCATTTTAGTCTGAGCTGATTGGCCAGATGCCGTACTAGCCTTAGGGTCGATACAGCTCTAGCTTGTGAGGATTGGCCAGGCTCTGGCTTATGTTTCAGCCGTCGGATAACCTCAGGCAACAACGAATGAATGGCAGAGCAATCAACTGTTATACGTGTACATAAGTGTATGTGTACATGTGTACTGTATGCATGACAGATAAAACCAGTTGGCAACAGGGAAATTGAAGATTACGCGAACGCAGTGCTTGATTTAGACCAGTAATTAGGCGAGGTTGAATGTAATGTCGAAATCATTATGCTGTCAATTATTGCCTGTGGGCTACTGTACTCATGTGAGGGCGAATACTGTTTAATATAATAATATTCTGTTTCTTTCTCGCTCGAGCACACACACACACACACACACACACACACACACACACACACACACACACACACACACACACACACACACACACACACGCGGTCGTAATAAACAGTTATCGTCTGTCTCTCCACACAGAATCACATTTTGATTCCTCCAGAGCTTGTTTTTCTGTTTCTTATTTTCGAGTGGTGCTAACCGCTCCTACATCTGTTTGTCCTGTGTCTGTCCGGACGGTGATTGGTCAAATGGTGTCTGTGTGTAGGAGCAGTGTCCAAAAATGTGTTTGAAAAAATCGGCCTGATGGTGGCGCTATATGGGACAGATCCATGTTGATGAGATGAGTGTAGACATACTGTGTACCGATTTGCGTGATTTTAGGGCAAAATCTGTAGCAGCAATGTCCAAAAATGTGTTTTTAAAAATCGGCCAGAAGGTGGCGCTAAATGGGACAGATCCATGTTGATGACATGAGTGTAGACATAGTGTGTACCGATTTGCGTGATTTTAGGGCAAACATTTTAGGAGCAGTATCCAAAAATGTGTTTAGCAAGAATCGGCCTCATGGTGGCGCTAGAAGAGGGTCATGTGAGAATTGAGGTTGTGGTTTGGCAGGCAAGGAGTGTGTACAAAATTTGGCATGGATCGGGGCAACGGTTGCGGAGATATGAGCAAGGCAAAAGTGTGACGTGTGACGTGTGACAGACTGACTGACTGACAGACTGACGGACAGCTGGTCGAGGTTTTGATAGTAACTGCGACCTGACGGTCGCAATCAATTGTAAGCGAGAAAGTGTGCAGACAAAAATAAAAACATACAACGCCAAATTCACTGATGGATGAATCGCAACTGTGGCTGTGCAAATCGGTGTTGTTAGGAATGATGTCAACGGCTTGTGTTTTGTGTGACATAAGACCAGCTCTGGTCAGCCTGAATAAGATGTGACACAGTTCTTAAACATCACATTTTGTCTGTGTACGTCCAAGGGAAGGTCTTTGCATACATACTGTGATTTGAGAGTGAGAGAGTCTAGAATATAGGGACATTGACAGAGAATAATATTAAAACAAAAAATCTTTCCAGGTCCAAATAGCATCAGTGGTGACCATGAACCAATCTTTTAAGACGCACGTCTCCGGTTGTCCATACGCCTCCACGTCTCAGGTCTACCTCGGTGAAGACACGAAGAAGAGCCACAACGACCTCTACTGTCAAATGCTGAGCAATAGACAACTCACCTCATCTTCCTCTTGGACAATCTCCAGCTGCGTAACCAGACAGAAACAAGGAGACGCAGACCAACCAAGATCTTGCGAGGACTTCAACTCAGCGGGGAGAAGTGAAGACTCATTTGACGACTTACACAGGAAAGAAAACCTCATATGTGATGAGGCTTTTGTTGAGGTATCGACTCTGAAGAAGCGCCAGCATGTCCACACCAAAGAAAAACCTTTCCAGTGTAAACAGTGCGATATGACTTTCAGTCACTTGTCGAATCTGACGATACACCAGCGTACCCACACGGGAGAACAACCCTTTGTGTGTAAACAGTGTGACAAGGGTTTCAGTCAGCTAGCTAACCTGAAGACACACCAGCTTGTCCACAGTGGAGAAAAACCCTTTGTGTGTAAACAGTGTGACAAGGGTTTCAGTGTGTCTAGTTCTCTGAAGACACACCAGCGTGTCCACACTGGAGAAACACCTTTTGTGTGTAAACAGTGTTTCAAGGGTTTCAGTCAGCCAAGTCACCTGAAGACACACCAGCGTCTCCACACTGGAGATAAACCCTATGTGTGTAAACAGTGTGACAAGGGTTTCAATGTGTCAAGTTCTCTGAAGAGGCACCAGCATGTCCACAGTGGAGAAAAACCCTTTGTGTGTAAACAGTGTGACAAGGGTTTCAGTGATCTGAGTGATCTGAAGAAGCACCAGCGTGTTCACACTGGAGAAAAACCCTATGTGTGTAAACAGTGTGACAAGGGTTTCAGTGTGTTAGGTAACCTGAAGACACACCAGCGTGTCCACAGTGGAGAAAAACCCTTTGTGTGTAAACAGTGTGACAAGGGTTTCAGTCAGCCAAGTCACCTGAAGACACACCAGCGTGTCCACACTGGAGATAAACCCTATGTGTGTAAACAGTGTGACAAAGGTTTTCGTCAGTTAGGGACTCTGAAGACGCACCAGCGTATCCACAGTGGCGAAAAACCCTTTGTGTGTAAACAGTGTGACAAGGGTTTTCGTCAGTTAAGGACTCTGAAGAAGCACCAGTGTGTCCACAGTGGAGACGCTGGACATGCTGGTTGAAAACAGACACATTAGAGCATCGATCTGTTAGATCTTCTGATGACAAACCATCATCTCCACACTTCACCTACAGAGTTGTCCCCTAGATGGTACTGACTATTCTCTCAAATACCTGGAACGCGCCCGATTCGCCTTAGATTTTAACCACTTTAACCATTATTGTATGCTTTAACTTCAGAAAAATAGCAGATATACAAGCTCACAGCGCGGCACCGTTTTTTCAATAGTTAAAGCAGTCAATAATCCTAGGCCTAAATGGGTTAAGCAGAACGAAAGACGATGATCCAGACCGATCAACTATGCACAACTCTAGTAAAGGGACACACACACACTGCCTGCAGCTGGCGCGCCTCAAAACATTATTGTCAACGAACCTACCCACACCGGTGGCGTCAGACGAATATCAGTTTAGAAGAATAATTGTGTGTGGAGAGGGCCATAGATACTATTGTCCCTCTCTATTTTTTTTTTTTTCGTCTTTTTTTTAACAAAGCTTGAGGAGAACTGTTATTCGAGGCGAGAGGCTGGCACAGTTTTCATCAAGGCCGCTGTCTGGCACCCTCCAAAATGAATGCTTTTTCCTCGATGCAGATTAGCCTGGGCTCACTGTCAGCGTTTAATTCGTTGTGGTCAATGTGGCATCCATCCTACCAGCTCTCCAATGCTTTTCACCCCATTTTTATTGTCTTTTTTTCCCCCCCCAACTTAAAAGTGCTGCAGCATTGAGTGCCTCTCTAGAGAGATAAATCAGAGCACTGCTGATGGGGCATCGGATCACATTAACGATTGCATTATAGCTATAGCATACAGAAAGTAACGTAGCACTTCAGCGGAACACTGATGTACAGTGAAGTCATCTCTCTTTTTTTTTTGTCTCTATCTTGACAGGTGCGACAGCGAGGAAAATGTGTCCTCCTCCTTTTTTCATTTTTTGACAGGTGTGTCGATGAGAACAAAACACGTCTCGTTTTTTTTTCTCTATGTCTTGCTTTTGAACTACTACACTATGTTGTTGGTTGACTGGTGACATAGCAGGAGGCAGACCTCATGCGCTGTAGGCTAGGGTGTAGCGCAGGAATGTAGAAGCTGCCATGTTTGGAGGCAATATCCTGTCACGCGTACAAGGCAAACTATTTATTGTTGTTGCCTTGCAGTGCTGTGGTTGCAGGTCGTATCAGGTGTCACTGACGCAGGAGTCAAAACAGGTCAGCGAAAAGAGATGCGTGTTTTAGTCAACTGGTGAGAGTGGCTGGACAATTATCCCATTAAGACTGCATGAGGCCGGTTCTACAAAATGTGTTCTAAATCCAAATAGTTTTCTAAAAAGTGTACCGTTGATTCCTGTTGAGATTGTCAGATTTCACCCAGGTTTTTTCATCTCACTCACGTCACTTTGTCTGCTGACCTCACACAGCAATGAAATAAACAGAAAATAAACGAAAATAAAAATAAAACAAATCACAGGAGGTGAGCAGTGATCACCCTGTGATGTGCACTGCAATGTAGTTTCAAATGCACTGCTTTTTTTTGTGTAAAAAAGAAAAAAGACCTGTGTGACATGTGTGATCTTGGCAGGTTGCCCCAGGAAATGTGCCAATCTCAATAGGAAAAACGGTATATTGCTATACGAGTGGTGCTCGAAACCTTTTCATGTTGAGGATCACCCACCCAACATTATATGTATTTGGACCCCTATCTCTAAATATTTTGTTCCAGGCACCCCCCAGAAGCATGTTTTCTTTTAAAAAAACACATTATATTCAAAGATTTGCTCAGAGATTTTTCAGAAAATAGCAGATCTACAAGTTCATAGCTCGTACATGAGCTTGTATAGCTGGTATTTTTTACTCGCCAAAGTATAAAATATTTTTTTTTGAGAACCAACTTGCTATGCTGTATAGCTATATATAGCTAAAATCTAAAATGATACACGGGTGCTTTTCCGGTTTTCATGGGTTAAATAATAAATGCACTTATCGATTTTATTGTGTCGCCGTTCCAAAATATATGGTCTTTAGAAGAAGTCCAGAGTGTTAATTTAACAGTTAATTACACTCTCAGAATCAAATTAACACTTTTTTTTTCAGCCTGGGACCTCAGGATGGTCATTTGTTTTCTGTTGGAAGTTGCTTATATTCACTGTTCAGCAGGCAAAATGACCACACACAGTCTGCAATTGGTTGGTTGCAAATCTTAATTTCCCACCCTGTTGGCTATTGTTGAACTCCTACCCTCGCAATAATGGAATTCTATAAATGAATAATTTAATATAATTTGTTGTCCAAATGAAGCCTGCTTCCTCTCGTAACTATTACCAGTAAGACGCCCAAAGGGCGAGAAGCGACCTTGCCCTGAAGGGCGAGCTTGCGCACATGGTTGCTTATACCATGTATATGGAGTCTGTGAGGTCAGATGTAGAGGTATTGACCAGCTCCATATATGGAGATATAGGTGATGATCCAGTCGTCTCCATGTATGGATATCCAGGGTTTGATGAGGTCAGTGTCGTGATCTTCATATATGGATATCCAGGTTATGATAGTCAGCAGTCTTGATATTCAAATGAATTCTGTCTTGGCCATATGGAGTGTCCATATATGGGCATTGCCAAATATGGGCTTAATATTGACTACATATATGATTAGGGATGGGTATCGTTCACATTTTAATCGATACGATACCTTTTTCGATACCTGGGAATCGATACGATACCTTTTTCGATACCATTTTCGATACTTTTTATTTATTATTATTAACGTAATTATTATTTGCCTTTTTCTATGGGCTATTTTATAGACGTTGGATCATTATCATAATAATAAACATTATAGGCTATTCTCGGCTATTTTCACAGTAACGAGTGTAGCCTACTAAAGCAGTCATTAAACTTTTAGTAGGCCAACTGTTACAGATGCGACCGGCAAGGGGTGCATTCAAAAGTATCGAAACAAGGTATCATTCGTTTTTACGTGAACCGATACTCGATAGTATCGAGTCAGTGAATCGATACTATTAAAAGTATCGTCGACGATACCCAACCCTATATATGATTGCCAGAACAGGCTGTCTTGGTAATATATAGTCAACAATGTGATGTCACATCAGGTCAGCTATAGACATTGAGGCGTAAAAGGCTCAAAAACGTGTCCGACGGTAACACAATATTCTTAAGTCTTGGGTCTGAGAGGCTAAATCTCATCAAATGGTTGTCTGTGTGGCTCAAATGCAGAATAAATAATGGACCTTGACATGGAACAAGTTTGAGAAGTTTTTTTTTTTTTTAAATAGCCGATCTACAAGCTCACAATGTGTTGCATACTTGTGAGCTTGTAGATCGGCCGTTTTATTGCATACATTAGAAAACTTGTGAAACGGGACATTCTGCATAATGAGTGCTTCTTACTTTTGGTAAATACATTTTGACAGAAATACTTCTGTACTTTTAGATGAACACACGTGGAAATCCACCGCCATCTTTTGTTGTTTTTTTCCTCTGTGACTTGTTGGGGAATGCTGTGTTGCATAAAGTCTGAGTGGAATGCCAGATGTGTTGGTTAACCACTTAAGCCCTATTTCACACTTAGTCATACGTTTAGCAAATCTGCAAGGTCACAAGCTTTTAGATCTGCAGCGCAAGCTACTCCCAAAAAAGTCTTGACATTCTTTTAATTGTTTTGGCATTTCTCTGTGGTTAATGGCAGTGGTGTAAAGTAACAAAGTACATTTACTTAAGTACTGTACTTTTGGAGGTATTTTTACTTAGTTGAGTATTTACGATTTACAATACTTTTACTTCTAATCCACTTCATCTCAGATCCAAACATTGTACTTTTACTCCACTACATTTATTTGACGTTACTAATTAATTTGTACATTTTGATTATTATTACAAACACTTAAGCCTTAGATACATTTCGGCCTTTTGAAAATAGCCGATCTACAAGCTCACGATGTGTTGCATCGTGATGCATTGTGAGCTGGTATAGATCGGCAGTTTTCTAAAGATTTTTATACATTGCATACATTTGAAAACTTGTGTAAAGGGACATTCTGCATAACGAGTGCTTCTTTTTGGTATTTAAAGCTATACTGTGTAAGTTGCTCAACTAGTGGTCTGTAGCAGTATAGCAAACCGCGGTCGCGTCTGCTTTTTTCGGCCGTTTTTCGCAGCGTACCGGGCCGTCAGACCACCGCGTCCGCCTCGCCTCACCGAGACGCTTTCAATGAGGTCTCCCGTGTCCCTCTACGAGCGGTTGGGGAGCTACATGCTAGACTTCTAGACCAGCAGTAAACAAAGCTGTTGAAGCAAGCTATTTCCTGAAAAGACGCAAGATGCACTGTAATTGGCCGGTAGTGTATCATGTGTGTATGATCTGCGATGTGATTGGCCAACGTATACACAACGTATACAGATGATGCAGATTACGTCATTTTGCCGCGAAATTCTCCCCCCCTCACGGCTCATAGAAAACATATAAAGAGAAGGCTTCAGAAGCTGAAAATAACGGAGTGGGTGTTCTAAAACTTTAGTGATTTAACAGTTTGGACAATTTTAAGATTTGTTTTATAAAAAAAGTTACATGGTATCGTATAACTTTAAGTACATTTTGACAGAAATATTATTGTACTTTTATTCAAGTAAGTTCGGAATTCTGGACTTTTACTTGTGAGAGAGTGTTTCTTAATTGCAGTATTGATACTTAGGTAAGAAGAAGTAAGAAATGTGAGTACCTTTTCCACCACTGGTTAATAGTTTTTGAGAAATGCAAGCAGCCGTATAGAAGTGTGTCCAACCTCAGGAGTGACAACTATGTGTGCCCTGCAGGACTTAGAACAGGTGTGTCTTTGGTATGCCATGGTAAGACGCCTCTTTGGTACACATTCTGTACTGTTAGACGTCTATGATAGCTGTGTTTTTCTTACCCCATATCTATCTGACAGTGAACTCATTATTTACATCAATAAACTGAGGAAACATCTTAGTTATAATAGAATGTGGGTTTATTCCAGGAAAGAGATCTTACAAGTGTTAGAAAGACATGGTTCCCTCTTCAATTCTTTAACCAAACTGATATACCAGAGACATGCTGTCTACCTAATATGCACAAGCACATACAAATGAAATATATCTATATCAGAGTGATAAATACATATGTATAACTATCTAACTATCAACTGTCAAATGGATGTTATACTACAGAATTGCTCAGTGTTGGTAAAAGTAGGCTACGCATACGCACATTCTTTTGCTTACAATAATACTCCAAGTACAAGTCCGGAATCAAAAATGTACTTCATTAATAGTACAAATGTACAAGTACCTAAAGTAGAAAGTAGTCTTTATGCAGAAGTTTTCAAATCAGCTATTTTCAAATGTATGCCAAAATGTATATAGGGCTGAAGTGGTTCATGTATATATTTCGTAATAATAATCAAGATCAAAGTAACTAGTAAGTAAAGTTTTAAAAGAATTGTAGTGGAGCAAAAAGTACCACATTTGCCTCTGTAGAAGTATAAGTACAGAAATTTGGAAATACTTGACTACATGTACTTGGTTACTTTCCACCACTGCTGTAGAAATGTGATATGGTAATGAATGAGCGTTGTCTCATGTCCACCGCACTGTGCACAGAGATGCTTGATCTGCACAACTGCCACGATAGGATGAATGGTCAGAATGTTCAGCCAAATTATTCTTTTGCCACGCGTCGGGCTTTCTTGTAGCCCAATACAGATCTCTATGCACAATTTCCAAAAACAGCAAGCAGCACAAAAGTCCGCTTCTTCCGCCGTTAATGCGAAAACCCAGCAGCAGTGGCAACACGGAGGCAATCTGTGTACTGTATATTCTCAGAAACAACTCAATTCACGAAACTGTGTTCTATATCGACCACATTAACATTTAGGCCTAGGATTATTGAGTGCTTTAACCAGTGAAAAATAGCAGATATACAAGCTCACAGCGCGGCACTCGCTGCGAGCTTGTAGATCTGCTATTTTTGAAAAAAGTCATGAAAATGTGTGCAAATCTTTGAATATATGTATTTTCAAAGCGAACGTTTGTAACTCAAATTTTACTTCTGGGTGGTCCCTGGATTCAAAAGACACTTATAGAATCGGGTCAAAATTCGAATTTTCACGATTTAAAAAAAATAGCAGATCTACAAGCTCGCAGCGCGGCACTCTGTGAGCTTGTATATCTGCTATTTTTCAATAGTTAAAGCATAAAATAATGATACACAATAATGTGTACCCGTTCTAAATGGGTTAACCACGCGTCCCTATTGTGGGGGAAAACTTTTTGGCCAAGCTCTGGTCAATATATTTGGGTGTAGAGGAAAATAAAGGAGGGGACCAAGTGTAGAGCCCTGGGGGACCCCAGTTAACAAAGTAAAGGGTTTAACCACTTAAACCCCATTTCAGTCAGGAATTTAACCATTTGTTACAACAAATGGACTACAGTTAAACTTGGCGTTAAAGGGCTCCGCTTTCTGAGATGTTCCCTGAATTTTGTCCAAGCAGCTTGCTATAGGCAAAACAAATCTGGGAACATTGAGCAAAACTCCAATAAGGATAAAATAGCAGTACAATAGCAATACATTGACGCATTAGCTTGAATCAGCAGACGTAAATCAAGTATTTGAGCCTATGCCAGACTGTGATCTATGATCAAAAGGTGGAGGCTGGGGTGGAGGAGGCAGCTAAGCCGCAGCGATGCGAAGCACGCAGCAAGACGAGCAGAGCCATGGTGAATGCAAGCCGTATTTAAAGGAGCCTCTCTTACGGAGCGTGAGCTCTGATTGGAGTATGACAGTGTGACGTAATGACCGGCAGAGCTGTGAATGAGGAATAGGAATGGGAGCTGACTGACAGCTGAGGCGGGCGAGACTCTATTGCAGGGGTCTTCAACGTTGTCAGCCCAAGGACCCCTTTGTTGAGAGAGAGATGAAGCAGGGACCCCCACAACCTCTTCATAGATTCCTTATAGTGTCATTGTTTGACAGCACAATCATCAGTGTATTTTGGATTCATGTCAGTTTGTGTTTTCAGATATTTAACCACTTGAACCGTCAATACTTAATAAAGTTGACCTTTCACTCTGTACTTAGTCTGCTCTTTTTCCCCTCTACACCAAAGCTCTTTGCCGAAAATAGCTGATCTACAAGCTCACAACGCCTCGCAGTGTGAGGCGTTGTGAGCTTGTGGATCTGCTATTTTTGGCTAAAGTTCTCAGAATATGGACGCTAGAAAAAAACTTTATATCACACAAAGATTTGGAGGACCCCCTGTAGTAACTCTGAGGACCCCCCCTAGGGGTCCCGGACCCCCTGTTGAAGACCCCCGCTCTATTGTGTCTTGCATGAACTAACGCTATGCTTCATACGGTTGAGCGGAGTCCCTCGGTGTTCCGTTATTTCGGTGAAAGCTTTGGCTAAACATAGACGATTGAAACGCTTTGTGGATCTGCTATTTTCAGTAAAAGCTCTCCCCACAATACGGATGCTGGGGTTTTTTAAGTGGTGAAGTTAATGGCCGCACCGCCGCGGCATCTGTGGTCCCCGTAGAGAGACGCATTTAGTGAAGAGAAGTAGTTTTTTTCGTTTTTTTACTAGCGAGCGAGCATCACGCCAGATTGCGGATGCTAACATCTGTCCGGTCTAGCTTTCTGGTGGACTGCACTGGTTGTTTTTGTCACATGATGTCAAGACGTACTGTATGCAGATAAACATCTAAGCACTGGATATCTGAGGAAGGAGGGGAGATGAGGGAGCACAACTCCATCTGTCAAACAAATGAGGCCGCGTGCACACACACATACACGCACTGGGGATGGGACGATACGTGATATTAGTGATATTATCGTTTATCGTGATAAAAAACACTCACGATAATCGTATCGCAGAGATTTAATTTATCGTGATATCGTGCTCCGTCATGCACTTGAATCGATTCACCTTTTATTTGACAAGCTGCATATCCGGTACCACTTAAACCCTCTATAATTGGTAAAAGGTACTTATAATATACAGTCTTTTAACTCTCTATCAGATGTCTTTGCCAAAAAACAGCCGATCTACAAGCTCCGACGCGGTGTGGGATTGTAGATCGGCTATTTTTTGGCAAATGTTCCGGCCCCAGGATAATGGATTTTGATTATCGTGATAATATCATAAATCACAATTTCTTTTGACACAATAAACGTGATATGAAATTTTCATATCGTCCCATCCCTAGCACGCACATTCTCACGTGTGTGTTCTCTCACACACACACGCACGCAAGCACACACAGGCTCACACATATGTGCAGCAGGCATCATTGAGTCTGAACTTGAGTGATATTTGCCCTTGTCCTTTTAGCCGTGGGTCCTGAGGGCCCTCTGTGAAAAGTTGTGTAAAAAAGTTTGTTTAGAGCCGAGCGAGTGTGTTAAGCTTTATGAGCACCCATGGGAGATGCAGTGGCACGACGCACGTGCATGGACGCACACACACACACACACACACACACACACACACACACACACACACACACACACACACACACAAACATGTAACGCGCAACACACACACTCACACACACACACACTTCAGGCACGAGGCATGGGCTGCAGCTCACGCTGGCCTCAGCCTACAGTGAGGAGTTTGTTGTCATAGCAACAGTAAAATGAGATGACTTTACTGTCAGCCGTAATGTTTCATGGTCCCCTTGCCGCCATGGCAACATAACAATGGAGAGAGAGAGGGAGAGAGGGAGAGAGAGAGAGAGAGAGAGAGAGGAAGAGAGAGAGAGAGAGAGAGAGAGAGAGAGAGGAAGAGAGAGAGAGAGAGAGAGAGAGAGGTTATCTCTGCCTACCGCTGGACTCCCACTAGGTACAAAGTCACATTGTTGCCCTTGTCCTGCCTTCCCTAGAGAAACATACACACAACTAGAATCACACACACACACACGCACACACACACATGCATATGCACGCATGCATGCACGCACGCACGCACACACAAGAAAACAACTAAAGAGATGCACACACACTAAACACATGCAAATACATCGATGCACGCTTGCACAAGTCCACATAACCACGTTCAACTCACTCAGGCGAGCATGTATGCATGCACGCACTCACACACACACACACACACACACGCACACGCACAAACACACACACACACACACACACACACACACACACACACACACACACACACACACACACACACACACACACACACACACACACACACACACACGTGCACGCGCACACTCACAGCCTGATCTCAGCTTGAGTGTTTGACATGGCTGTCAAACTTGCACAAACACAGACAGCCTAAACTCACATACATGAAAAGACATGGATGTGCGCACGCACACACGCGCGCGCACGCACGCACACACAATTTGACAAGCTTGTCAAACACGCTAACTCCTCAGCTTTTTTTCCTTTGATTACAAGCTCCCCCACCCCCCTCACCCCACCCCTCGTTCCGTTAGTTTCTGGAGTACAATCGTTGCGATCGTCGCCGGGGCCAATTTGAACCAATTACTCTCAGCGTCAACAGGGGTGTGAGGAGCCTTGTTGAATGTGCACGTTGTGGTGCTGGGGGGGAAGAAAGCCACGGTGGCACTATTTACTTAAGTAAAAGTATCAAAACCCACAATGTAAAAATACTCTGTTACAAGTAAAAGTCTGCTGATCAGAATTTACTTAAATTACGTAAAAGTATTGCCATCGAAATGTACCTAAAGTATCAAAAGTAGTAATCATTATAGTCATTATGCAGAATGTTCCATTTCACGAGTTCAAAATGTATTAAAAAAAATCTAGCGAAAATAGCCGATCTACAAGCTCACAATGTGTCGCATCCTAAACTAAAGTTTTCAAATAATTGTAGTGGAGTAAAAGTACAACATCTGCCTCTGAGAAGTAGTGGAGTAGAAGTAAAAGTATCGGAAATTGGAAATACCTCCTGTAAAGTACAAACTCCTGTAAAGTACGTCATAATCGTTTCCATGTTGAGAAATGTTAATATAGTTTCAAACACTTTAAAAAAGTAGTGGAAATAGCAGATCTTCAAGCTCACAACGCGTCGCAATGCGACGTGTTGTGAGCTTGTAGATCGGCTATTTCCACTATGAATGTTATTTTTTTAAGTATAAAATTGTCAAATATGTCAGTAATTTCTTTGTACGTTTAAGTTATGTGTCATGATTGCCATGTGAAACTTCAAAGCCTAAAAGCCAAACAGAAATGTAATTGTCAACGACAAATACACAATTAAATCTTTAATCGCAATTATTTGAGTGACAATTAATCGTCATATAAAATGTCATAATCGTGACAGCCCTAAGTACAAATACCTCAACATTGTACTTGGGTAACAGTTCTTGAGCACACGTAGTACACGTACTTAGATACTTTCCCAGCGCTGTCAGAAAGACTAAAGAGAAGAAAAGCCTTGTGAGAGAGGAGAGGAGGGGAGAGGAGAGGAGAGGAGAGGGGGGAGAGATCAAAAGCCCTCATCTTCATTGAGAGGACGGAGTCAGTGAGTGGTGAGGTGGTGCTGGTGACTATGGAGAGCTTTGCAGACAACACAGAGCAACAGCAGCTCTAGATATACATTAGACGGCTATATTTAGCTCCTCGCTAGCTTCCCCCACAGCCTATCAAACAGCGCTAAGCAGAGTTATTGAGGGCTTCAAGAAAAAAAAAGAAGAGAAGAAGGGGGGAGGAAGGGGGAGAGGGGGAAGAGAATGGGGGGGGGGGGGGATAGAGAGAGAGAGAAAGACAAGAGGAGAGGAGAGAGACGGAGGAAGAGAGAGGTGAAGAGGAAAGCCACGTAAAAGACATCGGGAATAAATAGTATGGGGGGAAAAACAACAGGAAAGAGAGCCGGTGAGAGACGGTTTAGCGCTGCGTTGTTATGCCTCTGTTGCCATGACGACGCAGCATCCGGAGCATCCGCTGGCTTTTCGCTGACAGTTGTGCTGCTGGATGCAGCGTCGGCTTGGCCCACGGGGTGACAGCTGTCAGTCAATCCCGAGTAGTGAGGGGACAGATCGGCCCATGATCACCTTGGATTAGAGAGAGATCGCACACGCGCGTGCACACACATGCACACTGACCCTTGCACACACACATGCAGGGGCCAGACGGAACATATCTAGAATTAATCTGCATGTCCTAATGGCACTGCTTGCTGGGGGGGGGGGAGTGTGTGTGTGTGGTGGGTGTGTACACGCGCGTGTGGTGCATGTGTGTCATGGTGAATCTTTGCCAGTGTGTGTTTTTGTGTGTACATACATTTGCTTGTATTTGTGTGTGAGTGTGCATGGTTTTGTGTGTGTGTGTGTGTGTGTGCGTGCGCGTGTGTGCGTGTGTGTGTGTGCGCGCGCGCGCGTGTGCGCTTCAGCCGCTGCTTGGCTCCTTTTCCTGGGTTCTCTGTTTGGAGACAATCAAAGAGCTGCTTATGTGGCGTGTGATCGCACCGCGATACTCAGCCCCATTTCCCCTCAATTAAAACATTCTAGCAGTATCTGCTGCAGCCCACTGATTCGGCCTGCTCCTAATGAGCTCAGAGCCGCATGCTCTTATGTCGGGGTAATGGTGGTTGTGATTAGAATAGAAATGGTGCTGAAGTCAAAAGTGTGTGATACTGTTGTTCATATACTGTATATACCAGAGTTCAAGCTCCAGAACCGGTGTGGGTGTTGGTCTGAAATTTCACTTTGGTTCACCAATTTGATCTTGAACTTGTTTTAGTCTCACCGGAATCAACAATTCAGTTGTTCTTTGAAAGCTAAAAGAAGTGGTCTTCAACGTTTTCAGGCCAAGGACCCCTTAGTTGAGAGAGAGATGAACCTTCTCATAGATTCCATATAGTTTCATTGTTTGACAATTTGTGTTTTCAGATAATTAACCACTTAAATCGTCAATACATAACTTGACATTTCACTCTGTACTTAGTCTGCTCTTTTTCCCCACACCAAATGTCCATCTACAAGCTCACAATGCCTCGCGCTGCGAGGCGTTGTGAGCTTGTAGCTCTGCTATTTTTTGGATAAAGTTATCAGAATATGGACACTAGGGTTCAAGTGGTTAATATACAAAAGGAGAAAAAGGTTTCTATCACACAAAGATTTTGAGGACCCGCTCTAGTAACTCTGAGGACCCCCTAGGGGTCCCGGACCCCCTGTTGAAGACCCTTGAGCTAGAAGAAGTGGTCTTGTCACAGGGGGGTTGAGTTTCATACGGAGGTTGAAATTGAGGACTATTTTGGTTGTATGCTAATAACTGCTATGTTTATAACCTCACGGCGTATTCGACATTAGTGCCGTCCATTTTTCAAAGGATATAGTTTGTTTGAATTTCAAGGAAGACTTTGAATTTCATTCATTTCATTACAGTATGAATCGGGAAAGTCAACTTGCACAGACCAGAAACGTATATTTGACAACATATCTGACACAAGTTACGTCGTCCTTGTGTTTTAATGCATTTTCATTAAAGAACGGATTGATTTGGGAAGTCTAGCTGAACATTTTCCCTAGTGAAAAGATTGACCTAGGTATACAATCCAAACGTCCGTGATGATTTTTAGACAACATTGACTTAATTATTCAGGTACAGTAAGTTCACGTTTTAATGAATGGAGAAAATATAAACAACCACACAATCTAAAAATAAAGCCATTGTGGTAAAGCTGTGAGTACAGTAGGTAGAGGGTATACCGATGCCAGTATGGTCCTGTTAACATGAATCCACATTGATTGTACTGTACTATCTAATACATGGGTCTTCAACAGGGGGTCCAGGACCCCTAGGGGGTCCTCAGAGTTACTACAGGGGGTCCTCCAAATCTTTGAGTGATAGAAAGTGTTTTTCTCCTTTTATATATGATATAGTATAATATATCCATATCTCCATATTCTGTGAACTTTAGCCAAAAATAGCCGATCTACAAGCTCACAAGGCTCAAGCTCACAAGGCTCACAAGGCTTTGTGAGCTTGTAGAACGGCTAGAGGGGAAAAAGAGCAGACTAAATACAGAGTGAAAGGTCAAGTTTGTTAAGTATTGACGGTTCAAGTGGTTAAATAACTGAAAACACAAATTGACATGAATCCAAAATACACTGATTATTGCGCTGTCAAACGATGAAACTATATGGAATCTATGAACAGGTTGTGGGTGTCCCCGCTTCATCTCTCTCTCAACTAAGGTGTCCTTGGCCTGACAACGTTGAAGACCCCTGATCTAATACCTAATACCAATACAAGATTTGCCCTATCAACGTTCTAAATTTCAACATCGATTTGTCCCCAGAAAGCCCAGCAGAAAAATAATGATGTTGACTCGATCCAAACGCAGTTTAATTGGTGTGAAACGCAGTCAAAATGTTGTTGTCTGTGTGACCCACCCTCTGGCAGTCAGCACCAATCAATGCTTGATGCAAGACGGCACTTTACACCAGTGGTTCTCAACCTTTTCAGGCCGTGACCCCAAAAATATTCATATTTTAACGGGGGACCCCCACCCCCACCCTGACAAGCACTAAAAGTTGAGGCATTACATTTTGCATAACATGTATTTTCACAATTTCAGCCTCTGATATATCAAGCATCTATACTGGAGCAATTGGTGGCAAACCTAAACCAGAATGTTTAGCTACATATTCTCACAAACACCTCTCACAAACATAGCCACCACGTCGAACAAACGTGAAAATTTACAACTGTCCACATTTTAAACATGCCACTCTTTGAACCGCATTTATTTCAATTTAACATTCTCATTCTCAAAAAAATGTTTTTTCTCAAAAAAATGTTTTTTCTCAAAAAAATGTTTTTTCTCAAAAAAATGTTTTTTCTCAAAAAAAGAATTACCAATATTTGGCCATTACACACCACACTGCCGCAACATGGCGGTGAAGGCCGCACAGCGGCCTGAACTCTAGACTTTCGGGCCGCAAACTTCTAGTATTAGACAATTTGTTTAATTTGTCATTTTAGAGGTATTAAAAAGTCCTTAAATTGTCACTTTAGAAATGTGAAGATACCCTCTAGTCCAGGGGTCGGCAATTAGATTTTTCCTCGGGCCAGTTTTTTCCTAAGGGGTTAGAAGGCGGGCCAGGACATGAAAGCCCAATTTAAGAAATTCATAGTTAAACAATGTTACTGGAACTCCAAGACAGACTGCCTTACATATAGGCATCTGTGATAAAAAAGAAAATAAAAAAAGATAAAAAGAATACAAGCGCATGCATACTGTAATATTAACAGGCTTAGATAACACAATGTCTTGTCGATGTGTTGAGGTTTAAAACCAAAATATCGCCGAACAGGCGCATTTGACCCGTTTTTTTACTCCATTGATTGTCCGTTGTCGTCTTGTCTTGTGAGGACTCAGTAGCTTGAGGTAGCACACAATGCTACAACAAAAACAACCGCGGGCAGTTTTGGCCCGCGGGCCGCCTATTGCCAACCCCTGCTCTATACACTTAAACTTTATGTTGGTTTGTTTACTGTTGAGAGACAAAACAATGTTGCACATTAAGTTAATCATCTGGGGAACCCCCCCAAATTAACTCAACCCACAGGTTGAGAACCACTGGTCTAGATGAATGGCATATGATGCATACATACCCTCTATTGATACTTTCCAAGTAAAGAAATGTAGTACTTTTCCACCACCACTGACCGTGTGCTCTCTCCCTCTCTCTCTCTCCCCTGTAGGAGTGAGCCCGGGGCTGGATGGGACCCACCATGCCCCCCAGCAAGAAGGCCCAGAGCCCCAGCAGCGGTGCCAGCGCCTCGCGGGGCCTGAGCCCGCCGTACCGGCAGCAGCAGCAAGGGGACGCCGCCGAGGCGGAGGGCGCCGACCTCTCGCTGTCAGTGTCGGCCTCCTTCTCCAAGGCGGAGGACGAGGAGCTCACCAGCCTCTCCTGGCTCCACGAGAGCACTGACCTGCTCAACAGCTTCGGCCACTCGGGCCTGCGCAGCGTCTCGCCGCTGCCAGTGGTGGGAAAAGTATTTACGTTTTTTGTTACTTAAAGTAAAAAAATGTCAATGCTGCGATGTAGAAATGCTCAATCTCACGCTTTTGATAAATGCTATATAAATGCACCATTTACAGTTTGCATTGCAGTATAGAGGGTATGTGCGTGACCTAATTGTACCCTGAAATTATGCAGGAATGCCTACTGAGTGGTAAAAAAACAGTAGGAGTCATGAGGAGTCAGTAGGAGTAAGGAGGAGTTTTCCAACGAGCGCTTCCAAACTCCAATGCTTCATGCTGCTTTGTGTTTTGCTCTGTCTAGATCAGTGGTTCTCAACCTTTTCAGGCCGCGACCCCCAAAATAATAATTATTTTAACTGGGAACCTATCCTACGAGCACTAAGAGTTGAGGAATTATAATTGCGACCGTAGGTCGCATTTACTACCAAAACCTCCACCGGCTGTCCGTCTGTCTGTCTGTGAGTCAGTCACACTTTTGCCCTGCTCATATCTCCACAACCGTTGCCCCCATCCATGCCAAATTTTGCACACACACTCCTTACCTGCCAAACTACAACCTCCAAGGACCCCCGGAGCTCCAGGGACCCCCAGGTCCCTGGGGGACCCCCAGGTGTAAAAGAATGTCCGTCCGTGAGGCACACGTCACACGTTACACTTTTGCCCTGCTCATATCTCCACAACCGTTGCCCCCATCCATGCCACATTTTGCACATACACTCCTTACCTGCCAAACTACAACCTCCAAGGACCCCCGGAGATTCAGGGACCCCCAGGTCCCTGAGGGACCCCCAGGTGTAAAAAATGACCAAATGTGCAAAAATGACCAAATGACCACCCCAACGGGGCTGCTCACGGGGAATTCCTGGGGACCACCCACTCCTGCTGCTCCAGAACGGATGCAAAAGTGCTGACGCCCCCAGTGGAGGACCCCCTCCACTGCAGCTCACATAAAATGCCGTAACTCGGCCTAGGAGCGTCCGGGAGAGCCGGGGCCGGTACCTATTCGTCCGCCAAGGCAACGCGGAGACCCCACCCCTCATTTCTCACATGGCCCTCTTCTAGCGCCACCTTCAGGCTGATTTTTAAAACACATTTTTGGCCACTACTCCTACAGTTTTGGCCCTAAAATCACGCAAATTGCTACACAGTATGTCTACACTCATCCCATCAACATGAATCTGTCCCATATAGCGCCACCTTCAGGCCGATTTTTAAAAACACATTTTTGGACACTGCTCCTACAGATTTTGCCCTAAAATCACGAAAATCACTACACAGTATGTCTACACTCATGTCATCAACATGGCTCAGGAAGATTTTGGAAAAACACATTTTTGCCCTATTTGTGGAGATAAGTGACCTACGGTCGCTTATCTCCCGATTAGGGAGTCTTACTGGTTTGTATAAAACGGGTCTATTGTGAAAATAGCGATTTACAAGCTCACAAAACGCGTCGCAACGCGTGAGCTGGTAGATCTGCTATTTTTTGGCAAATGTTCCGCCCCAGGATAATGGTTTTTGATTATCGCGATAATATCGTAAATCGCGATTTCTTTTGTCACAATAATGGTGATATGAAATGTTCATATTGTCCCATCCCTAATTCCACCGCTCCCCTGCTTGCAGGACCCCGACGGCCACGTGTCGCCCTCCTCCTCCTCGCCGTCGCCCGGCGACGACCCGCTCCTCGCCGGCGACGCCCACTCCCCGTACGACCCGGCGGCGGGCGCCAGCCGCAAGCCGCCCTACTCCTTCAGCTGCCTGATCTTCATGGCCATCGAGGACGCACCCAACAAACGGCTGCCCGTCAAGGACATCTACGGCTGGATCCTCGAGCACTTCCCCTACTTCGCCAGCGCGCCCACGGGCTGGAAGAACTCGGTGCGGCACAACCTGTCTCTCAACAAGTGCTTCAAGAAGGTGGACAAGGACCGGAGCCAGGTAAGGAAGAGAGAGTACAGGGGGAGTTGATGTTGGGGAGATTGTTTTGGCACGGTGTGTGTTTTTGGAGCGGTGCCTATACCGAGTGTGTGTGTATGTCTGTCCGTATGTTGTATTGTTGTTGATGTATTATCTTGCTTATTATCATGCTTATTGTATTGATGTATTACCTAAGTCGCTCTGGATTAAGAGCATCTGCTAAATGCCTAAATTGTAAATTGTGGAGCGGACGGCCCTGCTCAGTGGTGTTTGAAGCACACGGAAGACTGCCGGAAGTATAGCTGAATTGGCCTATATACAGTACATAGGCAAATTTTGCGGCCCGTGTTTGACCACTCCCAGGTTTGACCACTAGGCTAAGGCTGCTTCAGTGCTCTACCGTGGTTCTGGGGGCTTGGTAACTGCCTCACCAGCCGCAATACCGCTGGGTGACCTACCTTCCAGTGGCGCTGTTGAGCAGCCTAAGGCACCGCTCACTCCCTTTGGGTGGAATTTTTTTCCACTTTATTCCCTACAGTGCAGCAAGTAATTGATATAGTCGCTGTCGGGCAGAAAACTCTTATCTCCATATTCTAAATCTTTGTGTTTTGTTCGTAAATCAACACCCGTACTCGATCATACTAGAGCGTCACACAAAAGCATCAAAAGTAGCAGATCGGCAAGCTTGAAAAGCGAAGCGACGCATTTCGAGCTTGCCGATCGGTTTCTTTTGACGCTTTTGAATTTGAATCCTGAAAAGTAGCGTTTTTTGGACGTATGAGGTTTCCCCCCCGACAGAGATGACCCCCCCCCCCCCCCCCCCCCCGGACACTCCACACTCATACTCAACGCTGCCCCCCGTGGTGGCGTTGGGTCAGTGCTACTACAGCTCACAGTGATTACAGAGGGGCAGACCCTCCAGTGTTTGGCCGACATCACTGGAAGACTGCGTGCGGACTTAAAAGCTCGCGGGCCAAGGCGGTGGGTTATCAACGCTCTGCAGGGGTGCATCTGACTCTGAAGTGGAACACGTTCTTTACTTTGTCTACAGCTGTTACCAGATTGTGCCTTATCAATAGTTGATGATCTCAGCCCCTTCATATAGAGTTCTCGCAGCTCAGAGTCCCCCGCAGGGGGGGAGTTGGGGGGGGGGGGGGGGGGGGGGGGGGTGCTATATCGCATTTGATTTAAAGTCTTGATACCAGGCACCAGGGCTCTTATAAATCTAAATGTTCTCCCATTAAAAAGGAGGCATGGTAAATAGGGGGGAATGATTCTCCCTACTCAATTAGTAGTAAATTAATATTGGAGGGCTTAATGACGTTGCAATGCCGGGAGAAGATTTGATCTCATCACACAGGGATGTTATAGTGGGAGTGGGGAGGAGGGTGGGGGGGTTGGGGGGCCTGGGTGGGATCAATGCTGGCTCTGGGACTTTGAGCAGCTTGATTTGAGATTCTATTGTCTTCAGCATAGCCTCTATATCGTCGTTGTTGGGTGAAAACCTTGTACGTCCAAAACCGTTCGTTTTGCGTTTATCATTTTAAAAACGATCTAAACTAGTGAAAACAGCCGATCTACGAGCACACAACGCCTTGCGCCGCGAGGCGTTGTGTGCTTGTAGATCTGCTGTTTTCACTACTTTTGTGCGACGGCCTTGTATGATGAAGCAGGGCTTTGCTTTGCGAAAGAACGTACACATTTGAAACGTGGAGATACAAGGTTTCCGCCCGACAACGACGATATGTGTGTGTAATCATTTAGGTTATAGGAGCCTTTTACCGTATGGAAAAAAGACAAAATGAAGGAATGAAGGGTGAAGAGGACAAAGTGTGTGTGTGTGTGTGTGTGTGTGTGTGTGTGTGTGTGTGTGTGTGTGTGTGTGTGTGCGTGTGCGCGCCGTGCCCCCATGCTATGCTGTCATCTGGTCCTTGCCTACACCAGCAGAGCTGGTCTTGTATACATATCTCCATAGTAACTAGGTTGCAGTTGACATAAAAGTATGCTGTTGCTGTAGCAACAGGAAAACTGATTTGGCTTTACAGACATGGGCGTGTATATGTGTGAGTGTGCAAGTGTGTGCGTGTGTGTTCGGTACGTGCATTTGTGCGACTGTGCGTGAGTGTGTGTCCATGTCCGTGCATGCATATATGTGTGTCCGTTGTGTTTTTTTTGTGCGTGTAGGCATCCGTGGCTGTGTTTGTGCGTGACGTGTGTTTCTGTGTCAACGTGTGTTTGCGTGCGTGAACTGGTGTGTGCGTGTGCAGGGGCGGCGTGTGTAGAGAGGTGATTTTGGCAAGGACAGGCTGTCTTGTGTTTGTGTCAGTGCACACCGTTTAAGACAGCACGCTAATTAACCCTTCAAACCTGCCCACTCGCTCGCACGCACGCACACATGTGCACACACAGACACACACACACACACACACACACACACACACACACACACACACACACACACACACACACACACACACACACACACACACACACACACACACACACACACACACACACACACACACACACACACACAAACAGGTACACGTACAGACACGGGCCAAGCCTCATGGCAGACGCGGACAACGGATAACACGTGCACACACACACACACAAACACACACACACACACACACACACACACACACACACACACACACACACACACACACACACACACACACACACACACACACACACACACACACACAGAGGCTCACACAAACAAACAAGCAAGCGAGTTGTGTACCTGCACGTGAGCACATAACGTGCACATGCTCACACACATGCACGCATGAATGCCTGCAAGGACAAAAGCACGCAACACACACACACACACACACACACACACACACACACACACACACACACACACACACACACACACACACACACACACCAACAGGAGCACAACGGCTGGCTGTCTCAGTGTTAGAAATGAGGGCACATCTCTGCAGACTCCACCTGCCTGAGCCTGGCTTTATCTGAGGCTGGGATTACACAATGAATGTGTATCATCTCAGTCCCTCAGACCCCATTCTGAAAGCCCCAAATGCTCCCTTCCTGAAACACTTAAACCTGATGCTAAAAATGTCTTCTAAATCTTCTAAACCAGGGGTCTTCAACAGGGGGGTCCGGGACCCCTAGGGGGTCCTCAGAGTTAGTTACTACAGGGGGGCCAACAAATCTTTTGAGTGATAGAAACTTTTTTTCTCCTCTTTTATATTAACCACTTGAACCCATAATCTGAGAACTTTAGCCGAAAATAGCCGATCTACAAGCTCACAACGCCTCGCAGCGTGAGACGTTGTGAGCTTGTACTTGTAGATCGGCTATTTTCAGTAAAGAGGTTTAGTGTAGAGGGGAAAAAGAGCAGACCAAGCACAGAGTGAAAGGTCAAGTTTATTATGTATTGACGGTTCATGTGGTTAAATATCTGAAAACACAAATTGACATGAATCCAAAATACGCTGATGATTGTGCTGTCAAACAAAACTATCTGCTATGGAAACCTCATGTTCAAAACTGGTACTTTTCAGGATTCGAAAAGAGCAAAAAATAACAGATCTACAAGCTCAAAATGTGCCGCTTCGCGCCCATCAAGCTTATGGATCTGCTACTTCCGATGCTCTTGCGTGACCCTGAAGTATAGGGCATTAATTTACGAAAAAACACTAACAGTTAGAATACAGAGATAAGCGGTTTCTGTCCCCGACAGCCACATTATAGAGTGTGAGTCACGCTAATACACAACATTTGGTTACCTATCGACTTCAGTTCTTCCCTCCCATAGTTCCTCCCTCCCATTCCATCCATGAAGGCAGGTCACAAAAAGTTGTAAGTAACACATTTGGTCACTCACATCATGGGTCTGTGCCCGTGGCGCTGATTGGCTGTGGCTTTCAAAAACAGCCCAGGTTATGGTTCAACACGCTGTTTAACCCCTGGGGGTCCCGACCCACAGGTTGAGAACCACTGTTCTACTGTAGTTC
The DNA here is from genome assembly GCF_963921795.1 of Nannobrachium achirus. Taxonomy (NCBI): domain Eukaryota; kingdom Metazoa; phylum Chordata; class Actinopteri; order Myctophiformes; family Myctophidae; genus Nannobrachium; species Nannobrachium achirus. Next base: position 32,329,275 of record NC_137823.1, read on the forward strand.
TACTGTATACCACGCTGTTTAGAAGCTCTGTTGTTTCAGCGCGACCTGACGGTCGCTTCTCACCCTTGCGATGTCTTACTTCTACATTTTAACTGCACACCTGTTTATCTCCTCCGTTAAGGTGTGTTTTGTAGCGCTCTGTGTTCAGTGGAGACAGAGATAGACCTGGGGTTTGGGCTGAGGGGAGGGGGTCCCTGTCCTCTGCGCCTTGTAGAGATAGAGACACACAAACTGTGAGAGGGGGAGAGAGAGAGAGGAGAGAGAGAGAGAGAGAGAGGGAAACACAGGTGGAGAGAAAGAGACAGAATGTTTGTGCGTGTGCATGTGTGTGAGAGAGAGAGACAGAGGGAGAAAAGAGAGAGAGAGAGAGAGGCTTACTTTTAATGCACTGAATCAGATTCCCATCAATTTACAGAGGTGGAGATTAATTTGACAGTGACCTATTTGTTCCAGTGAGTGTATTTCTAGGTCATATCCAGGCAGATGACAAGACAGGCGCTGGTTTAGAATAAGCACTGAATTGCTGTGTGTGTGTGTGTGTGTGTGTGTGTGTGTGTGTGTGTGTGTGTGTGTGTGTGTGTGTGTGTGTGTGTGTGTGTGTGTGTGTGTGTGTGTGTGTGTGTGTGTGTGTGTGTGTGTGTGTGTGTGTGTGTGTGTGTGTGTGTGTGTGTGTGTGTGTGTGTGTGTGTGCACCCTTGCCCTTGTTTGCGTGTATTAGTTCGTTCGCGCTAGGCATGTTCTCTGTCTGTGTGTGTGTATGTGTGTGCGTGTGCATGAGTGTGTGTGTGTGTGTCTGTGCCGTGTGCAGGCCTGTGTTGGCATGCGTGTGCCCCGCCGTCCAAACTCATAGATGCGTGAGAGAGCGCGAGTCCCCACGGTTGCCATGGCATTGTTTACAAACAGGATTCTTTGTGCGTGCTGAATGACATGCCTTAATGACAAGTGTCCTCACACACACACACACAGACGCGCGTGCTCGCGCGGAGTAATATATCTCTCAAAAGCCTCTTATGAAATCAGAGCGCAGAGAAGAACACTCAGTTTTGTAATGGAAAGCACACCGTGTTTTTTATTTTTTTTGTTCGTGTGCCGTAACCTCTCACTTAACCCTGGCCTCTCCAGAGAAGTGCTGTTCACCGCTGATATTATGCCTTAATTCTCACCGTTACCGAACCTTTTTGTTCAACAGATTCTCGTTACGCGTCGGGCTGCCGTGTTTGTTCTTGACCCAGCAGGCCTCCTCAGGCTTCCAAATTACCGCCGCGTTGCTCGAGAGAGAGAGAGAGAAATGTGGAATAAGTGTGTGTGTTTGTGTGCGTGTGTGTGTGTGTGTGTGTGTGCGCGTGCGTGCGTGCGTGCGTGTGTGCGTGTGTGTGTGTGTGTGCGTGTGTGTGTGTGTGTGTGCGTGTGTGCTGCTGTTTGACAAAAAAATCCCTCCTTAAACAAACCGCTCTTAGAGCGAATAACTTGAATAATGCAAAAATACAAGTGGTAATGGACCGAATAGGCTATTAGCATTAGGACTTTTTTCCATCTCAAAATTGAGTATGGACTAAGAGAGAGAGAGAGAGAGAGAGAGAGAGAGAGAGACACGCAGGTTTTTTATTGCTGCGACGTTTGCAATAAAAACCCACCTAAAACCTAAATTAGAACAACTGGGACAGACTTGGAACAGTGACAGAAATATAATAGTTGGGGGGAAAGTGCATGTTGTACCTATCATAGCACCAAGTGTAATGGGATAAATGCTCTTTGTTTCCAGCAGGGAAACACAGGCCATACGTGGTGTCATGAAACCGCAGCTCCTGGGTTCCATTGACAAAATGGCGTATGTATTTGTATAAATGCACATTTTAATCTAATGGTTTGGCGGAAAATAGTTTTGGTTTAGTGGTTTTATCGAAATTAGCAGCTCTACAACAGGGAGGGGGAGTTTCTCAGTATCAATCGTTGCTGTTTCATCACATAAACCAGGGGTCTTCAACAGGGGGTTCCGGAACCCCTATGGGGTCCTCAGAGTTACTACAGAGGGTCCTCCAAATCTTTGTTTCTCCTTTTCTATATTACCCTCTTGAACCCTAGTGTCCATATTCTGAGAACTTAAGCCAAAAATAACAGATCTACAAGCTCGCGCTGCGAGCTTGTAGATCGTCTATTTTTGGCAAAGAGGTTTCGTGTAGAGGGGAAAAAGAGCAGACTAAGTACAGAGTGAAAGGTCAAGTTCATTAAGTATTGAGGGTTCAAGTGGTTAAATATCTGGAAACACAAATTTAGATGAACCCAAAATACACTGAATCTATGGGTTGTGGGGGTCCCTGCTTCATCTCTCTCTCGACTCTTAGTCCGGGAAAAATGGGGGTGAACGTGGATTCGCCTGTAAAAGTTTTTTTCTCAACTGATTCTTGTAGCTTGGGGTCACCTCTTAAGGATTCAAGAGGATGACCAGTTATATCCATTGAGCATTTTTTATTATTAACCCCTTAATGCCTGAAACATGGGCCCCCATTGACTTTCTATACAGGAGGAAAATACCCAGAAAAATATTATTTTTTGGGGTATTTAAGGAGGATCTGAGGGGTCTAACTAGGGGTTTGTCATGATGCTGAATCCATTGCAGGCATTTGTTTTGCACAAAAAATATTCCGTGGGCTAGAAATAGCCTCAGAAAACAATACACGTATGGGTGAGTATTCATGTTAGTCGGAGGCCTTAGGGTTTTTTTTCTCGTGCTAATCAGTCTAAAAGTGCAAAATTTTGCACAGATGTAGCTCAGGGCATGCTCTAATGATTTAGCTAGGTCGGCGGCCTTCGGGGTCACCACAACACCCACAAAACTCTGAAAAGTGATGACTCATCACTTTTCATCACTAAAGTCGATGGGAGCCCAACTTGATTTGGCCGCTGTGGCGACCCCGAATGTCGCAGACTCGGGCGCCCTAGCTAAATCATTAGAGCAAGCCCTGAGCTACATCTGTGCAAAATTTTGCACTTTTAGACTGATTAGCACGAGAAAAAAAACCCTAAGGCCTCCGACTAACATGAATACTCACCCATACGTGTATTGTTTTCTGAGGCTATTTCTAGCCCACGGAATGTTTTTTTGTGCAAAACAAATGCCTGCAATGGATTCAGCATCATGACAAACCCCTAGTTAGACCCCTCAGATCCTCCTTAAATACCCTGAAAAATAATCTTTTTCTGGGTATTTTCCCCCTGTATAGAAAGTCAATGGGAGCCCATGTTTCAGGCTTTAAGGGGTTAATAATAAAAAATGCTCAATGGATATCACTGGTCATCCTCTTGAATCCTTAAGAGGTGACCCCAAGCTACAAGAATCAGTTGAGAAAAAAACTTTTACCGACGAAACCACGTTCAGCCAAAAATCACCGTTTTTTTCCCGGACTATCTCTCTCGACATAAATAAAACACAGTGTAATGGCGAGGAGTATACCAGCACTTAAATGTCATCTCCCCCACCTCTGTACGTGTATAGAGGTGACCAGTGGTGGAAAGTAACTAAGTACATTTACTTGAGTACAGTACTGAGTACGATTTTGACAAGCTCACAATGCGTCACCATGCGACCCATTGTGAGCTTGTAGATCCGCTTTTCAAAAGATGTTTCTACAATCGAAAACTTTAAATGGGACACTCTGCACTTTTACTTTTGGTGCTTTAAAGCTATACTGTGTAAGATTCTCAACTAGTGGTCAGTAGCCATATAGCAAACCGCGGTCGCGTTCGCGTCTTTCGCCCGTTTTTCGTACCTTCACACCCCCGCGTCTGCCTCCACAACGCCGAGAGCTATCTTTAGAGGGGTCCCTGGTTCCTGGGCGTTCAGGCATTCCGGAGAAACGGACGACTTCACCCTGCCTGGTAGGCGAGATTACTTTTTGAGTAAAGAGACACACGGCGACTACAAATATGGCGACCCCACTTCAAGACCAGGGCAGATAAGCTGTGATTGGCCGGTAGTGTACCATGTGTGCATGATCGGCGATGTGATTGGGCAACGTATACACAACGTATACAGATGATGCAGATTACGTCATCATGGCGCGAAATTCTCCCCCCCTCACGGCTCATAGAAAACATATAAAGAGAAGGCTTCAGAAGCTGAAAATAACGGAGTGGGTGTTCTAAAACTTTAGCGATTTAACAGTTAGGACAATTTTAAGATTTGTTTTATAAAAAAAGTTACATAGTAAAACTTTAAGTGCATTTTGATGCCAATACAATTTCCGGACATTTACTTGTAACAGAATATTTCTACATTGAGAGCAGGCCAATTACAAAGAGCCTGTGTGTGTGTGTGTGTGTGTGTGTGTGTGTGTGTGTGTGTGTGTGTGTGTGTGTGTGTGTGTGTGTGTGTGTGTGTGTGTGTGTGTGTGTGTGTGTGTGTGTGTGTGTGTGTGTGTGTGTGTGTGTGTGTGTGTGTGTGTGTGTGCACGCGCGCGTGCGTGTGTGTGTGTGTGTGCGCGCGCGCACATGCGTGCATGCATGCGTGTGGTCCTCTTCTGAGAGTTTCAGACATCAAAAAATGTAATCAGGGCCACAATGTTATTCAATATGTAGTGGGGGTCCCTGCTTCATCTCTGTGTCAGCCAAGGTGTCCTTGGCCTGGAAAAATACGTTGAAGACCCCTGTTGTAGTTTCTTTTATCAACAAAAAGAAAAGGCTCATCGAAAACAATTAACACACTACCAGAGTGAGTAGTGCGCAGAAATGCATTTTGTCATGGTAGAGTAAGTTGAGAGAGACTTTAGATTAAAATGCCTCTGCTAAGTGCCATACATTAAGAGGAATTCCCGGTACGTGAAAACGCATCGGGCCAAGTAAGCCTCTTACTGCCGTGCTGGGCGTGTTTCTGTGTGCTTCTACATTAGAATTAGCGGTAGCTGAATGGCTGCATCTTTCACCAGTATCCATCTGAAAAGCGGCGTCCATTAACATATTATGTCTTGTTTAATCCCACCGCGTTGACAGTATCACCATTGACTTCCCGTGCTCGCGGTGGCCCCGCGCGGTGGTTAAAGTCGTGTTTTATGTCGACAACCACGGTTAATGGTAATTAAATACGTACGTAATTGGCGCTGTATTAGTGCCGGAGTAGGAGTTGATATGATATTACTGATAATGGGCACAGTGGGGGGGGTGGTAGTTACCAGGGACTTCTTTGAGAATGGACCCCCTCGATATAAGTGATTCCAGTCCTTGTGCATTGATGTCAGTGTTAGTAATGTACAGTACAGTGGCGTGAAATAACTACGTACATTTACTCAAGTACTGTACTTAAGTACAGTTTATTGAGGTACCTTTACTGGAGTATTTTCAGTACTTTTACTGACCACAGGACAGTATAGTGTTTAGTTGTAGCATTAGGGTCAGTCACATACAGTAGTATAGTGTTTAGTTGTAGCATTAGGGTCAGTCACATACAGTAGTATAGTGTTTAGTTATAGCATTAGGGTCAGTCACATACAGTTGTGTAAGGGGTTTTATCTGTGTTATGGTTTTTCTGTAATAATCGGAATGTTTTGGGGCTTATGTAACTGATAAGAGGGAAAAATATTTCAGTTTGGGGATAGTCGGACTCTTGAGGAGGGGACACCAGTTCTAGGGTGTTGTTGACTTGTTGACTGTACTGGAGGGAAAGTTCTGCCAACAAAGAGAGTTGAATGAAATTCCTGTCTCCATGTCTCTCATTTCTACCACATCTGAAACTACAAGTTAAGCAAGTATCCTTCAGTATTACAGTAGTATAGTGTTTAGTTGTAACATTAGGGTCAGTCACATACTGTACAGTAGTATAGTGGTTAGTTGTAGCATTAGGGTCATTCACATACAGTAGTATAGTGTTGTAACATTGTAGTGTTAGGGTCAGTCACATACAGTAGTATAGTGTTGTAACATTGTAGCATTAGGGTCAGTCCCATACAGGCACCAGGACTTTTTAATATCTCCTATTTCCCAGAGAGGGAGAGGCCGGCCTCCTCAGCTTATATAACACAGGAAACAGATGTTGGCAACACACACACACACAATCAACTCCCTCCCTGTCTCACTTTCTCCCTCTTTCCCCCGGTGTCTCTCGCCCTGCCTCTCTCTCTTTTCTCTCTCCCAGTCTGTCTGTCGCTCTCCGTGTTATTCTCCTTTCACCCCGTCGTCTTTTGATCTCTGTTTCTCTTGGCTTTTGTCCTTTTCTCTCTCTCTCTCTCTCTCTCTCTCTCTCTCTCTCTCTCTCTCTCTCTCTCTCTCTCTCTCTCCCTTTCTTCTGTCTTTTATCGTTCCTTTCTTTCTGTGCTCATCTGTTCTTTGTTTTTCATTCATGTGCTGTATGTACAGTACCTGTGTACAATATTTGAGCAGGTGTGTGTGTGTGTGTGTGTGTGTGTGTGTGTGTACATGTGTGTACATGTGTGTGTGTGCACTGCATGCCTGCGTGCGTGTGTGTGTGTGAGCCGATTTCCCATGAGCTTTACATACATTTATACACACATACTTTGTGCACATGAATGCATGTATGCGTGTGTGTGTGTGTGTGTGTGTGTGTGTGTGTGTGTGTGTGTGTGTGTGTGTGTGTGTGTGTGTGTGTGTGTGTGTGTGTGTGTGTGTGTGTGTGTGTGTGTGTGTGTGTGTGTGTGTGTGTGTGTGTGTGTGTGTGTGTGTGTGTGCGTGCGTGCGTGCGTGCGTGCGTGCGCGTGCGGTGCGTGCGTGCGTGCGTGCGTGTGTGTGTCCTCCAGAGTTGCTCATTGTGAAACAGTAGAGGTTGTGTGGACAGACACACACACACACACACACACACACACACACACACACACACACACACAGTGGAGGGGCTGGGGTCCTGCTGCTCCCTACAGTCTCCTAAGTCTACAAGCAGCTATTAATAACTCCGCACACAGCTTGTATAAAGTCAGTTAAGAAATGTTCTTGGCACATGGCATTATCTGAGGCTCACCGCTTTATATGCCAAGAGAAAACACACATAAATGCCTCCCGTTAAACGGTCAATCTGAATGCCCCTGTGAGTGTTGACTCGTAGGTCAGCAGCACACATAATAGTAGTCATTAATGTTTCGTTAATGAAAGTGCAATAAGCTCTACACACTCTCTATGCACTGCAGCCATATTGGCTACTCCCTTCAACCAGTGATACTAATGAAGGCCGTTTAGTGTAGCTCTCAAACTTTTCGAGAACCACTCAAACACAGTGGTTAACACTCTTAAGAGTTGCACACAACCGTAAGGGGCCATAATTGGAGCCCCCTCAAGAAGCCATGAGAGTCCCTGCGCTGGACCACACTTTGAGACCCACTGGTGTAGCAGTGTGAGCCAACGTGCACAATATCAGCACACTGACCACTCTGTTTGAGGTAACCTCGCGTCACCAGGCTTTCTCGGGGGAAAACCTGGTGCTCGTTTACTAAACAGGTCGTTTTGATCCGGTCTAGATGGCAGAAGCGGTGTCGCTTTGTTTTTTTTTTTTGTTTTTTTTTTTCATTTGTTTCCCCAATCCCTATTTAAATGCTAGAGGAGTGTAGTCTTGCCAGTCACTGCAAGTTGGACTAAAAGATGGATATAGCAAACAAATTTCTAAATATAAGCAAAACTACGCCGCATCAAGGGTTTTATTGGGTAGGTACTAACATTATCATCATTGTGCGCAGGGAATTGTTTTGGGTTAAAACTGATTCTGGTTTGGTAGTTCCGGCCAAAGTGGAGTCCATTTTGACTACAAAATGACGTAGGGCGCCATCCACTCCCGACCGGATCAAAAGCCCGAAATTGGAAGTGATCCCAGGCTAGTTTGACCAGAATGGAACAGAGCCTTCATTAGTAACAAAAGTAAAAAAGAGGCCCAATTTCTTTCCAACATGGCTGCTGTGAATAGAACCAATCAGAGGAGTGATAATGCTAATGACGCTACAGTAACGCCAGGGCCACTCTGGACACTTAGCATACCATGCAGAAGGGCGGCCAAATCTCTGCTCTTCCCATGAGAAAAACTATCAGATTGGGTCAAAGGGATGGGGAAGCAATACAGATGAGAGAGACACAAATAGCTGGACATCCAGACTCAGAGTACAGTATTAGGTTTGCTGTTTGCAATCAGACGCTTGAATCTTCCAAGGTTGCTGTTTCCTCAGGTCAGGGCTGTCGGCCCGTGACGGTGTCCGATCCCATGATTTGTGGAATAAAGGAAGGTTTTAAAAAAATATATATACAGTAAATAACACTAGCCTCGACCTCGCGCCAATTCTTGGCCATCTGGCCAGTGATGTATATCGGACCAGTTACCCATCAATGGAGATCCATGTACTGTATATAGTACATCCCTTTTATGCCCATACATGGAGATCCCTGCCTGAACCAGCCACACAGATATGGGCCATGTCTTGGCCATCTGGCCAGTGATTGCGACCGTTAGGTCGCAGTTTAGTTGCGACCGTCAGGTCGCAGTTTAGTATCAAAACCTCCACCGGCCGTCCGTCCGTCGGTCGGTCACACGTCACACGTCACACCTTTGCCCTGCTCATATCTCCGCATCAGTATGACATCACACTGCTGACATCAGTATGACATCACACCGTACACAAATGACCCTTATATAAGACCGGCATTATCTACCGACAGATTAGTAACAAGATGTCAAAATCGTCTAGGAAGGATGGTGTGAGTCATGCTGGCACCCTTCGCGGCAGGAGGAAGCTGGTGCAATCGACCCCTTGGCTTGTCGGGACCCTGCCTACTAACGGGGTGGCAGGCTATCACCTCAGACTAGAACCCGTACGGGGTGGCCGACACCAGCCCATTGACAAGAGAGAGGCCTTGATGTCCCTTTACTCTTTGATGGGGTGGCCAGTTGACTAAGAGTTTCCGTTCGGGCCTTCTCGATATTGTACAGATTTCCACGGGAAATCTGGGGGTGGCTGTTACAAAGACCCTCACTCACCTTCACGTCATGTGGCTAGTCGTTAGGTAGCCATAGTTACACGTTGAAGGTTGAATCTCCAGATATGGAGATAACCAACACATCCCTCCATATATGGAGATAACCGACGAATCTCACTAAGTCTGACCTCACAAGCCCCATATTTGGACACGAACAACATATAACTCCATATATAGAGACATAGCTGCTGACATCAGTATGACATCACACTGCTGACATCAGTATGACATCACACCGTACACAAATGACCCTTATATAAGACCGGCATTATCTACCGACAGATCGATTAGGGAGTCTTACTGGTATCAAAACCTCCACCGGCCGTCCGTCCGTCCGTCGGTCGGTCACACGTCACACGTCACACCTTTGTTTGTGTACGGTGTGATGTCATACTGATGTCAGCAGTGTGATGTCATACTGATGTCAGCAGCTATGTCTCTATATATGGAGTTATATGTTGTTCGTGTCCAAATATGGGGCTTGTGAGGTCAGACTTAGTGAGATTCGTCGGTTATCTCCATATATGGAGGGAGAACCAGCTTATGAGCCGATGAGTTGTGTCAGAGTCGAGATCCTGCTTGCATCTAATCTGTCGGTAGATAATGCCGGTCTTATATAAGGGTCATTTGTGTACGGTGTGATGTCATACTGATGTCAGCAGTGTGATGTCATACTGATGTCAGCAGCTATGTCTCTATATATGGAGTTATATGTTGTTCGTGTCCAAATATGGGGCTTGTGAGGTCAGACTTAGTGAGATTCGTCGGTTATAGCTTATCTCCCGATTAGGGAGTCTTACTGGTATATATCGATGACGTCAGGGGTCTTCTTATTTTATATGGGCATAAAAGGGATTCTGGGGAATACCCATACAGTATATGGACTTTTACATAGGTAATGTCACCTGTGATATCATCTGTGATGTCATGTCACAGTGATGTGTCAAGGGAACCAACCCATAGACTGTAAAAACGCAAAAAGTTAAAATATGGAGATATATTTTTATTGTAATATGCTCATGCATTCATCCTCCTCCATCTGTGTGCATGGCAGCCACTCTCTCATCTTGCCGCTACCGTGCTGGCAAGAGCTGCCATACTTCAAAACCCAGTGGAGGAGGCAGGTAACCCGCCGCCCGCAGTGTGTAAGCACCCACCTGTTGAGAAGTCCTGTGTACAGCTATGTACGTCACTGTTTACCAAACAGTGGGTCACGAGCAAATATCCCCTTTTATTTTTATTTTCCTACATTACATTAAAAAAACGTATACATTATATTGTCGTCAGGTGGATGTCAGGTGGAAACCTTGTTTGTCCAAGACCGTTCGTTTTGTATTTATCATTTTAAAAATGAACTAAACTAGTGAAAATAGCAGATCGTGCGAGGCGTTGTGTGCTTGTAGATCAGTTGTTTTCAGTACTTTTGTGCGATGGCCTTGTATGATGAAGCAGTGCTTTCCTTTGCAAAAAGATAGGAGATACAAGGTTTCTGCCCAACAGTGACGATATACATTATATTATACGCCCTGGCCAACTCGGGAACAATGTAAATAGGGGATGAATGCCAGGCCCTTTAATGCAAACCCCATTATACCTGTTGTCATAGGATCTGTTTTGACCATCTGTTTGCGTGTGTCCATTTATGCCCATATATGGGGATATCTGTCTGTCTATGTCCATTTTATGTCCATATGGAGATCTCTGTAGAAGCCGTTTTAACCATCTGTTTACCTGTGTCCATATGGAGATATCTGTATCTGTCTGTCTGCATCCATTTTATGCCCATATATGGAGATCTCTGTATCTGTTTGTCTGTGTCCCTTTATGCCCATTATGGAGATCTCTGTATCTGTCTGTGCCTCCGACTGTGTTGCAGACACAGTGCTGGTTCCCCCTTTAATGCAAACCCCATTATACCTGTTGTCATAGGACCCGTTTTGACCATCTGTTTGCCTGTGTCCATTTATGCCCATATATGGAGATCTTTGACCATCTGTTTGCCTGTGTCCATTTATGCCCATATATGGAGATATCCGTATCTGTCTGTCTGCATCCATTTTATGCCCATATATGGAGATCTATGCAGACACAGTGCCGGTTCCGGAAAACCCTGATGTCAGACATCAGAATCCGAACCTTTCGTGCTGGTTCCAGAAAATCGCGTATCGGATCGGGTCGAGGCCGGGCACTGCACTACCTGCTGCGGCGGGGAACGCACGTGCCGAATTTGAAATAGGGAATGAATGCCCCACCCTTTAATGCAAACCCCATTATACCTGTTTATATGCGTCCATTTTTTGTGTCCATTTTATGCCCATATGCCCATATGCCCCTATGCGATTCTGAACATTTTGCGCCGGTTTTGGAAAACCGTGTGTCCATTTTATGCTCATATGCCCATATATGGAGATCTCTGTATCTGTCTGTGTCCCTTTTATGCCCATTATACTCTAGCCCAAATGCCCATATATGGAGATCTCTGTATCTGCCCATATATGGAGATCTCTGTATCAGTCTGTGTCCCTTTTATGCCCATATACGGAAATATCTGTCGGGTCGAGGCAAGTGAGAGCAAGTGAGAGCCTTCGTAACTCACCCCTTACTTTACTTACAGAGCGCCCCAGAGTTCCCTAGCCCCTGGGCTCCTTATTCCCCTTTATTATTTAAGTTTAGCGTGAGAGGGAACTGCCCGGGCTTATCCACATTATTCACCTGGTTCTCTTAAAGGCACAGCCCGCTAATTCCCCGGAACCCAACCGCTCTGAAGAGCACCCTGAACTTTGCTCACCTCGAAGTGAGAGGAAGAAAGACTTATGTTTATGCCACACTCAGAGAGATTTTTTGTTGACTCATCTAGTGTATGTGATGTCAGAGCCTTTTATGAAGTGATGTCACAATGAGTCAGCGCTTGCTCCGGAACAGCCCGATGTCAGTCATCTCCGCATACGGAGATTCAAAACCTTTCGTGCCGGATCCGAAAAACTGTGTATCGGGTCGGGTCGAGGCCTAGCTAAGAACGTAGGCAAAGGTCTGAGCTGTCTGTGTGCGAAATTTGGAGTCTGTAGCACCAACCATGTGCTGTCAGGGCTCATCCATGCGATTCGGGCCAATTCGGATTCGGCGTCCATTGGCTTCAATTAGTAGTCAGGACTCCGCATATGGAGATTCCGAACCTTTCGCGTTGGTTCCGGAAAACCGCATATCGGGTCGGGTCGAGGCCTAGCTAAGAACGTAGGCAAAGGTCTGAGCTGTCTGTGTGCGAAATTTGGAGTCTGTAGCCTCAACCATGTGCTGTCAGGGCTCATCCATGCGATTTGGTCCAATTCGGCCTCGGCTTCAATTAGTAGTCACATGATGATGATGATGATATGATAGTATTAAAAAACTTTTTGTCAATTAAAAACAGTTCCAACATTTTTCAAAAGTATTGCATAAAAGTATTGCTCTTTCTAGTCAGGGGATATCTTCAGAAAAAAGGTCCAAATTAACCTTGAATAAATTCCTTACCAAGAAATGTCTTCACCAATGTGATTGTAAAGGTGACTAGTAACACATCTCACAAAGACTGAAATTCAGTTTCCCTAGGAGAGTCTGTGACAGCTGCTGAAAGTTGGGTTCCCATTAACACACCAAAATAAATATGCTTTAAGTAGCATGTGAGGGGTCAAACTAGGGTTTTGCATGGTTCTGAATCCATTGCAAGCATTTGTTTTGCACACACCAAAAAAATCCTTGGGCTAAAAATGCCCCCCACAAAACCATGGTTTACCTCATTCACCAAACTCATTTTTGTGTACGTGTGAATGAATGTTTCCATTCATCACTTTTTCTCCTCTCATCTGATTTTGCTATTTCTGTAAGACAGTTTACATCTGTTTGGAGACATGTGGGAATGTGCTACTACACTGACACGACTCCTACTCTGAAATGTATTTTTGTGCAAAATCAATAGCGGTAGCAAATGCCAAACCCTCATGTAAACAACTAAATGTGTTCAGTACATTTATAGACCACCAGGGCTACTGATTACAGTCAGAACCATATTATCATACAACTCAGTGTGCACCGCCAGGGGCGTCACACCAAATTCTGGGCCCTGGGTACAAGGATTCACTGCGGGCCCCCCATGAATGTTAACTATTGAAAAATAGCAGATATACAAGCTCACAGCGCGGCACCGAGTGCCGCGCTGCGAGCTTGTAGATCTGCTATTTTTGAAAAATTGTGAAAATGTGTGCAAGAAACCCATGTTTCCATGTCAGTGATGCTCAAACTTTTTCATGTGAAGGACCCCCAAAATGATATGAATTTGGCCACGGACCCCCATCTCAAAATATTTAGTTCCAGGAACTTCCCCCCGGAAGCAAAATTTGAGTTACAAACGTTCGCTTAAAAAATACATAGGCTATATATTCAAAGATTTGCGCACATTTTCACGACTTTTCAAAAATAGCAGATCTACAAGCTCGCAGCGCGGCACTCGGTGCCGCGCTGTGAGCTTGTATATCTGCTATTTTTCAATAGCTAAAGTTACTAGGGCCCCTCCACCTTGGGCCCTGGTAACTCAGTCCCACTTTCCCCTTGTGACGCCCCTGTGCGCCGCAGACACGCTGAAAGGCTGTTGGACACTGCAGGCGAGCGAGCTCCTGACAGTAATGAAATGCAAATAAAATACCTTGTTGCCGTCAGACAGAAACTTTCCATCCATCTCTCCACTAACTTTTGCAGTTTTTCCGTAGATTACTACGGCGTTGCACAAAAGCATCAAAAGTAGCAGATCTACAAGCTCGAAACGGGGGCGCGAAGCGGCGCATTTCGAGCTTGTCGATCTGCTACTTTTGTCGTTTTTTGAATTGGCATCCTGAGTCACAGTTTTGGACTTATGAGGTTTCCACTCGGGAGAGTGTTTTTTGCAGGTCGTTCAGTCCGAGTGTATCAAAAATGCAACTGGGTTAAGGCAGACCGAAGCTTGTGATTGGCTGCGCGGAGGTGACGAAAGTCTGGGGGACGGAGATACACCTAAACCTAACCTTAGCCCTAACCCTAAAATGTGTCAAATTAACACTGGTGAAATGCTAACCTGCCGACGCTGGTAAAAGCTAGCCTGGTGAAATGCTAACCTGCCGACGCTGGTGAATGCTAGCCTGGTGAAATGCTAACCTGCCGACGCTGGTGAATGCTAACCTGGTGAATGTTAAACTGGTCGGACCAACAGTGCTTAACCCAGTTGCTTTTTTGATACACTCGGGCTGAAAGACCTGCAAAAAATACTCTCCCGTTTCCACCCGACAGACACGCTATCATGAACATCCCCATTTAGTCCTATAAGAACTGAAATCACTAGCCTAAGAATGCTTATATCCATCTTGTTTTGTGTCGGATGACAGAACATTAAGACATAGCATCCGTGCCTTTCAGCATTGGTGAACATGCATGCATGTTCACCAATGCTGAAAGGCACATGCATGCATGTGACGCAACAGACAAAAGTAACCCTGATGCACGGTGGCACATTGTGATGTCGAGGCGTAAAATGAGTTTGACAACACATGCTCTAGGTATCGGCACTGGAGCCTGGAGGAAAGATATTGAGCCAGAAGGGCTGTGCGTGGATCTACGTGTGCAGGAGCAACTGTTGTCAAGGTTATCATTGAGCAAGGTGCCTATATACTGTGTAAACCCTTATTGACGACCTTGACGGCTTAGGCAGAGGTTAGAATGTAATAGATAGCGTGTTATGTACAGTAGACAGATGCCAGGTTCATGTGTTGACCTGGCAGCCTATAGTGTGTATAGCTTCAATGTAGTGATTATTTTATTTGTCGATGTTATACTGTTTGGACTGATGAGAGCAGGGACGCGCATAGAATGTTAGAGAGGCAGGGGCTGAAATTTCGAAAAGGGCCTTCTGTTGGAAATATTGAAAATAGTCGACATCCTAGCGTCGCTCTGCGACGCTTTGTGAGCTTGAAGGTCGGCTATTTTTGGTGCTTGATACATACCACACTGAACTAAGCATAATCAAGTCAATACTGGAGATGTGTCGTAACAGCATGGTTTACTACACAGAGAGGGCAATTCTTTCAACATAAGATGCTGCATTCAAGTTCAGGAGAGTTTGGAAAATGGCAATTCTCTTGAATGCTACTTTCAGGTATGGCATGGAAAGAGGGCATTTGCATTTCTTTCACCATAGTAAAAACTGCATTCATGGTCTGGAGAGGGCATTTTTTACAGATGGATAAAAGGGCAGGGGCTCAAGCCCCCGTCTGTGTGTGCACGTGCCTGGATGACAGGTTTACCTACTTACTGTATGATCCTAGATTACTATTTCTATGCATTTGATGTATTACCTGGGGTTTACCTTGCTTACTGTGAGTCACTCTAGATTGGGTTAGATTGGGTTAGGGAGTGTCTGCTAATTTGTAAATTTGTAAATTGTATTGCTCAGTGTGTAGCACACTGTGACGGTATATAGGGGACACATTCCAGCTGTGTATGGTAGTGTTGCCACCATAGGAGTACATGTGACCACTCCGACATGTCTCCTTTCCGACATGTCTCCATTCCGACTCTAACCCTAACCCTAAACCTTAGGCCCATGGGAGTGTCGCCACTCCGACAATAAGAAGTCAATTTCGGAGTGGCGACATGTCGGAATGGAGAGAGCCTCCCATCTGAACTGTACTCTCCTGTACTTTTTCTATGCAAACTTCTAATAAAGTATTTAGTCAATCAATCACCCTGACCACACACATAGGCAGTTAAAAGTGATCTATTTATTCTATTGTTTATTTTTTAACTCCCTGGTGGTTTTGCAGAAAATAAAACCACTTCCCCCTTCCTCTTATCTCTGACCCCCAGCCATTCTCACTGGTGGGCCGTGGGGGTATTGAAAAGCAAGTGGGCCCCTAGCTCTGGTTCAGAACGTTAGTGAGGTCTCTCTCATAGGGCAGTGGAGGGCACTATTTTTGTCATGAAATAAAATGCATCCAACTCGACCTCCGCAAGTTGAGTGTTCTTATTTCGGGGTTGTGTCTGCGGCGGTGGAGTTGGATGCATTTGTATTTCATGACAAAAAATAGTGTGTTTTACAGAGTGGGTGGGGTGCCGAGAGGTTTCCCCACCACGGAGAATAGACTTTCAACAACGCAAGACTACCTTTGTTTAGGCGAGTAGCGGAGTTGTTTAGTTTATTGTTACTGAAGTGGAGCCCTCGTAGGTGGGGTGGAATTCCTGGTCCTCTATCTGAGCCTGCTTCCTGGCATAGTGTTGGGGAGACCTCGCTAACGCGAGACCTCTGGACCAGGGGTTTTCAAAGTGGGTGACGGGGCACCCCGGGGTGCCGTGACGGCAGTACAGGTGTGCCGCGAGAAAATTTTATATTTGGAATTTATTTTTACACTTACTTAGTATAATTGCGTCATTGTCGGATGGAAACCTTGTATGTCCAAAACTCTTTGTTTTGCATTTATCATTTTAAAAATGAGTTAAACCAGTGAAAACAGCCGATCTACAAGCACACAAGTGAGCTTGTAGATCAGCTATTTTCGGCAAAGAGCTTTGGTGTAGACAGAGGGGGAAAAGAGCGGACTAAGTACGGTTAAAGTGGTTAAATATCTAAAAACACAAATTGACATGAACCCAAAATACACTGACGATTGTGCTGTCAAACAATGAAACTATACGGAATCCGGGTCCCTGCTTCATCTCTCTCTCAGCTAAGAGGTCCTCCTTGGCCCTGAAAACGTTGAAGACCCCTGAAGTATAGAGAACAGACTGCTGAACCCCCCCCCCCCCTCCCCCTCCACTGAATACAGCCTGTTGCCTTGTTTCCATGGAGACCGCTATAACCCAGGTGACAGAACCTTCTTCCTGCGCGTCCCGGCCCGTGATTGGCCTATCGACCGGGGAGCAGCGGTGGAGAGGGGTGTGTGTGTGTGTGTGTGTGTGTGGTGGTGGTGGGGGGGATTAGAGGAGAGGGGAGCGTTCTGATTGGCCTTCGCCCGTTTGGCGATGGCGGGAGGCCCGGCAGACGCGCTCCTGTAGAAAGCATTGATTTAATCCATTCAGAACGTGTACACATTATGGTGTATCATTATGTTATGCTTTAACTATTGAAAAATAGCAGATATACAAGCTCACAGCGCGGCACCGAGTGCCGCGCTGCGAGCTTGTAGATCTGCTATTTTTGAAAAAATGTGAAAATTAGAATTTTGACCTGGTGTCTTTTGAATACTTCTAAGATTTTTTGAAAAACCTATGTTTCTATGTCAGCAATCTGGCCAGGCATCGTCAAAGAAAAGGTCCTTTTCACTTAACTGGAGCTCAGTTGGTCTGTTCTTGAGAGACTGCTATGTCAGTGGTGCTCAAACTTCTTCATGTGAAGGACCCCCAAAATGATATATATTTGGCCACGGACCCCAACATGTTCACAACTTTTTCAAAAATAGCAGATCTACAAGCTCGCAGCGCGGCGCTCGGTGCCGCGCTGTAAATGGGTTAATCGGCTGGCAGGCGGGCAGACGACAGGGGGACGCTCTCGTACGCACGCTCACGCACACACACACGCGCACGTGCGCGCACAGACATACAGAGATAGGGACTGTTGGGCTTGGAGGGGTGCAGAGGGAAATTTGGCCCAGCGGGGGTCACCTCTGTGTGTGTGTGTGCACACGTGTGTGTGTGTGTGTGTGTGTGTGTGTGTAATATTGTGCTCTCCAGGAGAGGCGTTGCTG
Organism: Nannobrachium achirus; assembly: GCF_963921795.1. Taxonomy (NCBI): domain Eukaryota; kingdom Metazoa; phylum Chordata; class Actinopteri; order Myctophiformes; family Myctophidae; genus Nannobrachium; species Nannobrachium achirus. The sequence continues at coordinate 32,346,968 of NC_137823.1, forward strand.
GCAGTTATAGAAGCGCCCCCGGGAGCAGTGCACGCTGGGTAATATCACACTCCGCAGGGAACTGAGGGCAGGCACACATATATATAGCGTACACACACACACACACACACACACACACACACACACACACACACACACACACACATGCGCGCGCACGTGCACAGCTAAACATATGGACCGTGGAGGAGAGGACAGACATACTAATGTAAGAAGCCAGACAGCAGCAGACAGAGATGTCGGAAGAAGTAAACAGCGCAGGCACTTCTTCTCATTCCTTTTGTTTTGTCCTCCACGGCCGAGGCGTATAACTGTGAGCTACCACGACCACAGTATTTATTAAGCGTTAGACAAATCACCACTGCAGAGCAGGGCAGCACCACTGGGCATTTTAAGTACAGACGTTTTGTTGGTACTTGCGAAAGAAAGCCCTGGTGGGCTGGTATGTAACTAGACAGACAAATATAGACCGATATCGTTTTCTGTCAGGGGTAGAAACCTGAAACCTCACCATGTCCAAAACTGTTTATTTTCAGGATTCAAAAACAGCAAAAGTAGCAGATCTACAAGCTCAAAGCGTTGTGTCCCTTCGCTTGTTGATCTGCTATTTTTGATACATTTGTGTGACACTGTTGTATGATCAAGACAAGAACAAAAACAGCAACGATATACAAATAGACAGGCAGCTCAGCTCAGTTCTTGAGCTAAAACCTCTAATACAGTGTTTCTCAAACTTTCACATTTCAAGGTCTCCCCTTAACTCTGACAGTGTACAAATTGAACCAAATGGACCCGTTAGGGTTCATTTGGTTCCATTTGTACACTGTCTGAGTTACAGACTTGTATGGGTCAATTTAGAGTCCCATAAAGGAACTCACTGAGTCCCTGGATTCCACTTTGAGAACCACTGCTCTAATAGACACATGATACACAGACTTCTATGAGACAGAAGCATAAACATTTGTGGTTCATTTGCGCTACGTTTTCTATGTGGTGAAATGCACAGGTTTCTCAGCTGTTTTCAATAAAGCCTTGTTTACCGACATCGTCGAAGCAGCAGTCATTTGTGTTGAAAATATATCCACTGCGCGATTAAATAGGCCTGCTCTAATCTAAAATCACAAACGATTTCCATCAAACCTCTCTCTGAAATCATTGATTAATGTTTTAGCAAAACTGCATTTTATATATGGATTAATGTTTTAGCAAAACTGCAGTTTATATTTGAAACGTGGTGTTGACTAGATATTACTCCAATGGTCTAAACATCCTCTGAGATGAGGTGCATTGTAGCTTTGGTGTAAAGCAGTGGTTCTCAACCTGTGGGTCGGGACTAGGGCGGGTACGAGGCTAGGTCGGGACCAGGGGGTCTCCAAATTATTTTGGGGGGATCCCCAGATGATTAACTTAATGTGCAACATTGTTTTCTCAGTCAACAGTAAACAAACCAACGTAAAGTTTACGTGTATAGAGGGTATCTGCACATTTCTTAAGTGAAAATGTAGAGACTTTTTAATACCTCAAAAATGACAAATTCAACATTGGCAGACATTGTGAAAACAACGCCTCGCAACGCGAGTTGTTGTGAGCATGTAGATCTGCTATTTTCACAATAGAACTGTGTTGTACAAAATGTAATGCCTCAACTCTTAGTGCATCGTTAGGGTGGGTGGGTGGGGGGGGGGGTCCCAACTTAAAATATGATTATATTAGGGGTCGCGGCCTGAAAAGGTTGAGAACCACTGTAAAATAACGTACATTTACTCAAGTTCTATACTTAAGTACCCGATCCACAAGCTCACAAATTACAATGTGTTGCGATCCGACACATTGTGGGCTTGTAGATTGTCTATTTTCAAAAGTTTTGCATACATTTGAAAACATGTGAAATTGGTCATTCTGCATAATGAGTACTTTAAACTTTTGGTACTTTTAATCACATTTTGGTACTTTAGTACCTTTACTTGAATTCTGGGACTTTTACTTGAAACAGTAGTATGTCTACATTGCAGTATTGATACTTTCACTTAAAGGCCCGCTGACACGCCCCCGAAATTATAATAGTATGATACAGTAGGTCACGTAGTCTCTCTGAAAACGGTCTGAAATAGTCTGAAACTCACGTCACAGTGTAATCTGCCCCTCGCCCCCAACAACAGCTGACCAGTACAGTAAGTAGTCTAAGTACAGTCAATTAATTTGATTGGCATATAATTGTGCATTCCCACAATGACATCATAAACATATTAACTTTATTTTAAGATTACTTTTTAAAGTGACAGTACCCCTTTAGATGACAGTCCTACTTTAAGTAAAAAAATGCGAGTGCTTTTTCCACCACTGCATTATAGCCCATAACTGCCTCGAGACTTTAATGAAGTCCAACAATAATGTTTATCTTTTGGTACGGGATGGGGAGGAGGGAGTTGTGGTGGATGGTAGCAGAACTACCCCGGGGTAAGCAGCGTAGCGCGGTCACCGGTCAGGCTGTCCTGTCCGGCATAGAGCAGGGGTGTCGCACCAAATTCTGGGCCCTGGGTACTTTAACTATTGACAAATAGCAGATCTACAAGCTCACAGCGTGGCACCGAGTGCCGCGCTGCGAGCTTGTAGATCTGCTATTTTTGAAAAATCGTGGAAAAAGTCTTTGAATATTTCAAATCCTACGTTTTTTTCCCCCTTTTTTTCCCTTTTTTTAAAAACCTATGCTTCTATATGTCAGTGGTGCACAAACCTTTTCATGTGAAGGTCCTGAAGGACCCCCAAAATTATATGTATTTGGCCACGGACCCCCATCTCAAAATATTTAGTTCCAGGGACCCCCCCCCCCCCCCAGAAGCACAATTTTAGTTACAAATGTTCGCTTAAAAAAATACATATATTCAAAGATTCGCACACATTTTCACGACTTTTCAAAAATAGCAGAACTACAAGCTCGCAGCGCGGCACTCGGTGCCGCGGCGCGAGCTTGTATATCTGCTATTTTTCAATAGCTAAAGTTAGTAGGGCCCCTCCACCTTGGGGAGAAAGGTATCTGCAAGCAGACAGCCCGCAACACTCCAAGTTACGGTGGGACTACACCAAGCCGTTTCGCGCGCGTCAGTGCGTATGCGTGCGTATGCGGGGCGCGCGCGCGTATGCGCGTTTTGGATAGATCCAATGTATATCAATTCAGCCGGCTACACCAGGCGTACGGATAGCGCGAACCACGGATACGCATTCCCTAAAAATAGGATCGGTTCTATTTTTTAAGCACGCCTATGCGTTTTGTACACAGACTATCTGGTCTTCCTCACATATACTCCCTCCTTGGTGTAGCCTGGAGCGTTTACGCATACGCGAGCCTCTTCACGGACAGTACGCGCGTATGTGCACATTTTTTGGTGTAGTCCCACCGTCAGATGAAGGCTTTTAGGTGCACGGCTCAAAGTAGCATATGAGAAAGAAGTAGTCGCCAGCACTCAAGGAATCTCCTTTTTACATGATTTTATTTACCTCAATGGACAGAGTCCTCCCCTCCACCTTGGGCCCTAGTAACTCAGTCCCACTTTCCCCCCCAGTCGTGTGACGTCCCTGGTATACAGTATATGAGGAGCAGAGAAACGGGGGAGGGATAGCATGTTCCTGTGCACACGCTACCATTGCAACCCTCCCAGTGATAAAACGCCTTGACGAGAAGCAGCTGGTGACTCTGTGTGTATCAGAGGAGAAGCGTCGGTTGTCTCTGCAACCCTCCCCAGACCGCCACAACAAGGACTTGGCACAGAGGCAGTGGACTCACACACACACCAGGGAGGAATTGGCATTAACGGCTAAAAAAAATTGGGAGAAAATTAAAGGAAATAAAAATAGACACGTACGCAGGCCCGATAAACGGAACACATTCCAAACGGAGAGGCTGTTTGCTCAGAAAGAAACGCCTTGATATAGGCTGACAGACAATAAAACGGCGACAGGGACACCGTTAAAGCAAGGGAAACAGCATTCCCCATAACAGGAATCTCTCTCTGAGGTGGAAAAAGTATTCACATATTTTACCTTAAGTAAAATTATCAATACTGCAATATAGAAGTACTCTGTTACAAGTAAAAGTCTGGAATTCAAAATGAACTTGAGTAAAAGTATGAAAGTATTGGCATCAAAAAGTACTTAAACTACCAAACGTAAAAGTACAAAATGTTTGAAAATAACAATGCTGCGATGCGTTGTGAGCTTGTAGATCGTCTATTTTCAAACATGGGTATAAAATAGTGCTAAAGTGGTTTATGTGTGTTTTATAATATTGTAATTTATATCTGCAAAGTACCGGTAACTTAGTAACTAAGGTTTTCAAATAAATGCAGTGGAGTAAAAGTACAACATTTGGATCTGAGTAGAAGTATTCTAAATTGGATATTCTCAGGTAAAGTACAAATAACTCAAAAGTGTACTTAAAGGAGTAGTTCACCACTTTTCAACCTGTCTTCATATAATAGGTCCTCACTAATGTTCATGATAAAATATTTAAAAAAAATTCTACTCGGTACGAGAGCTGTGGGAAGTTCAGAATCCATCATCTTGTGACATCATCATTTTCCCAAAAAAAATATATATATATTTTTGAAAAAAAATATTTAGATTTGTATTATCGCGAGAACAATGGCTTCCACTTAAAAATTGCAACTTTTCAGGAATAGAAAGCCTGCAGTTTCTATGAGCTGGATTGGCAATCGATGACGATGGGTTTCTGACCTGCCCACAGCCGCCCTCTCAGAAAAAAAAAAAAAAGCTATTTTTGAGTGAGGACCAATTATATGAACAGGTTGAAAAGTGGTGGAGTGGGAGTGCCCCTTTAAGTACAGTACTTGACTAAATGTACTTAGTTACTTTACACCACTCACTGGTCTCTCTCTGTCTCTGTCTCTCTCTCTCTCTCTCTCTCTCTCTCTCTCTCTCTCTCTCTCTTCGCAACAACACAACCAAAAGTGTTGTGTGGTTTCAGATGGAGCTTTCGGTTTTAGATTCCGTCTCTGTCGGGCCGGGAAACGTCATTATGTCCAAAAAAATGTTTCCTTTAAAAGGATTCAAATTCCAAAAGGGCAAAAGTTGCAGATGGCGAGCTCGACGAAAGTTGCTTTTGCGTCACGCTGTTGTACGATCAAGTACATCGTTAATTTCCAAAAAACAAACAAAAAAAAAACAAAAAAACATGGAGATAAGAGGTTTCTGCCCGACGACAGAGATTAACTTTTTTGATCTCTCTCCACACGCACACACACACACACACACACACACACACACACACACACACACACACACACACACACACACACACACACACACACACTCACACACACACCCCTCACTCCACGTCTCCTGACTTGCCTTTGACAGGCCAGATGAAAGAGCTGATGAGGGTTTTTCTGGGATCGCGTGAAGAGGATAGTATGTTTTCACGCCGTTCCTCCTCCACCGTAATCTATTGGCTGGCTTCACCAACACACAGGAACTGACAGCTTCATTAGAGCCAGCTTTGATCTAAAAATACAAGCCCGGAGTGAAAAAAAAAAAGTTGGAGTCTTAACCTCCTCGCACGCACAGACGCACGCACGCACACACACTCACCCCTGTCTGGGTGGAAAAACAAAAACACTGTGCTCTTTTCAGCGGAAGTAGGACGGAGTATGCATGAACGAAAATATGTGAGCGTGTGTGTGTGTGTGTGTGTGTGTGTGTGTGTGTGTGTGTGTGTGTGTGTGTGTGTGTGTGTGTGTGTGTGTGTGTGTGTGTGTGTGTGTGTGTGTGTGTGTGTGTGTGTGTGTGTGTGTGTGTGTGTGTGTGTGTGTGTGTGTGTGTGTGTTCAGTTGTAGGACCTGCGTGCTTGTTCTCAGAGCAGGCTGCTGTCTTTTGGCATAGAGGAGAAGTTGAGGTGAATGTGCTATTTTCCCCTCAGGTTCTCAGCGGTGCAGGTGTGTGTGTGTGTGTGTGTATGTATGTGTGTGTGTGTGTATGTATGTGTTGTGCGCACGTGCGTATGTGAGCGCTTGTGTATGCGCTCGCCTGTGTGTGTGTGCACGCGTATGCCAAGGTTATTATAGTTATCTGAAATGAACTAAACAACAAAAAACGACATTTTAGTCTGTTGAAATTGAATAAAAACGAATTGAATACAAACACTCACGCACGCACGCACGCACGCACGCACGCACGCACGCACACACACACACACACACACACACACACACACACACACACACTCGTCCTGGGACTCCTGCTGCCTCCTGCATGGCGTCTCTCAACACAGTGGTTCTCAACCTGTGGGTCGGGACTCCCAGGGGGGGTCCCCAAATTATTTTGGGGGTCCCCAGGTGATTAACTTGATGTGCAACATTGTTTTCTCACTCAACAGTAAACAAACCAACATACAGTTTAAGGGTATCTGCACAATTCTAAAGTGACAATTTAAGGAGCTTTTAATACCTCTAAAATAACAAACACTGGCCATAGTGTCAAATATTAAAGTCAGAAATTGTGAAAATAGCCGATCTAAATGCTCACCGTTGTGAGCATGTAGATCTGCTATTTTCACAATAGAACCGTGTTATACAAAATGTAATTCCTCAACTCTTAGTGCTCGTCAGGGTGGGGGGTCCCCAGTTAGAATGTGATTATTTTGGGGGTCGCGGCCTGAAAAGGTTGAGAACCAATGTCTCATCACATCCATAAAGCTGCTCTTTGGCCCTCCTCTTCTCCTCTCACCTGGCAGTTTGACCGCCACCACTCTGGGTGGGGAACTGCTCAGGGGGCCATGCAAGTTGGGAATACATGCGAGCGTGGTGTCTGATGTGCTTGTTGTTAGGGATGGAGCTTGTAATTTCTTTATTGATAATGAGCATCTATTGTCGGTTCCACGCACATCACGCTTTGTGTGTCGTGCCACAAATGTTATACACTCCCACCAAACACACGTCAAACCGATCTAAACAAAAAACGTGCGTGCGTGCGTGTGTGTAACAGAGGTGATGCGAACCTCCCCATCCGGGCTTTGAACCTGGGTCTCCCGCGGGAAAGTGCAATATCTTAACCAAGGGATATCCCTATGGAATGAGGGAGATACTAGACTTTATGAGGCTTCAGGCTGGGGCTGCGACTCTCTCCAACACGTGTGTGTGTGTGTGTGTGTGTGTGTGTGTGTGTGTGTGTGTGTGTGTGTGTGTGTGTGTGTGTGTGTGTGTGTGTGTGTGTGTGTGTGTGTGTGTGTGTGTGTGTGTGTGTGTGTGTGTGTGTGTGTGTGTGTGTGTGTGTGCCGTACACGCTAGTGTGTTGTGGTTTTGGAAAGGTTTTCTCAAGCTGCTGTGTTTGCCACGTGCTAAGGCTGATACTTAACATCTCTCTCTGTCTCTCTCTCTCTCTCTCTCTCTCTCGCTCTCTCTCTCTCTCCCCCTATCAGAGCATAGGTAAAGGTTCGCTGTGGTCCATAGATCCAGAGTACAGGCACAACCTCATCCAGGCTCTGAAGAAGACCCCGTACCACCCCTACTCCCCTGGACTGGTGACCCCTTCCGCCTCCCCGCACGGTCTGGTCCACACACACCAACACAGGTAACACACACACACACACACACACACACACACACACACACACACACACACACACACACACACACACACATGAGCGAACATCGCATGTTTACGAGATTGATTGATTAACTGGTTTGTTGATTGACTCACCGAATGACTGACTCGTTTGTTAATTGATTATAAAAATAACCTGGGGCGACAGCAGCCCCTCCCCTCCCCTCCCTCTCACCACTGGCTGATTCTAGACAGGACACTCTTTGTTTTTCTCCCCCCACCCAGCATAAACACCTCTCTCTCTCTCTCTCTCTCTCTCTCTCTCTCTCTCTCTCTCTCTCTCTCTCTCTCTCTCTCTCTCTCTCTCTCTCTCTCTCTCTCTCTCTCTCTCTCTTTCTTTCTCTCCATGCAGTAGTAATTCTGTTTCTTGTCATCACAGTACTAGGGATGGGACACATCATGATTATCGTGACAAAAGAAATCACGATTTACGATATTATCGCGATAATCAATCGCCATTATCCTGGGGCGGAACATTTGCCAAGAAATAGCCGATCTACATGCACACAACGCGTCGCGTAGTGACGCGTTGTATTTTTTGGCAAAGATATTTGTTAGAGAGTGAAAAAGTACCTTTTACCCACTCTGAGGCAACGCGGACACTCTCTGTATGTAAATGGGCGGACCCGGAGAATCTCCCCGGGAGTCTCTGGCCAATAGCATGTGTTCTCCTCCCCCCACCCCCCTCTGCTCCTCTGCTCAGTGCAGAGAACGCTGCTGCGTCATGACGCCAACGAATTCGGAGCGACGCGCCTCTGCATTCTGATTGGTTCTACACTTCCTTCTACAGTGATTTTAACGCGATCGCCCAGGCTTATTTTTCTTCTGATCGCCAAAAGAAGCCTGGGTTTCCGAGGCTACCTTTTACCAATTATAGAGGGTTTAAATGGTACCGGATATGCAGCTCAGCAAATAAAACATGAATTGATCCCAGTGCATGACGGAGGACGATATCACGATAAATGAAATCTCTGCGATACGATTATCGTGAGTGTTTTTTTATCACGATAAACGATAATATCGCTTATCGTCCCATCCCTACACACTACATACAGATCCTTCTTGAAAAATTTGAATATTGTGTAAAAAAGCATTGCAGATGCCATAGCATCCCAAATCATAACTGACTTCAGAAACGTCCCCCTGGACTTCAAGCAAGTCTGACTTCAGAAGGTTGACATTTCTATTATAAATCCTTGTTTTGAGTGGTCTCGTGTCATATTGTAATATTCTGAAATCTGGACTTTTGATATTCACGAGCTGTATGCCATAAAAATTCAAAGTTTTAACAAAAAAAAAAAGATTTGGAATAATTCACTGAATGTCCAATGTATCTAGAATATTATGAAAGTTTCAAGAAATATATGAAAGTTTCAAGAAAATGTACTTTTGCACAATTTTCAAATCTTTCGAGAAGGATACAGCTGCTGCTGCTGCTGTATGTACTGTAGTATACTGTATTTGTTGGTTCTTTGGTTCACCTGTTGACTCCTCAACCTCCCGTCATTGATGCACTCCAAAGTCTCTCCTCGATCCTCTTCCTCTGGCACGAATGCTCTCTCTTTGCCTTCCCGCTTCATTCCTCTCCCCTCCCACTATTAGTCCTCCAGGCATATATATTATACAGTATATATATCGTTGTTGTCGGGCAGAAACCTTGTATCTCCAAGTTTCAAATGTGTACGTTTTTTTCGTTAAGTAAAGCCCTGCTTCATCACACAAGACCGTAGCACAAAACTAGTGAAAACAGCCGATCTACAAGCACTGTGCTAGCTTAGGTCCTTTCTAAAACGATAAACACAAAACTAACGGTTTTGGACATACAAGGTTATCCACCCGACAACGACGATATATATATAACAAGTGGTGGAGCACCAGGCGCGCTGTCTACTTTATTTATCTGTTCTGTGATGTATGCTCCACCCCACCACCATCACCACTCTTTCCACCCTCTCTCTCTCTCTCTCTCTCTCTCTCTCTCTCTCTCTCTCTCTCTCTCTCTCTCTCTCTCTCTCTCTCTCCCCATCAATTTATCATTCAATTAAAGCCCTCTCCATCTGCCTTCACTCTGAACGAGCGCTGCTGTGTGTCTGGGGCTGCTTCACCTCCTACCTCTTCCTTTCTTCTCCTGTGCTCTCTCGCTCCCTCGCACCTGCCCTCCTCCTCCTCCTCCTCTACCTCTCATGTCTTCTTCTTATCCTCTGGCTTTCTTTCCCTGCCCGCCACCTTCTCTTCACTCTTTTCTTCTTCACTCTACATCAAGGGGGCTTGGACCCTTAAGGGGTCCTCAGAGTTACTACAGGGGGGTCCTCCAAATCTTCCAATCCTTTTTTATATTAACAACTTGAACCCTAGCGTCCATATTCTGAGAACTTTAGTCAAAAATAGCAGATCTACAAGCTCACAACGCCGCGTTGTGAGCTTGTAGATCGGCTATTTTTGGTAAAGAGGTTTGGTGTAGAGGGGAAAAAGAGCAGACTAAGTACAGAGTGAAAGGTCAAGTTTATTAAGTATTGTTGGTTCAAGTGGTTAAATATATGAAAACACAAATTGACATGAATGCTGAATGCTGTCAAACAATGAAACTATATGGAAATCGATGAAAAAGGTTGTGGGTCCCTGCTTCATCTCTCTCTCAACTAAGGGGTCCTTGGACTGAAAACGTTGAAGACCCCTGCTTTAGATCAACTACTTAGCTCTCCTTGCCTCTCCTTGCCTCTCCTCTTCCCTCTTCTCTTCTCTTCTCTTCTCTTCTCTTCTCTTCTCTTCTCTTCTCTTCTCTTCTCTTCAGCTCTCCTCTCCCCTCCCCTGTCTAGTTCTCAGGCTCCATTATGGGTACCAGTGGGATATGTCATGGAGAGGTACCATTAGCCAACCTTTTCCTTTTCGACTCCCCCCTCCTCCCCTCCCCTCCCCTCTCCTCCCGGTCTAGTTGTGCAGGTCGGGCTGGCTGGCGGAGCCAGCGGACTGTGTAAGACAGTATAATTGGTTCGCGCGCAAAATGTGAAAGTGTCATTTTGAACAATGAGGTATGGGGAAGTGGAACAAATTGGAGGGTTGGATTTTGAACATGGGGGGGTGAGGTGGGGGTGGGGGGGGGTTACGATGGAGGAATCAGGGTGGCGCTGGTACCGTATGAGGACTCATTTGCATGGTATCAACGCAGTGGGGGAACCGGAGAGGGAGAGAGAGAGAGAGAGAGAGAGAGAGAGAGGGAGGGAGAGAGAGAGAGAGGAGGGTCCATTTCCTGGAGCCGACACTCGGGGGTCTCTTGTGATATTCTACCTGGGGAGAAGCGCGCGCAAGCACACTCACACGCACACCCCACCCGCTGCCGTGTGTGCGCCGCGCACGTGTGTCTCTGAGTGTGTGTGTGTGTTCACAGTATCTGTCCGGCTGGTGTGCACGTGTGAGTGCAGGTGTGAATGTGTCAGTGTGTGTGTGTATATATTGTCGTTGCCGGGTCGAAACCTTGTATGTCCGAAACCGCTTCAGCTAGTTGGCGCTTGTAGATTAGGGATGCACCGATTTCTTATCGGTATCGGCTCCCATATGACTTAATTAAGTCATATTGGGATATCGGATATCGGACACGACGTCACCGATCCAAGTCACAGATAAAAAATTATAATAAAAAAGTCTCTGGCTTATAAATATGCAATATAATCACACAATTGTAAGCCCATAACCAAACATGTTAGCATATACTTAATAAATAAACAATATCCACTATCTTATCCAGCAAACCTTTTTCGTCGCTCCTCTACTCTTGAGACGTGACACGTGTTTCCTTTGCATTTAACACTCAGTTGCACTGACTGCACACTGTTATTTTTTTTACTGAAACCTATCCTAAAATTAATACATTGCTTTAATTGAAAGGTGATGCATTTTTTTAAAACTTGCTATGTAGCCTACTGTATCGGGTATCATATCTGTATCGGGAAATATCCAAATGTATATATCGGATCTGAATTGAAAAAACCTGTATCAGTGCATCCCTCGTAGATCTGCTATTTTCTTGTAGATCTGTTATTTTCACGAGTTTTTGTGCGACAGTCTTGCGCATGCAACATGTCCCTGTACACTCCTGCACGCTTTGTCTGTCCGCCATGTCAGTCAGTCCGTCTGTCTGTCTGTCCGTCCGTCCGTCTGCGCGCATATGGATATGGATAGGGTTTCTCACTCAGCCGTCCTATATGGGGAGCATAATGTGAGCGAATCAATATGAGGTGTAGCACCGCTGTCTCCGAGTCAAGGATGTTGTAATGGCCCTGAATGTGTCTGGGTCACGGGTTCAAGGACCGCCGGCAGCAACACGCACGCAGCATCACTGGAACGAGGGGGAGAGAGAGAGAGAGGGAGAGGGTGGGTGGGAGAGGGAGATAGGAAGGGAGGGAGGGAGGGAGTGAGTGAGCAGTGGTGTAAAGTAACTAAGTACATTTACTTAAAGGGATACTGTCACCTAAAGGGGTACTGTCAAGTTAAAAAGTCATCTTAAAATATGAGTTAATGTACTCCACTACATTTATTTAAAAACTTTAGTTACTAGTTACTTTGCAGATATAAATGATTATATCATAAAACATACATTAATCCACTTTAGCCCTCTTTTATACCTTGGCTATTTGAAAATAGCTCTACAAGCTCACAACACATCTGCTATTTTCAAACAGTTTTGTACTTTTACTTTTGGTACTTTAAGTACATTTTGATGCCAACACTTTCACACTTTTACTCAAGCACATTTTGAATTCTGGGACCTTTACTGAGTAACAGAGTATTTCTACATTGCAGTATTGATACTTTTACTCAAGTAAAAAACGTGAGTACTTTTTCCACCATTGAGCGAGTGAGTGAGTGAGTGAGAAAAGGCAGAGAAAGAGAGAGAGAGAGGGTTGGTGGTAATGACTGAGGGGAGAGGGGGATAATGAGGGAGAGACGGCAGGTGAGGGAACGAGGGAGGGAGAAAGGAGGGAGGGAGGGAGAGAGAGAGAAAGGGAGGGAGGGAGGGATGGAGAGAGAGAGAGAGAGAGGGAGGGAGGGAGGGAGAGAGAGACGGAGGGAGGGTGAAGGAGAGCCATGAAGCGTCTTTTCCTTTGTCCTCTACTTCTTGTCTCACACCTCTCAGTTTTTCATGGACTGCAATAACTCACAACACTCAACCCCCCGCTCGCACCTACCTCTGTGTGTGCGCGCACGTGTGTGTGTGTGTGTATGTGCGTGCGGGTGCATGTGTGTGTGCGCGGCATGCCTGCGTGTGCCTCTGCGCGTACGTATAATTCATTCATTGCTGACATATGCAAGACGTCGAGTTTCCGCGAGGTGTGCGCGCGTCATATAAAACTGCGTGTGTGAGTGCTCGCGTTTGTGTGTGTGTGTGTGTGTGTGTGTGTGTGCGTGCATAACACAAAAGTGTGTGCACGCACGTGTGCGTGCATAACATAAACGTGCGGCGCGCGAGAGTGTTTGCGTACGTGTGCGTGCGTGCGTGCGTGCGTGCGTGCGTGTGTTTGTGAGTGTGTGTGTGTGTGTGAACAGAGTGCATGCTGGGTAGCGGGTCAGCTCCGTGGTGCATTCCTTCACACCCCATCAGCATCTGGATGAGAGGAGGAGGAAAGGGGGGGGGGGAGATGCAGATGGAAGGGAGGTAACGGTATCGGAGGCAGTGGCGTCAGCTAAGGTATGGCAACATGACTGGTGTCTTGCGTGCGCGTGCAAGACACCAGTCATGTTGCCATACCTTAGCAACAGGCATGATGAATTCATTTTAAATTACAACTTTGTCTTTTTACAACATGGGTTCATATTTTAGATAGTCATTAGAGAAAAGAAAAGATGAGTGTTAAAATGTTTTCATTTACTTCTTTCTATTGTTTTAGTGATTTTAAGGATTTTGTCTATTTTTAGACACAATAAGCCCATTCCCAAGATGCACCGCAATCTTTCATGGGCAGCTGTGACTTATGGGGGCTGGTGTAAATAGTAACAAAGAAATTGCCGACTTATTGTGTCTAAAAATACATATTTAGCCACTTGTACGCATGCCCTCACCCACTGAAATCAAAATACAAAAATCACTAAAACAATAGAAAGCAGTAAATGAAAACATTTTAACACTCATCTTTTCTTTTCTCTAATGACCATCTAAAATACATGTTGTAAAAGAACAAAGTTTATTTTTTTCCCCCCTGTAGCCAAGGTATGGCTGCTCCCATACCTTGCCATACCCAATTGATGCCTCTGTATCTGTTGGGGTGGGGGGGTGGGGGCTTTCTCTCTGTCTCTGGAAGACAGAAAGACAGTTAAAAAGCTCTCTCTCTCTCTCTCTCTCTCTCTCTCTCTCTCTCTCTCTCTGATGGAGGGAGATGATGGGGTGGGTGGGTGTGTGGGGGAGAGGGGGAGGGGGGGGGGGGGGTCAGTAAGCACGCTCCTGCCACGAGTTTAGCCCCGCGCTCGCCTTTTTTTTTCCTTCCTTGGCAGATTAATGCACAGGGTTGCCACGGCAACCCGCCGATGCATCCATGGTAACCAACGCGACGCTGGCTATAAGGCAAAGGAAGGCCAGGAGGCAGGTGCTGCTAGAGAGAGAGAGAGAGAGAGAGAGAGAGAGAGAGAGGCGGGGGGGGAGTTGAGGAATGAAGGGGAGAGAGAGAGGGGAGAGGGAGAGAGACAGAAAGGGGAGAGAGAGATGAAGAGAGGTAGAGAGAGAGGGGGAGAAGGAGAGAGAGAGATTGGGAGAGAGAGAGAGAGAGAGAGAGAGAGAGAGAGAGTTGAGGGATGAGGGGAAGAGAGAGAAGGGAGAGGGAGAGAGAGACAGAAAGGGGGGGAGAGAGAGATGAAGAGAGGTAGAGAGAGAGGGGGGAGAAGGAGAGAGAGAGAGAGTGGGAGAGAGAGCTAGAGAGAGAGAGAGAGGGGAGAAGGGGGTAGAGAGAGGTAAAACGTGTGTGGAGGCAGGGAGGAGGTAAAGAAAGGAATGAGGAGAGGAAAAGAAAGAGGAGAGGAGAGGGGGAAACAGACAGGCTGTTAGCGCAAGAAAAATATGTTATTGCCGTGGCAACGCAACATGGCAACTCTCCATGGCAACAGCAGGTGGCTCGGGGCTGAAATGTGCTTTCGCTAGCTTTTCCTGTTTGGTGTTTTTTTTGTTGTTTCCCCCCCTTTTTTCTTTGTTGCTTCTTTGTTACACCTTTTGTTTGGAGTTATAACGCTATGCCTCCATACCTCTTGTTACGTCTTGAGAGCGTCCTTGCTGTTAGCTTCTTCTTAATGCTGTGTCAACGCCTGCACATTTACTGTACACCAGGAGTCTTCAATGTTTTCAGGCCAAGGACCCCTTAGTTGAGAGAGAGATGAAGCAGGGACCCCCACAACCTTTTCATAGATTCCATATAGTTTCATCGTTTGACAGCACAATCATCAGCATATTTTGAATTCATGTAAATTTGTGTTTTCGGATATCTAACCACTTGAACCGTCAAGACCTAATAAACTTGACCTTTCATTCTGTACTTGGTGTGCTCTTTTTCCCCTCTACACCAAACCTTTGCCAAAAATAGCAGCGCGAGGCGTTGTGAGCTTGTAGATCTGCTATTTTTGGCTAACGTTCTCAGAATATGGACGCTAGGGTTCAAGTGGTTAATATAAAATAGGAGAAAATAAATGTTTTTATCACACAAAGATTTGGAGGACCCCCTATGGGTCCCGGACCCCCTGTTGAAGACCCCTGGCCTGTGTACACAAAGAAACAAAGATCCAAAGCTAGGCAGCATGTTTTTTTTTAGCTCTGTGTTTTCTTTGTAGCTGAAGTTGAAACCAGCTCAACTTTTTCTTTGTATAGCTTGTAGCAGCTACAGACGTCAGATGTTTCTTTTGTCTTCGTGTCGCTGGCTTCTGTTGAAAAAGAACGGTAGCCTTTGTAGCATTAGCCTCGGTGCGACGCGTTCTGAGCTTCTGCATCGTGCAATAGCAGCAATACGCACGACACGCGACTTTAGTATACATCAGCCTTTATAATGTTACTCCCAACTACACCAGGCTACACTGTGACCACAGTTTGTGTGACTGTAGTGTGTGTAAAGCTAAAGCACTGGCCTCATTTATCTCACAGCTATACACACACACACACACACACACACACACACACACACACACACACACACACACACACACACACACACACACACACACACACACACACACACACACACACAGGGTCTTGAGCGCTAAATGACACATCTGTGTGTTTCTGGTTGGCTGCTTGGTTGGCTTGCTGTGTTGGCTCACACTGTCTGTCTGTCTGTCTGTCTGTCTGTCTGTCTGTCTGTCTGTCTGTCTGTCTGTCTGTCTGTCTGTATGCCTAAATATGCCTCATGTCTGTCTGTCTGTCTGTCTGTCTGTCTGTCTGTCTGTCTGTCTGTCTGTCTGTCTGTAGCCTAAATATGCCTCATGTCTGTCTGTGTCTGTCTGTCTGTCTGTCTGTCTGTCTGTCTGTCTGTCTATACTCAGACCCGGACCTTTGTAGTCGGAACTAATGTGGTCCCCTAACCATGGACACTCAATGGAACACTGGAGAACAGCTAGAGTGAGAGAGAGGGAGAGACGGAGTGAGAGAGGGAGAGACGGAGAGAGAGACAGAGAGAGAGAGGGAGAGACGGAGAGAGAGACAGAGAGAGAGAGGGAGAGACGGAGAGAGAGAGAGGGAGAGGTGTAGATAGAGCAAGTGAGCAGAGGTAAGAGGGGGAGAGAGAGAGTGGTGGGTTGTGCTCTTTAATCAGAAGGTGAAGACCACTCAAGCTGGAAAAGCCCTGCAGCATATCTCTCTCTCTCTCTCTCTCTCTCTCTCTCTCTCTCTCTCTCTCTCTCTCAATCCAAACATCGCACTTCGGTAGGCCGGACAACTTTGTTTGGATCCAGACAGCAGGGTTAAGCTGCCTGTGACACACACACGCACACACACACACACACACACACACACACACACACACACACACACACACACACACACACACACACACACACACACACACACACACACACACACACACACACACACAAAGACGTGTCCTTGTGTCTGTGTGAGGAATGCCATCATTAGCTCCCTCATTAGCGGAGCAATGATCAGCAAAACAGAGATGATGTGTCTTTGTGTGTGCGTGTGTGTGAGTGTGTGCTTGCGCACACGCCTGCACACACACGTGTAGGTGTCTGTGTGTGCTATGTGTGTGCTGCAGTGCGCACATTTGCACATTTGCGCACAAGTGTGAACTTTGGGGTATACTGTGACGACTGCATCTGTGAATGGTTCACACGTGCGTGCGTGCGTGCGTGCGCGTCTGCGTGCGTCTGTGTGTGTGTGTGTGTGCATGTGTGTGTGAGCGGGCCAGTGGTGGGGGGTTGTCATGAGAAATTACCCCCGCGGACCACAGCGGCGAGGCTGTAATTCTCTGAGGTAATCACAGGGAATGATGGCAACAGTTGGACATCCGGGGAATCTAATCACTATAATCAGGACCGCCGGCTTTAAGTGGGAATCAGGCTTAAAAGCCCGATACCAGTCGGCGGCGAGCGCGTGGCACGGCGTCTCGCCGCTTGGCGGGAAATGGCCGATAGACAAGCCCGCTGCGCGTCGCAGGTGCGACACGCCGCAAGCTTGTAGATTGTCTTATTTCCCCGCCATGAGACACACCGCCGTGCTGGGCTATAAGTGTACGCCGGGCGGCAGGGACGTGCAGAGAATGTTAGAGAGGCAGGGGCTGAAATTTCTAAAAGGGCCTTTTGGTGAAAATATCGACAATAGCAGACCTCCAAGCTCACAACGTTGTGAGCTTGGAAGTCGGCTATTTTTGGTACTTGATACCACACTAAACGAAGTATATTCAAGTCAATACTGGAGATGTGGCGTAACGCATGGATTTCCACACAGAGTTCAGGAGAATTTGGACAAGGCATTTCTCTTGAATGTTGCCTTCAGGTATATTATGGCATGGTAAGAGGGCATTTGCGTTTGTTTCACCATAGTTAAAACTGCATTCATGGTCTGGAGTGGGCACTTTTTACAGACGGATAAAAGGGCAGGGGCTCAAGCCCCCTTTGATGTCTATGTGTGCACGTGCCTGCCGGGCGTTATGGGCTCAGATTCCCGCCTGGCTGGATGTGTAGTAGGAGCTCTGCATGCATCGCTGCTGAAGTATGAGAAAATCACTGATCAATTTCACTTATCCCTGTGTCCTCCCTCCCTCCCTTTCTCTCTGTTCATCCTCTTCGCTCACTCTTTTCCATTCCCTACTGTTTGCTATTACGCTATTCTCTCTCTCTCTCTCTCTCTCTCTCTCTCTCTCTCTCTCTCTCTCTCTCTCTCTCCAGTGCTCCACTGTGGTCGGGGAGCCCCTTCTTCAGAAAGAACGGCGGAGTCCTCTTGCAAGGTAACATTTTTCTTTTTTTCCGTGGAGTGTGTGAGTGAGCTTTTTTGCCTTGGCTTTTCTCTCTCGCAATCTCTCAATCGCAAGTATATCTCTCTCCCTCTCCCTCTCCCTCTCTTTCTCTCTCTCTCTCTCTCTCTCTCTCTCTCTCTCTCTCTCTCTCTCCCCCCCCCCCCCCCTCTCTCTCTCTCTGTCCCACCTCTCGACGTGCTCTCGCGCGGTCGACTCCTCTTCCGTTTCGTGCGGAGGACGCCGGCCCCCCCTGCAGCTGGTCGTCTCTCACACTCGGCTTCTCCTTTCAAAAGTGCACCTTGAGAATATACCAAGCACGCTGCCGAGAGTTCTGGCACTTGGTGCCGCGCCAGAGGGAAGATATCGCCTCTCTGTGTTCGCCGGGCAGGGCGGCTTTTAAAAAAGACAAAATAAAGTAGATGGAAGTTTAAAAAGCAAACGAGGACCGACAGGAAATCTCGCTTGGGCTCAAAACACCAACATCCCATGTGGGTTCTGTATCTTTATACCCGACACCTCGTTTCCACCCCCACCAACAAACACACACACACACACACACACACACACACACACACACACACACACACACACACACACACACACACACACACACACACACACACACACACACACACACACACACACACGCCGCCACCCTTCCATCATCTCTCCTCTCTCTCTCTCTCTCTCTCTCCCCGGGCGGCGGTGGTTTAAATGGACATTCGATCCCAATCAGGGATCTTTTGTGGGAGAGCGTCTAAATGGAGGGGGACGGAGGATGCATTAGGCCTCCATCGCATGCAGCGCCTAATGGAGGAGTAATGGTCAAGGAGACCTGGGCTGGAGGCGAGAGAGAGAGAGAGAGAGACTCCCTCTGGAGCCCTCCTCACGCACGCACGCACGCACACACACACACACACACACACACACACACACACACACACACACACACACACACACACACACACACACACACACACACACACACACACACACACACACACACACTCTTCCGGTCTGGGGGAGATGAGTCTGACTGGCTATAATGGTCGGATGGATGGATGGATGGATGGATGGATGGATGGATGGTATAGATTGATGGAAAAGGAAACAAGGAAACGGTCTATAGGAGAGCAGAGGCGAGAGGCGATTAGTGTGAGTCAGAAAGAGAGAGTCTCATTTATTTGAGGGTCTTTCCTGGGGTGCAGAGAATAGCATATAATAGATGGGATGAGGGCATAACCTGGACTTGCCCCCCCCCCCAGACCTGTTTCAGTGGGTGGGGGGGGGAGTACTTGCCTTGTCAAACTCTGCTTCAGCTGTTCAGCGTAAACAAAACATGTTGATGCCGTCACGGTGCACTGTTCAGTGGATGCACACAGGAAAAATATGTCTGCGATTTGGAAGAGAGGCGTACAGAGAGGGGGGGGGGGGAGAGAGAGAGAGAGAGAGAGAGAGAGAGAGGGGGTGGGGTGGGGGGGATAGGCATTAGGGACGATATGAACATTACATATCACGGTTATTTTGACCCAAAAAAATTGCGATTTATGATATTATCGAGATAAAATAGCCCCAACATCCATTATCCTGGGGCAGAACATTTGCCAAAAAAATAGCAGATCTACAAGCTCAAAATGCATCACGGCACTTGTAGATCGGCGTTTTTTTTTTTTTTTTTTTGGCAAAGAGATTTGATAGAGAGTGGGAAAAAAAGACTGTATCAAGTACGTTACTTGATACAGTACTGGATATGCAGCTCAGAAAATAAAAGGTGAATTGATGACGGAGGATGATTTCACGATAAATGTAATCTCCGCGATACGATTATCGTGAGTGTTCTTTATCACAATAAACGATAATGACGTGATGATGTTATTGTACCATCTCTGATTGGCATTGTGGATACCTGACGCGTGGAAACCAGTCCAAAGTCCAAAACTGTCACTTTTCGGGATTCAGATTCAAAAACGTTAAAAGTAGCAGATCTACAAGCTCTCAGACCTCTTCGTCTTTGTCGGACGGATGTCCAAAACGGTAACTTTTTAGGATTCAAATTCAAACGTCTTGCTGCGTTTGAGCTTGTGGATCTGCTACTTTTGAATCTTTTGTGTGACGCTGTAGTATACAGCAGTGGTTCTCAACCTTTTTCAGGCTGTGACCCCCAAAAGTAATCATATTTGAACTGGGGACCCCCCACCCTGACGAGCACTACTTGGAGTTGGAGGGGTTGAGGCATTACATTTTGTTTAACATGATTCTATTGTGAAAAAAGCCGATCTACATGCCTGTGGGCATGTAGATCGGCTATTTTCACAATTTCTGCCTCTAATATTTGACAATGTGGCCAATGTAAAAATCTTCATTTTAGAGGTATTAAAAAGGTCTTAAAAGTCCTTTAATTGTCACTTTAGAAATGTGCAGATACCATCTATATACACTTAAACCGTGTGTTGTTTTGTTTACTGTTGATCATCTGGGGGACCCCCTAAAATCATTTGGGGATCCCGACCAACAGGTTGAGAAGCACTGGTGTACGGTATGATCAGTAGGCCGTTAATTTTACGAAAAAACACACAAAGTATTGAGAGATGAGAGGTTCCTCCTGCCGACAACAGCGGTATCCACACTGAGCCCCACGGTACATCACACCGGGCCGTGTCCTTAAACCCCCCATCAAGGGCCTTATTCTACGTCCTCCTCTGAGCTGAGCTAAGCTAAAAGGAATCCCCCATCCTCCTCCTCTGTTGCTTCCACGGACCCACATTTGCATGCAAGCTTCGCCGCTGATTTATCTGCGTACCCAACCCTGCAGGGGGAAATAGATGGCCTGCTGCTGCCTTTCGGCTCGTGCACACAGGCAAGCCCCCGGTCGAGAGTGACTGTGAGTAAATCACAATTATGGTGTTTCAAACAGATCTGGGTCAATTTCCTTTAAGCAGGAACTGGAAGCCAGTTGGTTTGAATGAGTTCTAATAGACTGTGTGTACGCCAATTCAGTGGTTCAGGTTCTCAAACTTTTTCATGCCAATTGCATATTTGGAAAAGTAAACGTACCGGTATCATGCATTTTAGGAATAGCTTTGTATGCTACTCGGCATTCCATTTAGCAAAAATACCTTGATGAGGAACCCGCCCCGATAGAAAATTGCCGATTTCGTAAGAGACTCGTCGCCAATTGCAAGATATTTAAAAGTTATTCGGGGCCATGATGATAACCCCTTCTTCCCACTACTAGACTAGTGGGCTAGTGTAGGCCTAGGCAGAAGTAAATTTAATGTTTTCCATTTAATGATTTCCTTTATCGGACTGTGATGTAGGGAGCTCGCGGCCCTCCTTGCCCATCGGCCCCCACCGCTGCGCTCAGGGTCCCTGGGAAAACCGCGGTCGCGGAGCGGCCTTGTGTCTTTGAATGTCCCCCATTAAAACCTTCCACAGGGTTTATAGGAGCTTTGTGCTAGACCGCTGGGTTTCATTGTGAACAAAAAAACAACATCACAGTCACGGTGCAAGCACATGTCTGCCAGCCAGCTTGACAGCCGTCAGTTTAGCCATATATTCCGCTTGACTGCACATTCAACATTCCCAGACAGACCGACGGATGGACACCCAATGGTGTAGTTTGTCAAAGAGTGTTGCTATAGGGCAGTTATTTGTATACAAACACTGAGGCTTGCGCGGCGCGCGCTCGCACAAGGGTGGCAGAAAGAAACCAGGAAGAACAAAGTGGTCCTCAACCTTTTCAGGCCGCGACCCCCCAAATAATCATGTTTTAACTGGGGACCCCCCACCCTGACGAGCACTAAGAGTTGAGGCATTACATTTTGTATAACACGGTTCTATTGTGAAAATAGCTATTTTCACAATTTCTGCCTCTTATATTTGACAATTTGGCTAATGTTTAATTTGTCATTTTAGAGGTATTAAAAAGTCCTTAAATTGTCACTTTAGGAATGTGCTATGCACTTAAACTTTATGGTGGTTTGTGTACTGTTGAGGGAGAAAACAATGTTACACAATAATTTGGGGACCCCCTTGGGGGTCCCGACCCACAGGTTGAGAACCACTGAACAAAGGAATGAGTTGGAATCTAAACGTCTAAGATGGTTTGGAAACCACCAATAAACTCCAAAGAAGAAGAAGATGGTGATGGTGATGGTGGTGATGATGATGATGATGATGACGACGACGACGACGACGACGACGACGACGACGACGATGAAGAAGAAGAAGATGAAGAAGAACAAGAAGAAGTTGTGTTCTATTGAGAATATGTCCTGTAGTGCAGTGGAGTGCCAGAACAAATAAAAGTCATTCATTTTTACCGAACGACCATTATAAAACACTAAATGCCAACCACAGACATCTCTGGCTGTGAGCCATCCCAAGAACCCAAATGGAATGAGGAGCTCATTAGCAATGCTCCTCTACAGTATGCAGTGCACCTGTCACATCAGGTAAATCAGCTACGCTACATCAATCGGAACAGAATTCTGGTTCTTTTTTTAAAAAGTAGAATTAACTGCAAATGCATAACTCACAGGATATCGTCATTGTCGGGTGGAAACCTTGTATGTCCAAGACCGTTCCTTTTGCATTTATCATTTTAAAAATGATTCAAACTAGTGAAAACAGACGATCTACAAGCACACAACGCCTCGCACCGCGAGGCATTGTATGCTTGTAGATCAGCTGTTTTCACTACTTTTGTGTGATGGCCATATGATGAAGCAGTGCTTGACTTTGCGAAAAAATGTACAAATCTGAAACTTGGAGATACAAGGTTTCTACCCGACAACAACGATATGTATGTATGTACACACACACTGGAGTCAGACTTGTACAGTAGACCTATGTAATTTAGTTCACTGTTGTCTGTGTAATATTTACAGTGAATGCACCCAGCTAATACTGTATTTTGAAATAATTGGGTAAAAAAATAAAAACAATGTTGCCAACACTTCCAAGCGGGCATGTATATAATTTGAGTGGCTATTTCATCAGAATTCTTGTGCCAATGTGTGTTTGTTTTTCCTTCCTTCTACTCTTGTTCTTCTAGTAAGTAGACTAGCTGTCATTCTCTTGTCACAGTCATAGATTTTGACACATTAAAATAACACGAACCGCTCCCCACCGCATTGCCTTTGCAAAATATGCTTCCAGTCAATTAAAACAACCTTTATTTATAGGAGCTGGGTCTATGAACTTCATCATTCCGGACGTTCCTCCCCATTTAAGGAGGGACGGAGCCAGACCCGAACATATGTTTAAGATTGTATATGGCAGGTAAACATATAATAACATCAGCACGAGCATATCAGTGTTTAGTTGCTCATTAGAACAACTATGAATTATGAATTTAGTACGGGTGGTCAGTGGAGCAAATAACCGCTTGCTTGCTTTCCAACAGAATTGAGACGAAAACAAAAAGGGTTGAAGTAACCGACCCCACGTCAGATTCAGACTCCGAGTGTGAGTCTCTAAAGAGAGCCTCGACCTGCACTCAAACATCGACAGACTGAAATATGAGCGTGAGCAACTACAGAGAAAACTGAGAATCACTACGTTCTCCTACAGCTCTGTCAGAAGCAGTGCGGCGTATGTCCTGTTCCTCACGGGCCTGACCAGTGTAATCTTCAAGTGGTTGATCCTAAAACTCAAGAGAGCCGTGGTCGTCTGTGGCTCCATGAGACGGGAGGACCATCTGTTGGTTATCTTGATGCAGCTCAGGTTAGGCCTCAGCGACAAGGGTATCGCATTCCGATTGCATGTCACGGAAGGTGTCATATCGAGGATTTTAAGAAGCTGGCTTCCTGTTATGAGCAAGGCTTCAAAACCTCTCATCAAGTGGCACGGCAAGCGTTTAATGAAGATGCCACAATGTTTTAAACCCAAATATAAACATTGCAGGTGCATCGTTGGCTGTACGAAGGTTTTTGTTGACGGCCCGATAAAACCAAGGCCCCAAACGTGGTTGAGTTATGAACACCATAACGCTGTAAAGTATTTGATAGGGATGTCACCGGCCGGATCCATTACTTTTCTGTCGCCAGGCATAGTTGGGCGAGTTTCACACAAGAAAATGACTGTTGACTCTGGATTTTTAAAACGTCTCGGCCAAAATGATGAAATCCTAGCACCACGTGGGCTTATTGTCAGAGAGGAGCTTGCCAGACTTAGAACACCTCCTTTTACTGAGCATGCTAAGCAAAATCAGGGAACGCTAAGCAATACGATACAATAGCATTGTCATGTAATGTCATGTAATTGACATGTAACTTAGTCGAATCACAGTATTTGAGCTTAACAACATGGACATGTAACTTAATCAGACAATCCCAAGTATTTGAGCTTAGCCATACTGATCATGCAAAGGTGGAGGCTGGGGTGGAGGAGGCAGCTATCAGTGAATGATTCCAAAGCTTCAGAACCAAGCACAGGTAGAGAAAGCAAGCCATATTTAAAGGAGCCTTCTCTACTGATTGAGAGATTGGAGTATGGGAGTCATGTGACGTAATGACCAGCAGATATGATAATGAGGTATGAGAACAGAGCTGACTACAGCTGGGCTGAATGACTCCTGTGTCCTGCATAAACTAACGCTGACGCTTCATTAAATGGGAGAATGTAATGCACATTGTAAAGTGCTGTGGATAAAGATGCTCTTTAAATGCAACGTTTCCCATTTTGTTTTTGTCTTGTAGAATGTAAGGAAATGTAAGCAATTAATTTCATGTTTAATGAAAAAACATTGACACACTGTGTGAACCTGGCAACCTGCTGGTCTGTAACACGTTAAACCACAAATAAAAGAACAAAACAAAACAAAAACAATACTTAATTTGCATTTATAACGCCGTTTTACTGAAGCCAAAAAGGTGACAGCCCATGAGTTCAGCTGTCCTGGCGGCAGCCAGCGAGACGGAGGTTGAGGGCTATTTTGACTGAGTGAGTGAGGGGCCACTTTGAAACAGTTGCTTTCTCAAGGTCTGCTGGGAGTAACCTATGAACCCTTGGCTCTGTGTGGCTGTGTGTGTCTGTGTGTGTCTGCGTGCGTAAGTGCGTGCGTGTGTGTGTGCGTGTGTGCTTCTGCATGTGCCCTGCAGCCGCTCTGGCCATGTGGAGACAGCAGCCTGAGGGGTCCATGTGGAAGACATTTAACGGGACAAACGGTGGAGGCTGTGTGTGTGTGTGTGTGTGTGTGTGTGTGTGTGTGTGTGTGTGTGTCTGTCTGTCTGTGTGTACATACAAAGGGAGACGCGAAGGGCTTTGCTTGAGACGAAAACAGGCTGTGAGACAGGCAGGAGGTAGACAGACGGACGGGCAGCGAGAGACAAACAGCGTATCAGTTGGAAAGGGGCAGGAAAAAAGAACAGAGAGACATATTGTCGTTGTCGGGTGGAAACCTTTATCTCCAAGTTTCAAATATGTGTTTTTTCACTAAGTAAAGCCCTGCTTCATCAGACAAGGCCGTCGCACAAAATTTGTGAAAACAGCAGATCTACAAGCACGCGGTGCGAGGCGTTGTGTGCTTGTAGATCGGCTGTTTTCACTAGTTTAGTAAAAAAAAAAAAATGATAAAAACGAACGGTTTTGGACATACAAGGTTTCCACCCGACAACGACAATATGTCTGTCTCTCTGTTCTTCTGACACTGACGATATACTGTATGTTCCCGTCCACCTTTACCTGCAGAGCTGGACTGCATGCTAAGCTGGAAGACATGAGTCACCACTTACACATAAACAAAGGCACGGAGAGGGAGGGAGGGGGGGGGGGAGTAGGGATGGGACGATAAGCGATATTATCGTTTATCGTGAAAAAAAAAAATCACAATAATCTTAAATCGTGGAGATTTAATTTATCGTGATATCGTCCTCCGTCATGCACTCTGATCAATTCACCTTTTATTTGCCGAGCTGCATATCCTATACCACTTAAACCCTCTTGAAATGGTAAAAGGTACTTATATATGGGCACTTATATAACATACGTTCTTTTTTTGACTCTCTATCAAATGTCTTTGCCAAACAATAGCCGATCTACAAGCTCACAAGTTGCGACGCGTTGTGAGCTTGTAGATCGATTTTTTTGGCAATGTTCCCCCCCAGGATAATGAATTTTGACTATCGCGATAATATCGTAAATTGCGATTTCTTTTGTCACAATAATCGTGATATGTAATGTTCATATCGTCTCATCCCTAGGAGAGAGAGAAAAAGAGAGAGAGTAAAATGACAAAAAGTGAGAGAAGGAGATATTTGAGAGGGAATAGAATTCAGAAAACGTGAAATGAGATTTGAGAGAGAGAGAGAAGGAGAGCTATCCTTTACTTCTAAAGTATTCAAAAGGGATCCATCACATTCTGGAGCTGTATTAAAAAGAGTGACCCTGCCTTTCACCATGATAAAGCTGTTTATAAAGACAGGCTGTGCTGCCATTGTGGTGAGGGATATGTACCTGCAGGAAATCACTACAATGTGGGAAATAAATTCCAATTCAATTACTTCATTTCCCTATTAATTTCCCTATTATTTATTCCTATATATCTATTCACCTACAGTATGTACCACCAGGAAAACACTAACATGTGGGAAATAAACGGTCGGGTTCCGTACGGAACCCTTGTTCATTTAATACCGGAGGGATGACCCCCCTATAGAGGGGCGATGTTCCCATAGGGGGGTCATCCTGACGGTAATGACAATAAACTCTTAATTGAATTACTTAAGTGCTATAGTCAACTTTTTCATTTTGGCCGTTGTCAGGCTGACTTTGTTTACATCCCTCTTCAATTCTTTTATATGGAATCCATATAAAAGAATAGAAGAGGGATGTAAACAAAGTCAGCCTGCCAACGGTCAAAATTATTACGTTACGTTTTTTGTGGTCATTTTTGAAGAAAAAAAAAACACATATGAAGCGTAACCTTTTTTATAAAATATTTTCGAAACATTATTTTTATTTCAGCATCCGTTTTTCAAGAAAAAGTTGACTATAGCTCCTTTAATTTCCCCCATTTGTTAATTTCCCTATTCATTTCCCTATTATTTATTCCTATATATCTATATTCACTTATATGTTAATGAGGGGCTGTCTTGACTATTCTTCAGGCATTAGCGATCAAACCCGCACACCATGGTAGTGTGATGACATTTCAAAGTGTCGGGGCCCTTTTTCACAAAGACCAGACGTGTACAGCTGGAGCCGTAACATGTAATTAATATTGCATAGTGCATAAATCATTTACAGATATGAACATAGCCATAAGTAATACATAAATACAGGCATAGAGTTTAAGCATGATGCACAAGCCATCGCCAGGGCTGCCGGGCTTAGCATGAAAGTGTGCACCATTTATAGATATTAACGTTATGCATAATTATATAGAATAGGATCATTAAGGCTATGGATAAATATAGATCAATAGGTCCAGTCAATCTACAGTGGATAACATGGTGAGCAATATGCAATCTATCGACGGAACCATTTACAGCAGTTAGCCTAAGCAGGGCCTCTAATTATCCGGGTCACGCCAATATATCGTCCCTGTCAGGTGGAAACCTCATATATGCAGAACTCAGGATTCAAATTCAATCCGGGACCCCTAGGGGGTCCTCAGAGTTACTACAGGGGGTCTGAGTGAGAGAAACTTTTTTACTCCTTTATATTAACCACATGAACCCTAACGTCCATATTCGGAGAACTTTAGCCAAAAATAGCAGATCTACAAGCTCACAACGCCTCGCGCTGCGAGGCATTGTGAGCTTGTAGAACGGCTATTTTCGGCCCCTGACAGCAACGATATGATCTATTGACGAAAACATTTAGATCATCTGAACATCGTGTACATGCCAGCAGTCCATGGGAAAAAAGTGATAGAGTGAGTGAGCAGCTCTAATTCAAGGACATCGACAGATACAGCTGCAGTCTTGTGCCTGCACCTGCGTAAACTTGTGGTTAGTGTTATATCTGTGTTAAACTTTTCTTTTATATTAGACTTCAATCTTTGAAGAAGGGAAAAAGGCTTGGAGGAGGGGTATTTTCCCACACACATTTGGTTCAGAGTCCACATAAGGACTGCAGTCTGTCTGTGGTGGTTCCGGTCTATCACCATAGCTGTCCTTGAACAACTGCAGTCGCCTCTGCGGTTTGTGTGTCTCCTTTTATCGCTGCGTCTTACACCTGCGTGTGTCGCGTGAACCAAAGAGTCCAAAGCAGGATGTTTTGGCTAGCCTGAATATCGACCTCAATATCATCGTCGTCGGGCAGAGACTCTCCATATTTTAACTCATGTGTTTTTTCATAGGGGTCTTCAATAGGGGGTCCTCGGAGTTACTACAGGGGGGCCGCCAAATCTTTGTGTGATAGAAACTAGTTTTTTTCCCCTTTTTTGTATTAACCACTTGAACCCTAGCGTCCATATTCTGAGAACTTGAGCCAGTTTTGGAGGGGAAAAAAGAGCAGACTAAGTATAGTGAAAGGTCAAGTTTATTAAGTATTGACGGTTCAAGTGGTTAAATATCTGAAAACACACATTAACATGAATCCAAAATACACTGACGATCGTGCTGTCAAACGATGAATCTATGAAAAGGTGGTGGGGGTCCCTGCTTCATCTCTCTCTCTCAACTAAGGGGTCCTTGGCCTGAAAACGTTGAAGACCCCTGTACCACAGCGTCACACAAAAGCATCACAAGTAGCAGATCCACAAGCTCGAGACGCACGCGATGCAACACGTTTTGATTCGTTTTCAAAAAGTTTGAGAATCACACATCCACACAATCTTAGTGTCTCGTGACTATTTGGCTGTGCGGCCGGCTTGCAATATCCTCATGGTCAACCGATGGGCCCTGGACCACAGGTTGGGAATCGCTGAAAGATGCACGGTACATAAGGTCTCTCTCTCTCTCTCTCTCTCTCTCTCTCTCTCTCTCTCGTTAGCTTTCTCACTCACTCACTCTCTCTCAACCTTCCCCCTCCTTGTCTAATGCATGATCTACCACTCTGTGGCATGTGGAAAGGGGAGCCGTTGCTACGGCAACCCAAAGCCTGACTAGAGTGAGAGGTGGTGGTGGTGGTGGTGGGAGGGGGGGGGGGCAGGCATGTTAACCCAGGGAGACCTACAATTACACACACACACACACACACACACACACACACACACACACACACACACACACACACACACACACACACACACACACACACACACACACACACACACACACACACACAAGCGCGCGCGCACGCACAACCTTGCAGTCAGTGATCAAGATTACAGACAAGACACTGTGCAGGGACTTACTTATAAGGTTACGGAGAGCAGGGCTGGAGATATCAGGGAGGCAGACCCACCCTCACCACCACACTCAATAAGATTACTGTGGACACACACACGCACACACACATGCACACACGTGACAATAGACCCTTTCTCACAGCAGACATTTTGACGGGTAAGCACAGCTGAAGGTAATAACGCTAATTGTGTGTATGTTTCATTTGGTGTACAGCTCCTCTCTACAGTACAGTAACTGTAACTTCATGCTGGCACACAGGCAACACAGAAATGAAACACACCCCACAGTGAAGCGCATTACAGTATTCAGCTATGTAATAACGGCTCTATGAAGGATTGTATGACCTATTTTTTTGTTTTTTTTGCGACACAGTGCATGACAAACACGTTCTATATGATGATACATTGTGTCGTGTTGCTGTCGGGCAGAAACCTTGTAGCTTTACTTTTTCGCAAAGTAAAGCCCTGCTTCATCATACAAGGCCATCGCACAAAAGTAGTGAAAACAGCAGATCTACAAGCACACAACGCCTCGCGGTGCGAGGCGTTGTGTGCTTGTAGATCGGCTGTTTTCACTAGTTAAATCATTTTAAAAATGATAAATACAAAACAAACGGTTTTGGATATACAAGGTTTCCACCCGACATCGACGATATGGTGATACATCATGTCGTGTCGCTGTCGGGCAGAAACCTTGTAACTCCAAAATGCATACTTGTTATGTTTTTGGTTTTTTCGTTCGTCGTTTTAATGCCCTACTTCGCCATAGTGTCGCTGTCGAGCAAAAGCAGTGAAAAGAGCCGAGCTGTTATTTTTGCTGTTTCTGAAAAGTTTCGTTCTGTTTCCTGAAAAGTAAAAGGCTTTGGACATACGAGTTTTCCACCCTTGTTCTTGTCGAGTCCCAACATGACCAGAGTGAAACCTACATTTTAATGAGCCCTGAGCTGAGAACATATTTCTCACCCAAAAATACACAAACACCAAAAGCAGGTCTTAGGAATATTATATCTGCATAACATCAATCATGCTCAGGTTTACGGGGACACATGAGCTAAAAACGGGCGCGCAGGGAGTTTTGCAGTGAATATAGCCAGCGTTGGTGATGCAATAATAACACCTTTTAAAAAAATGCTTGCGTAGCAGACAAAGCAAAACGAGCAGGTCATCATCTATGACAGGGGTCTTCAAAGTTTTCAGGCCAAGGACCCCTTAGTTGAGAGAGAGATGAAGCAGGGACCCCCACAACCTTTTCATAGATTCCATATAGTTTCATTGTTTGACAGCACAATCATCAGTGTATTTTGGGTTCGTGTCAATTTGTGTTTTCAGATATTTAACCACTTGAACCATCAAACTTGAACTTTCACTCTGTACTTAGTCTGCTCCTTTTCCCCTCTACACCAAACCTCTTTGCCGAAAATAGCCGATCTACAAGCTCACAGCAGTTGTGAATGAAATGTGTATGAAACACAAACTGACTCCAGACACAAACATGACAGCTGTTTTCTGAACTGGGACAGCTGTGGAGACAAAAGCAACCAGCCTCTCCTCTCCTCTCCTCTCTTCTCTTCTCTTCTCTTCTCTTCTCTTCTCTTCTCTTCTCTTCTCTTCTTCAAAAACTGCATGAGATTGGCAGGGTGAAGTACAGAGTGTTCCAGACACAATTTATCACGCGCAAGCATTCATCAGCCATGGCTGAATAGGTAGAGAGGCCTGCTGGGAATCAGGAAGTCTCTGGTTCGTCCCCCCGGCTCACCCAGTCTACGTGCCCAAGTGTCTCTGAGCAAGAAGACACTCGACCCCTAACTGCTCCCCAGGTGTGCGTTAACAGCAGGCACTGCTCCTAGTGGTTAGGATGGGTAAATGCAGAGGACGCTGATGTAAAGTAACTAAGAACATTTACTTACTTAGTACTGTATAAGTACAATTTCGAGTTATTTGTACTTTACTTGAATATTTCCAATTTACAATACTTTTACTTCTACTCCACTCTCAGATCCAAATATTGTACTTTTACTCCACTACAATTATTTGAACACTTTAGTTACTAGTTACTTTGCTGATATAAAGTATAATATTATAAAACATACATAAACCACATCATCCCTATTTTATACCTTGGCTATTTGAAAATAGCCCATCTACAAGCTCACGATGCGTCGCATCTGTGAGCTTGTAGATCTGCTATTTTCAAACATTTTGTACTTTTACTTGTTGATGTTAATACTTTTATACTTTAAGTACATTTTGAATTCCATACTTCTACTTGTAACAGAGTATTTCTATATTGCAGTATTGATACTTTCACTTAACTCATTTAGTGCCACCCCTTTCACCACTAGAGGGCGCCCAGTGGCCATAGAAAATCCCATAGAGATATGCTGGTATATGCAGAAGCCCTGCAGCCATGACTTGCCTGAACACTTTCCTTTGTGCATGTACAGGAAGAGGATGAAGTTAGCTTGAAGTTAGCTATTGGCTACCAAGCATTTTAGAAGCCTTATTTTCGTCAACTTAGCCATGATTAAACCTTGCACACCTCATGCATGGGAAAAAAACAGAGAAGAATGAGCTCTAAAAAATCCAATGCAATCCTGAATTGCATTGGAGTGGATTTGTGCAGTTTGTTCACAGCTTTCAAACAAAAAAATCCGATTGGAAATCCGTTCAGGCATTCTTGAGATAATCGCCATAATGTTTTACATGTTATGTAAACAAACATGGCTGCCCTGTATGTTAGATGGGGTTGTATGGGGGTGGAACATGCAAAATCGCGATTGAAATCATGTTCACCAGATTTGATGGGGTTTTTTTTTTTAAAAGCCGAACTTGTTCGGGATCGGCACTCTGCGATACGATAATAAAGCCGAACTAGTTCGGGATTGGCACTAAACATTTGGGTACTTTTTCCACCCCTGGCAGAGGACAAAATCTCTGTACAGTGACAAAGAAATACCCAAAGGAGAGGGGACTACGATATTCAATTATTCTACAAAACATTGCACAGCTGATGACATCGTCACTAGAATAGAGATGCTTAAGTATTTCTAATTCAGACAAGAATTTATATTCTACAGCAGAGAGGTAATTTCATTTGTCCAGAGACAAGCCCACGTTTTGGGCACAAAGCCAGAATCCAGAGAACCGAGACTCCAACCTGTGATGATGATGTTCATAAAACACTCCATAACCAATGCAGGTCATTTAGAGCTGTGGTTCTCAAACGTTTTAATTTCAAGGACCAGTTTGGCATGCATTACTATGCGGTGAACCGCCTTAACTTTGACAGTAGTGGCGTTTCCATAAACTTAAGCGCATTAGGGAAGCGAATTATCAGAAATGCGCTTTAAGACAAAGCGAATTTAGCACGTTTCCATTAAACTGGTGAAATGCGATTCTTTGATCCTGCCTGGGTCCGTCTGACCGACCTGCTGTAAACCCTCCCCGCGGGCTTGCACACAGTGCACAGAGCTGGGATGGGGCTGAATTTTTCTGACCGAGAGACGTGAGGGCACTGCTGTGACTCGCTGCACACACATCCCGATTCCCGACCCAGAGCCAGTCGCGGCACACCGCCGCGGAGAAAGTGCGGCCGGCGGGAACACAGAGCAAGCCCCGGCCGGGGCGCCCCGAGCGGCGTCCCCGAGCCGAGGCGGCCGCCCCGCCGCCCGGTTGAATCCTCCGGCTCCGGGCAGACTGCATCCTGCAGCGTCGCAGATGCGAGCTGCTTTGAGCTTGTATGGCCACTTTTGGCCTGCGCAACACGGTGTGATGACGAAGGGTCACTCCGTGTGTAACAACCGGTTTGTTTTGTAGGCTAACGCTATACAATGGACGTTAATTAAGCGGCGGGGGAAAGTGTTATATAGGAGGACGATATGGACCAGAACGTCATACTTTATTCGAATGTATTGTCTGACCCGTTTCCATTCACTTTTGCGCATTTAGTTTATTCGATTAAGCCTCAAAATCATCCTCCTCCAAGCGGATAATCTTTTTTGCGGATAATGAAAGTTTATTCGCATTTTGAAGTGTTTCCATAAAAACATTTTGCGATTAAGCCGTTAATGCGCAAAAAGTAGCTTTATGGAAACGCCACTATAGTATGTCCGTAATGGTTCTAACTTTAGTTAGAAGTTACTTTGCCCGATATAAATTATAGTATTATAAAACATACATTAAACACTTTAGCCATATTTTATACCATGGCTATTTGAAAATAGCCGATCTACAAGCTCACAACGCGCCGCATCGCGACGCGTTGTGAGCTTGTAGATCTGCTATTTTCAAACATTTTGTACTTTTACTTTTGGTACTTTAATTTAAGAACTTTTTGATGCCAATACTTTCATACTTTCATTCAAGTACATTTTGAATTCCCGACTTTTACTTGTAACAGAGTACATCTACATTGCAGTATTGATACTTTTACTGAAGTAAAGAATGTGAGTCCTTTTTCCACCTTTCTACCATCTTTACTTTTCACTGTATACCACGTTTTAATCTTACTTCTGTGGTTTCTGGCTTTTGTTTTTGTTCTTGTTTTTTTGGGGGGTGAGAGTGAGGGCAGATTCTCGATGCTCACAAGCATTGATTGACCCCCGGCATAACAGAGGCGAATTATGAAAACACGCCCGCGCCGCTCTATCTCTAAGCCCACGCTGCGTTCTTTGGAGTCCAGAGCATAAGAGACAGTCTCGACTCAGCCGAGCCCAGCGGTCGTTGGTAATTGAATGATTTGCAGCAGCCTTAACTCATTTATGACGCTTTACCGCTCAATTGAACCTGGCCTTGCTCATCAATAGTGCACTGTTGGGCCCTCTCTCTCTCTCTCTCTCTCTCTCTTCTCTCTCTCTCTCTCTCTCTCTCTCTCTCTCTCTCTCTCTCTCTCTCTCTCTCTCAGGCGGGAGGCGGAAGGCTCATCGAGCTGCTCTCGGGTCGCGCCGAGGCCTTGACAGTGATTGTCAGAATCACCTCCGCAGTGTTTCTTCCATACTTTTTTTTTTTGACAAAAGTGGAGAACATTACAAGTATAGTCAATACATTAAAAATGTAGTACAGTAAAAGTACAGTTAAGCACCTT